>NC_024307.1:14747624-14764204 GCF_000523025.1 Cynoglossus semilaevis
GGATGCATTAGGACTAACGGTATGGACTGGGGTAATTATGGCAACTAGTGGGTTGTTATTTTCTGATACCAACCTGCACTTGGGTGGGCAGGAGTCCTTGAATGACTTCAATGTTGAATGAATAAGTGACTGTAGAGTCCACAGAGTCCACAGATGAAAATGTAAACTTCATTCAATCCTTTAAGTCCTGGGTATTTAACAAAACAACATGTAAAAAAATCGAATTTTCATGTTAAATGTCTTGTCAGATCAGGTTGACTTTAGTGCCACCTATCAGCGGCATAAAAAAACTAGGCAGTAAATAACTGAAATTACTGTGCCGTCCTAAAACGTTAACCTGATTAGCATACAAACCTAAAGTTAGGCTAAATTACATTAAACATGTAATTAAAATATATAATTATTATATTATATATAGAGATATTATATAGATATTAGATTAGATAATTATTAAAAGATTGCTATAAGGTTGTTTAATGTTGTCTAAAATATGTATCCAAAGTAAAATAAAGGTAAGTTAAGGCCAAATAGCTCCATATGCTTAAAGTTTGAAGGATTAGCAAAAAAGGAAGCTAGGAATTAGCCTGGAGACTTCAACCTTTATTCAGTGCAGTATTTGGAAAAAGAACTTCATGAATGAACGGACAACAAAGTGAATTTCCTTCTCATATCTCTTCTGTGATCAATGATCTGATATGATGCTTGGCTCTGTTTACTCTCTGCATTTTCTAGAGCTGAAAAACAACTCTTATTTACAACCAACCAGCTGCACAGAGATTAAACAACAGACCAAAACACAAAAAGGACAAAGTAAGACATCATGGACATGAAAGAGGAGAACGACATAATTTACACATGCTAGAACCACATGTCTATTAAAATGTATAAATGAGAGGCCAGAGGCATTTGACACATTTGACAAGCTGGGAAGAACAATGAACAAATAACAAAAATGAATAAAGCTGAGAATCAACTGATCTACAGCAGAACACAAACTGTTCCACGTCCAAGAAAAGTCTCATTCTGTACTGTTACAATTGAAATAAATAATTATGAAAAACAAAAGACAATGTTAATGATTCTTAAATACCGTTGTGAACAATTGTTCTCCGATCATTTGCTAATCTTTTGGTTAAAGAACAGTATTTCTGGAACAACATCTAGCGAGTCTTAGCTAACACCAGGCTGGATTTGTGTGGATTTGAAGTTTTTGAGTTTACATTTAGATTTCTTTAGGCTAAAATGTTCTAAAATGTAAAATCTTTTTTAGGTGTACGCTTTTTTTTTTTTTGCCAAAATGTACTCTATTTTTAAATTTGTTTTATGTGTATGCTAACACACACTTTTAACCTGTGACTTTTAGCTAGCTACCTAGCTAAGTGGAGGTTTACATAATACTCATTATACTCATTTTGAATGTTGAATTTTGAATTTCATGCTACGCAAAATACATAGGAGTTCTGTGACTTTGCCAGTAACAGTTATCGTGTATAGAACAATCATTTTAATGTCTTTTTTTTTCTCCCTCTAAAACAATGCAAATGTGTGTTCCTGGATGACTGCCAGGAAACTTTTGTATTCTTTATCAACTGTAATCCGACTCTGAGAACGTCTGGACCTTCTGTTTCTTTACAACAGGATATGTCTCATGTTCCTCTCAATAAAAGTGGCCTCACCGTGAGTGAGTGAACGCAACACGACTGGAGAGTGTTACAGCAGAAACTGTATAAACGCTATCGCATGTGCAAATCTGTGAATGCCAGGTTTAATATGAAGACACGTGCACAAATATACACACCTGTGCTGTTATATGTCTGAACATCTGTCCCTGGATTCTTTATATATTATGAAAATAATCTTTTTACACATGTTGTTCACTTTAAATTGTCTGCTGCTGCTGTAGAAAGGACTTTGTGTGAAAGACGTCATGTGAAATGCCATTCTTTTAAACTTGTTTGATCAATTACTCGTTATAGAAGCTGCAGGTATGTCTCTGCACAAAGTCAATTCAGATGTCCTCGCCCAGCTATGGTGGACTGACTGATTGTCCAACCATGTCTTACAGCATCTCAAAGTGTCTCAATGTCTCCCCTTCCTTTCAACTCTTTAAGTCCAATATCTTTCCTCAGCACCAACCACCTCCAACTTATCTCTCTAACGTTGTCTCCAAACTGTTGAACTTCAGCTGGAACAGTCACTCGGATTTAAAATCAGACAGTATCGTTAGTCTAAAAACATAATTTACTTAAAAAGGTTCCTTGAATGGAAAATGTTTTGTTTTATGAAGTGCTGACTTAACAGACCAAAACGTCTGGACAGCATTATATTTGTTGATCCTGGAATAGTTTCTCAATTGCTTTAACAGACCAGAGTTTAGAGTTGCAGCCTCACTGTAACTGGAAACATCTGAGATATTCTAGCCGCCAATATTTGTCCAATACTTACAGAACCTACCGAGAGGTAATTCAGGTTTTCTTTTGATGTTTTAGCCCCAGGCTTATATTTGGCTTAGATCTAATGACCAGCAAAGTATAATGTAAGCCTGAAGCATAATGCTTCCTCATTCCATTCTTCTCAAAGAAGGAGAGCATCAGGTCAAATGAAACCGACCCCTGAGGGAAAGTAGACATAATCTGGTGGTGTGATTGATGTGATACTGTCTTTAAACAAGTTGTGTCCTAGGAAATTATAAAGTCTGAAAAGAACAAACATTGCATTCAAAAAGAAGATGGGAATAACATTTGGTGTAAAATGACAATGTTGTATTTCTTCGAAAATCATTTTTGCTGTGATCTTAGATTTTCTCCAGCTGTGAGATAGCTACCATAGATATATTGGTCTTCCTTTTCTTCTAACAATGTCAGCCCCCCCAACACACACACACATGCAATAACACAGACAGATAAAAATTGCCATTATGCAAAGTAATAATAAAGTTTTTTGTTTGTTTATTTTTATGTTAGAGAATGGTTAAAATTTTCTTTCCTATGTCAGGAATTTGATGTACAACACTCTCAAAGTGAAGGGTTTTAAATAAATATACACAATCTCACTGTTGAATTGATTTTTTTATGCATACTAGGCAGAGGATCAAGGTTTTTAATTCATCAAACTAAATGACAATACAGTATGATATTTCGTAAATCTGTCATGGAATCACATCTACCATGCTCCATTTCGTTTTTTTCACAGCCGTTCTTGTCATTTAGATCATGTCATTTTTACTCGAAAATAATTTGGGTTTAGCGATTAATGGTTTAGAGAGACAACAATACCATCTGCTGGTAAATGATGGTAGATGATACAGTTTGTACTGTATTTTTGTTTTTGAGTAATATATATTTGTTATTTATTATTTAACATTTCGAAACCGTTTACAGTAAAAATACACACCAAAGGTAACGTTGTAATTTGATTACTTTATTGCAAATCAAAGTAATAGAATAAAAAACTCCTTCTATAGATGAATTTCATTAAATAAATATTAAATTAACAATCAAACACACGCGGTTATCTGGATAAAAGCGAATAGGGCAATGTGTATATAAAGAAAAGAAGGAAAGTAAAAAGACAAATACCGACCTTCACTTCCGTTTCAGAAGTCACGTGACCTGTAGGTTGTGGCGCAAAGCGGAAGTGGAGCTCCGACACTGACATGGCGAACGCAGCCAAACACGACACAGCGATGCTGTCCTTCTGTAAACTTCGCGTTTTATGCATCTATTTATTCATATTGACACAGTTTGCGACGCTGCCAATTTGGGCCAAACCGGAAAGTCTGAGAGAAGTCACTGACGCCAACTGGGAGGAAATCCTGTCGGGGGAATGGATGATTGAGTTGTAAGTGTCACGATGATAACGGCTAACAGGCTTCCTAGCTCGTCTTTAAAACCTATAATAAAGTCGTTGCACAGATGTCCTTACTTTGGGGAGAGTTCAATTTCGTATGTTTCATCTTTCATAGCTGCATTTAGCGCATTCCCCTCGTTTGTTTACATTTTAAATCAACTAAATTTCTATATCGTTGACTTCTGTCATTCCAAGCCTGTGTATAAGTAGAAGCTAACAATTGCCATTACTGGCCAGCCGGCCAAGTCGTAACAGTCAAGTGTGTTTATATTCAAGCACTCTACGTTTACGTATATATTTTTTACATATTAAAATTGTTTCCGTTTCTTCGTCCTATCACAGCTATGCCCCCTGGTGTCCAGCCTGTCAGCAGCTGCAGCCAGCGTGGAAGGAGTTTGCAGAATGGGGGGAGGACATGGGGGTCAACATAGCCAAGGTTGACGTGACGGAACAACCTGGTATGTTTGGATGACCTTTACTAACTGGCAACATCTTTATGTATTCTATGTTTACTGACTACGACTTCATTTATACCTGGTCACGCTCACACCTTATAATGTTCCTGGGGTTCAGTCATGAAATGTACTGTAGTAAATTAGAATCTAAATGTTTTTTTGGTCTTTGGAGGTTTTTTGTCACATTCTTAAGAAATTTGCAGAAAAAAAAACCCTGGCAATGGCCTGGGTAGAAAGATTGTTTTTTTTTTACACTTTTGGTACTTCTTCATTGTTTATGTACAGAGAATGCACACTAAGGCATCCAAAATCCAGATTGTAGCTTAGTTTCAGTATTGTACAGGACTTCTTTTTTTTTTTTCCCCACATCACAGCCATTAGATCTGCTGAGGTCTAATGTAAAAATGTCTTTTTGTGGCAGTGACTTGGGTTTGTCACTTCCTGCTCGCTGACACCTTTTTTTTTTCTTCTTTCCTGTCAGGTCTGAGTGGACGATTTATCATCACTTCACTTCCTACTATTTATCAGTAAGTTCTTGCTCATTGCGGTTTTTAACTGCTCACTGTGTTCATGTGTACTGTTTTTTTATTGTAGGTAAGAACCTGAGTTGCAAATATGTATCCATGGGTGGGTCAACATTACAAAGTGAGTTTGTTTGTGTGTTTCAGCTGCAAAGATGGTGTTTTCCGTAAATACCAGGGCGCTCGCACTAAAAATGATTTTCTCACCTACGTGGATGAGCAGAAATGGAAAACAGTGGAGCCTGTGTCGTCTTGGTTTGGACCATCGTCATTTTTGTGAGTTAATTGACTAACTAACTCCTGCTTGTTACGTAATCAACTCTGTGTCCACCTTGTGGTCAGACTAACCTTCATGTCATTCAGTAATGTTCACCATTTTAATTGTGAATTAACAGATCATAACCTGTTTTCTTTTTTGGACTTTTTAATGCTATTTTCTATTGCTTTCTATAGTTGGTTTTAAGACTTGTGACTGTTTTGGGATAATTGTCCTTATACTCTGTACATTTTCTTTATCCAACAGAATGAATGCCATGTCTGCTCTGTTCAAACTCTCCATGTTTATCAGGGTGAGTCAGATTTTAACTCTCTCGATGGTTCTTTTGTTTTGTTTTTTTGTCGTTGTTTTTGTTTTTATTATTTGTACTAATTTCACACAAAAAAAGCATTTGAGAATAAAGTTGACCCATAAAACATTTAATGTTTAACTCAGAGCGTCTGATAGAATTGTACTGCGTGTGATCATGACGCAGAGAAGTGTAACTGACACACAGCACAGACAATACAGGTTGTAGGACACAGAGATAAAGTTACACCAAACACAGTCAGAGAGGAGGTGAAGGAAGTAAATCCTAGATGTGTTATACACTTAATTCATTTTTTCTTTTGCAAAATGATCATGACTGGTAGTGTTGTGTGTTTCAAACTGAGTCCAAATGTTTATAAAATGACTTCAACTGTAGCTATAATATATATATCTAAATATATTGAGGCAAATCTGAACTAGACTACAGTGTAATTGTACTCTGATTCGTGTAACTGTAATCCCATTCCCTCCATATGATGTCATGATATTTACCTTGATTTTATTATTATTGTTTTCATTCTTTTCTTAAGTTGTTTACATTGTTTTCATTCTTTTCTTAAGTTGTTAGGAGTGGAACGTATGATGTGACCCAGTTGTTACTGGTTGCTGACCTGACCTCAGCCGACCTCTTGAACTGAACGTGTGTTGGCTTGTTTTTACAGCGTTGTCACAATTACATGACGGAGCAGCTGGGCATTCCTAACTGGGGCTCCTATGTTATCTTTGGTTTGATCACTCTCTTCTCCGGCCTTGTTCTTGGACTGGTGAGTCGTCACTCTGCTTGGAAACACTCACTTATTAACACTGCTCCTTCAGGAAAATCTGTTCAGACTTGACAGTGAAATGAACAAATTCATGGGTTGAAGAAGTCTGTCTGTTCACATCAGAACAAGCACAAAGTCAAGTCTTATTGAAATGTGCAGCAGAAATTTACAAATACATTATCATTTATAATTTTGTTTTATTTATCTACTGTAAATCCAATATTGAAATTATATTAACAAGACAAACCTTTCTTGTCAGAAAAATAGCTTGGAAAAAGTACAATTTGCCTATTGCTGAGTGTACTACAGTTTACAGTTTGATCAAGGAGAGGTTTTTTTTATGTTTGAATAACTAATAATTATATCTCTACTCTTAATGGTTACTTAATTGTTGTTGTTTTTTTCCAGATACTAGTGTTCATCGCAGATTTTGTCTTTCCCTCTCGACGGTTTTCCTCTCCAGACTACTATCAGAGTAAGTGTCAGATGAGTCGTTGGAACTCCTGCTCGTGCTTTTATTTTGATAGAAAATAAAAAGTTTTAACAGCGTTTAAAATTCTCAACTCAACTCTCTTAATGACTGACTGGATGAATGCTCCGTCTGTGATTCTGCAGAGAAACCAGGGATGGATCATTCCAGGCTAATCCAACATCAGGAGGACGCACACGAGGCAGACGGAGAGGAGGAAGACGAGGATGACGAAGAGGAGGAGGACGGAGACCAGGACGACATGTGGAACAGGAGGAGAGGGTCTCCCGAGGGCCGCCCCGAGGAGGTTCTAAGGAAGAGGGTGGTACGCAGCCGTGAGGAGGAGGAAGACGAGGAGGACACATAGAGCCGTCCTGGAGGAGATTCTCACAACCTGCGTCTCCTTCTGAGAAGACGGCTGTAGAGACAGTAGAGGTCGGAGGAGCTTTGCTCGTAGAGAAACAGTGTTTACAGCGAGGAGAATTCTACACTCCTTTTACTTTTCTGCTCCTCGTTCCTCCTCCATTCCCTCGGCCGCCACAAACTCTTAGCTCCTCTTCCTTTTTTTTTTTCTTTCCCTTGGTTTATTTTAAAGGGAGCACTTTAGGCGCTCACTGCTGCAGCAGCAGTTATTCCTGCCTGAGCAGCAGAATGAAAAGTGAAGCTCCTGACACCAGTTTTCACTCCTGGGAACAGACTTCCTGGCTGGGCTTTAGTCGTGGAGCTGCTTGGAGCTGGACTTTGCAAGGTTGTTGACGCTATGCATCTTTTCTTTTTTTTTTTTTAAGATTTCTCTGTGTGTGAGTGATTCTACCAGGGGTGTTTGCAGAGGGTGATGTCGTTGCATTTTACTCCTGAGCTTCTGTCTGCGTGTGTGCAAGTATTTCATGTTGCCTCTGTGTTTAACAAAGGCTTTTTGACAGCTTAAAATCTCAAAAGTCAAAGTTGTTTTTTTTTGGTCACAATCAATAAAATAGCAGAGTAAAGAAAGTAAGCAATTATTATTAATATTATTAGAGTAAAGCAATTGCTGTAGTTACAGGTGGGTTATTGACATCAATGATAGAACGCCGGTACAAGTTTCCAGGTCCAATATGTAACATTCTGCCTGATGAACAGACGTCAGGACAGATATCTGTTACTTAATTAAAAAATGCTGATGTCTCGTCCAACACTTCTCTGTGTGTTATTGTCACTTTATCAAAACCCTATACAAGATTATTTATATTTTTTCGGCATTTCTTGAAGGCATCAGCTTATTGTTTTACCATCAAAGAAGAGCTGGAAACAAATTTCAAATTCTTAGATTTAGGCAAAAGAGCAGTGTTGGAAATTGTAAGTACTGTAGTTATACTACAGTTTGGATGTGTGAGCCATGAATGTTGTTGTTTTGGAAGAACAGACACACATTTGGTCCATTCACATGTATTACAAATAATTTGACAGGGAGACCAAATGTGGCCCGGGAGCCACAGGTTGCAGACCTGCCTTTCAATAGGTCCATTCTTAAATACAGTCTTGTACTGGGCGTAACTACAGTATTTATACTATACTGTATTGATGATCAGCTCATCATTTGCTTTTCCCAGATCAGCATCTTGTGCTACACTTGAAAACAACTTGACGAGACGAACAGCGCAAACAAAATTAGAATTCTATTCTGACGATTGCTATGCTCAGAATTAGTTCCTGACAGACTTGAGTACCGATCCAAGTGTTCGGGGTATTGAGCTTCCAGAGACACATTTAGCAGTACATGAGATTTACCTATGGATACACAGTCTGCTCTAGCTACTGATCTAAAACTGCAGCAAAAAACAGACTGTACTACACAGTCTGAAGTATTATCTTTTATTTTTTTAGATTTAAGTTCAAAGTTATTTCTTTGACCGTTAACACAGTTCTTGAACAAATCCAGAAAATCGTTTAATTTGCATTACATTCATTTGCATTGTGTACAGTAGAGTTACAGTTAACATTTAGTTGTGGTTCCACTTTCAAAATAAAGGTGCAGTGTGAAAGGGTTGAAATGCTTATTATTATTTCAACTGTGAGAAGTGGAACAGAAATAAAGTATGCTTTTGTTTTTATAATTGTGCAGATAAAAAGATGGTAAATGAAAATTGTGCACAAAGGCAACAGGGAACAGGAAAACTCTTGACTTTTTACCCCCAATGCTACGAACTGTACCTTTAATGTGGAAAAACAATCAATCCAATATTGACGTGACTTATGAAACACATCAATTTAAATAACGATTTCAACTCCCTACTTTTGTCTTTGATACCGTTTACCCCTCTGCTGACAAGAATGTGACATTACACCAGTGGAATGTTTTTTTTAATATTATAAGTGTATTTTTCTTATACTTAAGGGATGTGACAAACGATGTGCAGTATGTGCATGATATAGTATCAACAATCAGTTACTTCAAAAGTTGTTGTTATTTGAATAAGTCTGTCACACACTGCTCTGGTCCCTGAAAAAGACACTTGACTTGGGTGAAGTGAAAATGTCAATAAATTACAAATTTAATGAAATAATTTATTTTAATGAATGGTTTAGATTGTATTGAAACATTTACATTTCATATTTTATTCAAAGTGATGTGTATGTTATTGTTTTTTTTTTTTTTTAATCACATCCAACTCTGTAGCTGAACATTATTGACAACATGTAGCATTGACATTTTGCTTCTCCTAATTTCCTTTTTTTCCCTTTCTGGAATAAAGTATTAACTCTCTGTTCAGGCTCATTTGTTCTGTTTTTCTTCTTCTGTCACTAAAGTGACTCAGACATCACTGTAACCTTTGTTGCTGAAAAACAACAGCAGCGAGAAATTTGGGTTTGGAGCTGAGGAAAATATTTCACGTTACTATTCATTAATTTAACATTAATGACTGGACTATGTAACCTTTGATGTTCTTAAATACAGGGCGAAAATATAACTGCACATTCCATCACATCTATATAACAGAGTACGTTTCAAAGCACATTTGTACTATATTCAAGCTGTTTCCAAAATATCTGGACTATTCCTTTAATTTACAAATCAGGCCAAATAATGGTCAACCAGGTTGACTTAAAGTTTATATTCCTTTAGAAATATATAATCTTAAACTATAAAACATATTTACTGTGCTCAAAATATATTACATTTTGGCCAGTAGATGTCACTGTTGCACTAATTCGAAGTAAGCGTTCAGCTTAATTGCTTGGGGGAAAATTATTAAAAAGGACAAAAAACTAAACAAAATGGCTTCTTGTTAGGTTGTTGATGTGTTTTAACTGTTGCAGCAGCTCCAGGTGAGATTTATTCGCCGATAAAATGGAAAAAACGGTTCTGTTGTATGTTGCTGACACCCGCGCTAAGGAGAGCAGAGCGGCCAAGTGGCTACAGGTGGAGCTGATGAGACACGGGTGGATCTCAACAAGGCAGCGGCAGTTAATCAGTACAAACTGACAGCCAGAGGAGGGCAGTGGGATACAAACCAAAAATCTGGAATTTGGAGAGAAGACATACTTCGGTAAAAAACACACACAAAATAATAATAATAATAATGAAGATAAAAAAAAACAATATGGAGGCATTTTAACGTCAAAAATAGCGACTTTCAGCAAATAGTTAAACTAATTAATTAAAAAATAAGCAGAATAGTAGGCCATTAAAGGAGGAGCAGAAGCATCATTCATAGACGGACATGGTGTTAAAATTCTGCTGTTCATCCAACCCTTCCTTGAAAGACCCAAGTAATTAACACTGGACACACACTGGTGCTGGGCTGCACTTCACCGCCCCCTGGTTGCAGGGCAGCAGTGGTGATTGCTCAACACATTACAGCTGCTGCTGCTGCTGCTGCTAATACCTGCTGCTGCTGCTAATACCTGCTGCTCATCACAAGCTTTGTAAGACCTCAGATGGAGAAACAGTAAATTGGGAAAAACAACATTTCTGTGGTCACAGCTCTCCCAGACAGGGCTTCACTTGAGTTAAAAAAATAACAGCATAATCTTGGTCGATAAAAATAAAAGTTAGCCAAATTAACGGAAAATAACTAGAAATTAGTTGGAGAATAAATGGTTAAAAATCCACCAAGACAGTTAACATGTGAATATAGTGTAGTCAAAACTAAAACTAAAACTTTGAACTAATAAATAGGAAATGTGATGTACATTTTAGTGCACGAACAAAAAAAAAACCACATTAAGAATTTGAGATACTGTTTTTAGGATTAGAATTGATTTGGAGTGGGAAACAAAAAAAACACACATTAAGATTACTTATAATTACTGTATTTAGGATTAGAATTGATTTGGAGTGGGGTTCAATCTGAGAGGGGTGCTGAGCTGAAAATATTTTAGGATTTTGACATAAAATTTCATATTCCTTCTATAGAGTATCCCATAGAATACTCAACAGTTTGCTTGTACATAAAAAATTTTAAAGCAACATTTGTTGATTGTTTGTTGACCGAGTGACACACACACACACACATACACACACAGGCCCAGTGTGTGAGGGGATTCCTCAGCCGGTGATGGTTCAGGTCAGAGGTCAGAGCAGCGTTTGGAGAAGATCCTCCATAAAAACCTGCTCCACTCCACCCTGACTGGACGGAGGTCGAGTCTCCCTCACTGGATTTGATTTATCGGGCGCAAGCGAAGAATTCCTCTGTAGCCAATCAGCATCTCTCTTACAGCCCTGCGATGTAAAGTGAACGCAGATGGCATCGCTGCCGGTTCCTGCCATCGTTCATTTAACTCGCTACGGTCCGTATGGTTCCTCTCTATCGTCCTTGGTTTCACTTTAGAAGAAAAGTTCATGTCTAGAGAGAGAGAGAGAGAGAGAGAGAGAGAGGACACCTGCATCTTCAGATTTTGATGGTCCACAGCTTTGGTTTAGACTAAAATATCCGAGCTCAGACTTGATGGATCGCCACAACAGACTCTCCCACTGGGAGAAGTCAATCTCTGTCTCGAACTATCTGCAGGTGCACACAACTGGTTCGTGGGACTGAGATATTGTTTATAAAATAGCAGTTTGTTCAGTAAATCTCTGGGCTACACTCTTTATTTTGGGTCATGGGAGCGGCTGCAGGCCTGGAGAAGAAGAAGGAGAAATACTCGGCTAAGAAGTAGTAAATTATACCTGCTGCCGTAGTTAAGAAACAAAAGCATTTTGCTGTAAAACAGCAGCGTTTGGCCCGACAACAACAGCCGACAACAGCAGCAGCTGGAGTAGTTTCAATGATTAACATTATTATTATTGTTGCAAACTGGAGTAGTTTTAATGATTAATATTATTATTATTGTTGCACCATTAGTGATGTAGTAGTTTTAATGATTAACATTATTATTATTGTTGCACCATTAGTGAGCACAGGTGGCGCTAACAGGACACAGGTGAGGGCCATCAGGGCAGAGTGAGGATAGTACAACCGGACCAGACAGGAAACTGCCACCGTCCACTGAGAAGGAGTGGATCAGATCAGACTTGGCGTCCCTCCATCGGAGACATCACCATCGGCGTCTCCTCTTCATCCCGGTGAGATGATCTCCATCCGTGACTCCAACCTGAGTCAGTGTTTCCACCTCGGTGGTGAGCAGCAGACCACAAACACAAACAGAAACCTTCAGTATCTGGTTTCCCACACTCTTCCTCTTCTGAAAAATCCCCCTAATTTATCTGATCGTCTTCATAAATCAGTTTGAAACCGGCAAACACAATTTTTCCATTCTCTCTCAGTACATCAGTACGTGGAACTGATTGGCAGAGCTCATTCCTGGCCCAGAAAAAAAAAGTTTAGCAGAGTCGAATGGAGCAGTTATGCAGGAGGAGAGGAGACAGAAGGATTTTTGGATGGACTTCTTTCATCTTCAGGCTCGAGGCCAGAGAGGCTTCAGCTGCGACCACAAACATCCATGAGAAAAACAACGTTGTCTTAAGAATCCAACTCTCCCTCCCTCTCTCCCCTGGCCCCTCCCTCTCTCTTTCTCTCTCTCTCTCTCTGGTCCAGTTCGTTTTTCTGTCTCTGAGGTGTTCAAACAAGGCAGCACTTGTTCTCTGAGCTGCAGCGCCCCCTTACTGCCCTCCACAGTATGCGGTTAGACCATACATGGAGAAGAAGATCATGAAGGAGAGGATGTTAGAGAATTCTTCAGCCGTGATGGTAATAATGATTATTTGATTTGATTTAACTGTGATGATGTGGAGGAACTCCTCACATCAGGATGGTGTTTTCTTCTTCTTCTTCTTCTTCTTACTCCTCACATCAGGATGGTGTTTTCCTCCTCCTTCTCCTTCTTCCTGCTTTTCTTCTTCTTCTTCTTCTTTTCTTCTTCTTTTTTTTCTTTTTCTTCTTCTTCTTTTCTTCTTCTTTTTTTTTTTCTTCTTCTTCTTTTTTTTCTTCTTCTTCTTTTTCTTTTTCTTCTCCTTCTTCTTCTTCATCTTTCCTTCTTCTATTTAAAAACCTGCTCACGAACCTCAACATCACTTGATTGTATGACAGCCAAAAGAGTGATTATTCAAACTAATAATTTGAACTAAAAGAAAGAAAAAGAAGAAAAGCAACTCGTTGGCCCCAAGATGGAACCAAACTCATCACAACAGCATCAAACAGGATTTAGAACACACATCTAAAGGCACAAATCTATCAGTCAAAGACTATTCAGAAAAATCTGGAAGGTCATTAAATGTTAATGTTTTTACTAGATGTGAGAGGTGCAGTAAGATGTTCACCAGGATAAAACTGTTTGGTCCAAAAGAAGAAAATAAATAAATAAAAAATGTGAAAGCTTTAAGTGTAGCTGTATATAAGTGGACAACAACAGGACCCTGGGACAGCCGATTAGAACCTGGGATGTCCAACAGAAGTAGACATACGACTGTTTACCATCAAGACCTCTATTCTTCAACCTTTCTTTTTCTTTCACTCACTCGCCCTGTTTTCAGCCCACGTTAGTTCTTTGAACTCGTACACACTCTCTGACGAATAGTTTCTCTTCTGTGTAAACACTCAGATAAAATGATTTTTTTTTCTCTCTCTCTCTGAATGCTGCCCTGTACTCACCCGCATGGGCGGTGTGTCATTTCCTGAGGAAGATTTAATGACACGCTGCTGACTCTGACGTTTTTTTGTTTTGTTTTGTTTTTTTAAAAAAGAAAAAGAAAAAAAAAGAGGCAAAAACAAAGGTTTGTTGTCTCCGCTCCAGTCTGGACCAGGTACTGTATGTTTTGGGAAACTATTGTGGTCATGGCAGAGAGAACACCCCCCCCCTCAACAACCCCACATTATTCAGGATTTTAAAATAGCTGCAAAGACTTCCTGTGCTGTAAACACAGTATAAAACACACGCTCCACTGTGTCTGTGGAGTTAAGGCAGGAGTTTTAAGGCGGTACAGGAGGGGAAAAAAATCCTTCTGTCCTTTAAAAAGTAATGAAACTCATTGACCTTTCACTTTTTAACTTAAACAAGAAGGAAATTCCAATAAAGTGTCTCCTGGTCTTTAACGTTCCTCTGCTAAAGTGACTTATAGACATGTTTGACATGAACAAAGTTATTGATTAAAATAACATTAAAATTCAGATACTGTAGAACTGTGAAAACTACTTCTCTGACACTTTGCTGTTGTAATAATACACATTATAGCAGTTTGATTCTGGACTGTACGTAAAAACCCAGTACATACATGTGATCAAGCTTTAAATACTACAGTAAATCCAGATCATTTTAAAATGTTAATATTTCCTCAACTTGACATAAATGTAACTCACTTTTGTCTCAGTGCTATAAAAAAAACAACCTCTGGTGAGGAGGAATGTGGTGTTTACTCAAACTCCTAAAACTTTAAAGTCGACCCAGTGTGAGGCTCGGTGGTTTCCATGGATGTGAGAGTTTGTTTTGGAGGAAGATCACCTGATTCAAACCTCACATCTGGAGCTCTGGGCTCCTCTGAAAGTCCCTGAGCTGACGCACGAAACACACACCCTGAGTTTGACACCGCCACAGGTCAGAGGAGCAGGGAGGAATCTGGACACGGGTTCAGGGCTGTGTGTGTGTGTTTGTGTGTTTGTGTGTGTGTGTGTGTTTAGACGTCCTGTTTCCTCAGAGAGACGGAGGAAGAGCTGCGGTGGCTGGATGGTGGTCTGCTGTGGTCAGCCGGCTGAAGACAACCAGTCTTTTTTAAATGTTTAAAGACTTTCTGAATTCAGCACTTGTCAGTAATGGCGCCTCCTGTGGTAGATAATAATAACAATAATAATAACAATGATTGTCGTCTTTATTATTATTATTATTATTAACAGTGTAATATCTGATACACATGAGAGGCGAGATTTCTCCTTATTTTCCTACTCTCTCTCACATCAGAAAGAACAGCAACTGATAGAGTTTTGTCAAACACTTATCCAGGACAGTGAAGGCATCACTGTCCTAGGATTTCAGGCGGAGGTTTTGTTAGATTACCTGAGAATGTTCCAGAGTGGAATCAAACTTCATTTTCTACAGTAACATTCTACTTTGATTTTTTTATATTTATGTGCAAAAGTATCAGAAAGGTCAAACATATCAGTCAAAGGTCAAGTGCGGTGATATACAGACGATAAAATGAGGCTGAAATCGTGCAGCCTTTCAGAAAAAAACCCCCCAAACACTGTATCTTCTGTGAAGATCTTCCAGACTCACAGACCGACCGCGACCTTTGACAGGAGCTGAGGTCATAAACACTCATCTACGTGAGACTCCTGAAGAAAAACAGGGCCACCACAAACAGACAGATAACGGGGGGTCGCGGCCCCCAGGGTTCACAATCTCGGCATGTCTCTGCGGAGGTGAAGTCCTCGCTGCAGCTCAGTGTGGATGAACTTTTGGTTTTTCTTTGTTATCATTGGTTTATGTATTTTAGGTTGCTTTAAATCAGTATTTTGGCATTATTTTCAAATATAACAAAAAAGTTTATCCTGTTTATAGTATTTATTTTGTACAACAGTCATTTATGATCCTAAGGAACCGACAAATCTTTCTCATTTTTGGACGTTTAGATCATTTGTGTGATTCTCTGACCTACTTCCTGTTCCTGGTACCACCTGTTGATCATCATCTACAATCATCCGGAACACCTGCTGCTCAGTTCAGCCAACCACAAAGGCTGCTTCTCTCATCAACTCCTCTCTGGGTTCTGTAGTGAACCTCGTTCCTCTGAGTCCAGGGGGTTAAAGTTATGCTAGTTTTACTGTTTGTTTGGACTAATTCAGCTGCAGTAAGTCTGGGCTATTTTATCTGTATGTATGAATTTGGCTAATGTTTAGTAATATTGTTTTGCTAAAGTTTAGCTATTTCTGGACTAGCATGTTGTTATTTTGGTGGTTTGCATTGGTTTGAGCCTGGTTTAAATCTGGTTTGCTTAGAGCTAATCCTGGCCTTGCTATATCTCTGTGTTATTTCATGTTTCATCAGTTTGTTATTTTTGTGTCGTCGATCTTAAATACTTGTCCATGCGTGAAACTGAACTAGCTGGACTGTTATTATAGCTCCAGCTATTTTCGCTGGCCATTTTTCCCCACAGCTCCCAGTAACTCCTGACCTGCTGCGACGCTAACAGCAGAGCATAAGACTCCTAACCTGTATTGACAGGTTGTTTTGGCCTTAAGCCACTGAGTTAAACGGAGGGCAGCTACTGAACAATACGTCAGCCTGAGCTGTGAATACGAGGAAGTGGGAAATCTTCATCAACTCTCACACTGTGACATAAGTTCAGTGACCTCACAATACAGTTTCATTTCCAGCAATTGACCAGCTGGCTGTGTGCAGATGGAGGAGCGGTGGATTACAGCTGCCGGCCGAGTCAGCACATCACCAACGCACCTACACACACACACACACACACACACACACACACACTCCGCTGTGAATGAACTGTTTAACACACAGAGATGT
>NC_024307.1:14764438-14779322 GCF_000523025.1 Cynoglossus semilaevis
ACACACACACACACACACACACACACACACACACAGACACACAGCGTCCTCTGCTGTGAATGAACTGTTTAACAAACGGAGATGTCTTCATCTATAGCCAGGCATCACACAGGGAACAACAAGCTGCAGCACATCAGGTATGCAGCCAGTCATTAGGTTAATATCACAGGTCGCTGACTGATGCCCTACTTTTGGCCTGTGCAGTCATGTGATTGAAACATTCTGCCTTTAAAGTCAGATTAATCACTTAGATTGTGCAGGAGTTATTTCACCAGGGTTCTTTGAGAGTTTTTATATTCAGGGTGGGTGTCTGGTTAGAGCTGAGCTCCCTGATTGGTGGGTGGGTTTCCTCCAGCTGATCCAGTTTCCTATGCAGTACTGGGTTAACTGTTCTGCCTAAACTGACCATAGGTGTGAAGGTCAGTGAGCTGGACCGGCCTTGAGCTCCTCCTGAGACCGTGACAATATCTTAAAGTCAAAATTAATCACACTTTTTAATTTTGCTCGCTGAAAAACCCTGGGTTCCAACTGACATTATATTTCAACGTAACTCACTCACTTTTCACTGTAAGTCAGAACTCACATACTGTACATCAGTACCTACATCACTCACCTACACTGACACAGTGGTGACATCATCATATAGGACAGGTATGGACAAACTAAGGCCCGGGGCCGGATGTGGCCCGTTCAGCTTTCTAATCCGGCCCGCCAAACTTTTCCAAAATATATAATTTATTTATATTATCATTATACTTCTACCTTTTCCCTGCAATACCCACGTTTCCCCAATAGATTGAAAATGATAAAAGCATTTTAGACTTGCATGACTTTTACATGTCATTTACTTTAGTTCACACGAACGCTCCACGCCTGGTATAGGACATAAAAACATAAGAAGAGTCTGTGCCTGGTACAGGACTTAAAAACATAAGAAGAGTCTGACTCACTCCCCCCCAAAAAAAATACAGCACTAATGAATAGAATGTGAATGTAGCACAATCCAGTGTACGACGTACAACCAGTGATTGTTGACAAAGCTGTCTTCCTCATATCACTTTACTAGTTGGTGGGTATTAACATTGGACATCGGAGTGGCGGAACAAGACTTTCCTAAAGTTTACGGTAGAGGCAAGGGATACGACAAAACAGCTCCATAGCGCCATCTCCTAAATTTAAGCCATGGCCTCAACCGAACAGGAAGACGACTAATTTTGGGTCCTTGTCTGACATCCCACCAGGGTTGGATTTAAGTGTTAGAGTTATGTAGGGTTTTTTCACTTGACCTGTTGACGTTTTCAGACAGTAAATGTGCCGTACAGCATTTTTCATTTCTTTCTGTGTTTCCTGTCTCTTGGCCAAACTGATGGTCAAGGGTAACAAAAGATGACAATACATCTGTGAGCCACTCCTGCAGCAGGTGGAAGAGCCAGAACTCTGATGTATCACCGCCCCACGATCACCTCAACACTTCCCTCACCATTTACTACACTCTTCCTGGCACACTTTCTGCCACAGGAGTCGCTCTTTCCTGTTTATGTTTGAGACAAAGTGTCAGGAAACAGGCTCCAGACCCGGAGCCGGAGCGGGATCGGGATCATGACTCCGACGGTGCTGTGCACAGCTGCGTGGAGTCAGAGAGGAAGGAGGAGCAACTGTCTATTTCTGTTCCGTCCTGACGGTAGAGAAGATGCAGCGATCACCACAAGGTAATTACAGTGTTTTATGACAGGCGAACAATGGCTGTACCCCGTCAGCAGCAGCAGCAGCAGCAGCAGCAGCAGCAGCAGTCACTGTGTCTCTGGGGCCTTTTAATTGCAGCCTCACGGTGTTTGTCAACATGTATTTTAGAGGGAAGGCCCTGCGATAATGAAAGGGTTCATGTGAGTCCATAGGATTTCTAAAATCCATAACACAAGTCCATATGCGGTGTGTGTGTGTGTGTGTGTGTGTGTGTCTCCTCCTGATACTTTATTATCTTTGAAGTGATGCTTCAGCAGATAGTCAGCAGATCTGAGGTCAAACATTGTAATTAACCGTGGAGGCGTCCATGCGTGGAGATTTCAGAGCTGATCCTGGAACAGAGGGATGTGATGAAGAGTCACTTGACATTGATTCAAGTTGCTGGATCCACGAGCCCACACTGTTGTGCAAGGAATATATAAAATGTAGGAGATTAGATTTATATAAATACACATTTCCTCAAAGTATAGTAAAAAATTACAATAAAACAACAGTTTGTTTGTTAATTTAAACACAGTAAGAGCCGACTGATATCAGCCCAATATTAGCATATCTTGTAATATCTGTAAGAATCGTTATCGGTTTTTCCTCCGATAACGCAATGCCTGGGTTTTGCGAAACGGCGACAGACCAATCAGATGCCTCAGTGCTCTGAAGAACTTTTATTAAAACAACAATTGCAGTGACTGCTTCTAAACTCTTTTATTGCTCTCAGCCCAGCTTCACCACACCTCCTCACTCCCACTCCCATACCCGTAACTGTTAACTCCTTCACAACACATGAACACAGAACATTACGAACGCAAAACAAGCCTCTAGTCACTAGATGGCAGCATTGCAGCTCATTTCATTAATTTATTTCGATAATCAGGGGATTGTATGTAGAATGCTGGTGCCAACAACTCTTACAGTGGTTTGTACAGAGAAATAAATAAAAATTAACAGGCACTCGATAGTATTTCAATTCTGTCCTCTAGGGGAGCAGAAAATAATCGAGAAACACTGGTTTAACCTATCACCTCAGTGAGCAGCAGACACTTACCCAATCACCACTCCCGACTATAATGGTATCAGTTAATATCGAAATTGGAAATTAAGTGTTTAGCCAATAATGAATATCGGCAAAAAGTTAATATCAGACACAATATATATCAGGTTCAGAATGCCTCACAGTGCACCCTGATATAAATGAATCACATGTATATACCACACCTGGTGGTGTGTTTGTCTTGGCAGATCAGGTTCAGAATGCCTCACAGTGCACTGTGACATAGACAGTGAATAATGGTGTGACTCATATTCATTACATTAACAATGCTGCAGATATTGATGGTCATTCATGTTTTCTGAGCCCTAGTTGGTCTTTTAACATCGTCATTCATGTTTTCTGAGCCCTAGTTGCCCCTCCGGTCTTCGTCTGCCCGCTCGTGGCCAGCTGATGAATATTAAAATGAACTCATTCCATTTTCTGACATGTTCATTACTTTGCACCCGTCACGGTTGGACCGAGCCTTCACTTGGCTCCGGGAACGTGTCAAACCACGTGTCTAATCTTTCATGTTGCGTTTGTTCCATCAAGGACAACATGTCTCGGAGCCAGTAAATCACAACATGTGTCAAAGCCTTGATGTTCTCGGAAGAATATTAATGTTGAAGGGGCAGGAAGCCGCGTCGGACCTGAAGGTATGAAGGTCCTTCAGAAACTACTGTATATCCACCGACTCTGCACAGACCCTCTCGGAAAATTAATACTCACGTGCAACGGAACGTTGTACTGCTTCTCAAACATTCACGTAACATCTTTGAAAATATTTGTCTTTCAACGTCCCAACCCCATGAGCTTGTCAATCTATATACGGTCTATTGTGATGAAGGGTAAACCCATGATGGACACGGATTTGTTTGACAGTTTGAACGATTCATTTGAACTCACACATAAACGAGTGCATCATCAGTGAAACATAAAACCCTCACATTTTGCCTTAGACTTTTTCTCTGCTTTTACCTTGAACTTTCTCTGACTTGAAAGTCCTGATGTGATGAAGGGTCTTTTTTCTCTGCAGTCTCTGCAGCGACAGACGGTGTCTCTGTGTTGTCACCCATGACACTGCTTCAAAGCCGTTACACACAGAGGAGCTGAAATGTGACACCCACTTACTGTCTGATCGGACAGACGGATGGACGGCAGGCACGGCTGACACTGATTGGACGGGGCAGGACATGAAAAGGACGCAGTTCTGTAGTTCTGAAGTTCAGAGACTCTTTGACTGCTTTAAATTCCAGTCAGTCTTTGTCCAAGACTAAAAATCTCATAAAAAGGTGATAAAACTCTGTTGCAACAAAAACCTCAGAAGAGACTGCTGTGAAAAGCTGGTTTTATTAGATACTAGTTGAAGGTGTAGAGACTCGGCCTTTTCTTTTTTCTAAAGCTCTGCAGATGCACTCAACGTCTCCCCCTTGAACACCAGCAGGGAATTTCACAGGTGCCTGAATTCCAGAACTCCCAGGAGGAAACTCCAGAGCGTCTGGACCAGGACATTCCTGGAGCAGCATGTGGAAGATTCATTTCCCCTCTTAACTAAACCAAAGGCTTTGGTCTCCAGCTCCTCTGATTGTCCTCACAATCATCCTCACAGCGGCGGGTGAAAGGTCAAGTGTCAGGCAGCCGAGGTCAAGACAGTTCAGGCCGTGATGACTGTGGTTTTTTGTCTGTTGGACGAATTCCATGATGGAAAAGAGCGACTCAAGGACTTTTTATACACTTTATATTATTTTGAATCATATATGCTGACCAAATAAAACAAGGTCGTCAAAGACTTTTAAATTGCTAACAGTCTTTGAAAAGTATTTAATGTTTTAGAAAAACACATTTCAATGGAATTGTGAACTGGTTTATTTCACTTTTTCTGTTTTTCTTATTCCCCAGGTGACTGCATCAGGGTCGTCTCGTTGTCTACACCTGTGTGTGTGTGTGTGTGTGTGTGTGTGTGTGTGTGTGTCCTGCCTCACTGATTTCCTCCACCTGTCTTCACACCTGTATCTCATTCACTGCCTCCTCTCTGCTCGTCTATTTATTCTGCCCTGGTCAGTGGTCACAGAGTCTGGACCATGAAGTCACTCAGTCAAGGCTGTGCAGCAGAAATGTCTCGTGTTTTTCGGAAAGTCAAGCTAATGTACCGCCGCTTTGAAACTACCTTGTTTTGACTTCAACTAATGTGTGCAAAGTTATCATGT
This sequence comes from Cynoglossus semilaevis, assembly GCF_000523025.1. Taxonomy (NCBI): domain Eukaryota; kingdom Metazoa; phylum Chordata; class Actinopteri; order Pleuronectiformes; family Cynoglossidae; genus Cynoglossus; species Cynoglossus semilaevis. The sequence continues at coordinate 14,769,416 of NC_024307.1, forward strand.
TGGTCAGGGCAGCAGACACTAGAAAAGAAAGTGAGTGTTTTCCTGCCTGGTCCAGACCACTGGTCATACCTACACACCTGCTGACCCACAGAGCTTCGTCAGGTATTAAACACTGACAGTAGAATGACTAGAAAAGAAAGAGAAATTAGAACATTATGTTATGATTATTAAAATACTGACAATATTTTGCTGGACAGTAAAAACTAATTTGTTTTGTAAGTAATAAATAACAAAACATAGTTTACTTATAAGTGAATTTCAAACAGGAAAATTTCACTAAACTGAACTAAAATATTTCCATTGACTAAATTGGGACAAAGACAAAGTGGGGACTAAGTTACCACTTAGTCAAACTTAACACTTAAGACAAAGTTACCACTTAGTCAAACTTAACACTGTACCAAACTCAGAGCTGGATCGTGGGCCAAACATGCCGGGATCAAAACTTCTAGAATGTTCTGAGGTCCTGGTCTTAAACCAGTCTGGTTTAATATTCATGTTAAACGATTACATTTACAACAACAACAACAAACACCTAAACCTGTCAAAGTTTCCACAAACTTTACCAAAAGACTCAAAGACGGATCACACAAAAACATAACAATGCAGCCTCCACAGTAACACCGTTCTATCTTTATAAAAATCAGAAGTGGAGCTCTGCAGCTCACATGGATCTTTTTATTTTTGGTCATTTCAGAGGTAGACACAGCGGCTGCCTGGGACACATTTCACGCTCTATAAGTAGACACATTCCAACATGTCAGCTCCGAGGCTGCTGTGTAAATGCAGGACAGGCCGTAACCTGTTCACAGCCCTGACATCCGCCCCCCTCCCCCTGCCCCCCCCGACAGCAGGAACCCAATCACTCACCCGTGTAGGCTCTCTTCCTACGGGTCACAGTAAACTGTTCCATGTTCTAGTAAAAAAGAAAATCAATTAGACGTTCTTAACAGCTTCGTTTTCTTAATCTTTGACCTTTGACCTGTTTTCCTAGCATTATAACTTAGCGTGCTCCAAAGTGTTGTTCTGTGAAAACAGTGTCAAACTTCACGGAGACACTGACCAAAGAGGAGTGAACTGCTCGTCTGTGTTTGTTGACTCCGTCACCGGCATGCAGGTCCAGGCACGTCCAGACCTTCGTCTTAGGTAGAACATCGCGCTGCTGTCACGGACGCGTCGTCATGTCCGACCGCGTTCATCTGTGACTGTTCTCTGCATCAAAGACTGAATCCTCTGAAGGGAGTTTCCAAATTGTTTCTCATTAAAAATGCATCACATTAAAAGGTGTTTTCCTGCATCAATGGTTAATTCAACATTAATTAATCAAGAATCCAATGACTTGAGTAGGAGTTCCGTTCCAATGGTTCGACATAACTCGTTTCTGTGTAAAGTAAAGTGTAAAGTATCTGCATATAGCAGAGCATGGCCACGTTTTCATCCGCTCAGCTCGTCAACTAGTTCCTGTGTGAACTTGTAGGCAAATTTTAGAGTTGTACGTAGGAATGTTGGCGCAAGACTTTCCAAATAAAGTGAAGGGAGATGCCGTCGATCGAGGACGTCTTAGACCGAGGACGTCTTAGATTAAGGACATCTTAGATCGAGGACGTCTTAGATTAAGGACATCTTAGATCGAGGACGTCTTAGATTAAGGACATCTTAGATCGAGGACGTCTTAGATTAAGGACATCTTAGATCGAGGACGTCTTAGATTAAGGACATCTTAGATCGAGGACGTCTTAGACCGAGGACGTCTTAGATCGAGGACGTCTTAGACCATGGATGTCTTAGACCAAGGACGTCTTACACCGAGGACGTCTTAGACTGAGGACGTTGTCTTAGATCGAGGACGTCTTAGACCGAGGACGTCTTAGACCGAGGACGTCTTAGACTGAGGACATCGTCTTAGATCGAGGACGTCTTAGACCGAGGACGTCTTAGATCGAGGACGTCTTAGACCGAGGACGTCTTAGATCGAGGACTTCGGTATAGCTGTGTAAATGATATTTTCCTTATATGGAAAAAGACGTGTGAGGAATGTGTGTAATGGAAGCCTGGATGGACATTTTTTTCACCGTGTTAATTTTTAAACCGCCGTTAAGAACGTTCACAGCCACATTTAGAAAAAGACGCAGTAGTTCAGAAGTATTAACTGAAACCACTAAGCCTTCACTCTTAAACAAATCAAAAGGAAGTCTTAAAGTTTCTTAACTGTGGCGTGTTTATTTACATCCTTGGCCACATTACAGGATGAAGACTTTCCCACTCTGTGTCTCCCCTCACAGATTTAAACACACCATCTACTTTAAATGCCTGCTTATTTTCAGAAAAGGGAATCTGCCTCTCACTGCGGGCGATCCACCAACTATCAAAGGCTCAGCTTGTCGTGCACGCACGCACGCAGATGCACGACCTCGCATCGCCAAGTGACTCTTCTTATTTTGGTTCTCCCTGTGGTTCCGTGCAACCAGAAAGTGTTCTCACTGCAGCGTTGACTCTGGTGGAGATTTGTTCAGGGCTAATTATGTGGATTCACGTTTACATTTCTGCTCTATATGTGTCAGAACTGTCAGAGAGATGTCGGCGGTGGCGTGAGAACACGCTTGTGATGAGCTTTGATGTGGGTCAATCTACGGTGTCAGAGTGTGGTGACCGGTGGTCTGGGAGAAGAAGTGGAGGGAGGTTCCTCTGTTGGTTTGTCTTTGACTGAAGGAACAGCATCGAACTACAGAACCCCCACAGGAACCAGGACTTTAGTTTTCCTCACTTCTCACTTTTTTAAGTCTCACACATCTGAAAAATGTCACCCATCCTGGAGATTTGGAGAGGTCACCGCGACGATTCTGGAAGCTCCATCCATTACAGCGGAGTTTAGTAACGTCACTGTGAGTCTGGTCAGTCACTGCCGACCAACAACTGACCACTGTTGGGTAATTATACAGTGGTTTGGTCTCTTTTGATTTATATTTATGTTTAGATATAGGAAAAAACCCTAAGACCCAGACCTAGACTCCACCCACACTCGTCCCCATGTCCTTGACCTGCTGACCTTTGGCAGATGTCACTCTACTTCTTAAGAAATAAGAAGTTCAACTGTCCATTATCTAGTGCTTGTTTCTTTGCAGGATCTTTGGAACCACTGCGTTAACTGCTGAATTTCTTTGCAGGGTCTTTGGTCTTTGGAACCACTGCGTTAACTGCTGAACACAGAAAAACATTACATCTCTCTTTTTCACTCATTCCATGACTTGAACAGCAGCAAACGTTGCTAAACGTTCAGCAGCTGAAGAACACCATAACTCCTTCAGAGGTCGGTCAAGATTAAAAACGACCTGAAAGATCTGTAGAACTGATCCTTTTCTCTGTTCTTAGCAGAACTGATGTTTGGAGAACTGGAGTTCTTACAGGACTAATCTCAGCAGCTCAGGTTACATTGGAGTATCCAACAAGGATTGGCGAACATTTTGGAGATTTGATTTAAGACAACAAAACACTTGGTATTTCACAACACTCCGACCCTGAAACAACAGTGATCTTTCATTTTTCCAATTTGGAGCTGAGACCTTGACGGATGTCTTGGCAGAGATAACTGCTTTTGTTTAAACCTGAAACCTGGGCTGGGGAAGTTTGGAGAGGAAACACAGCTCTGCAGGATGAGTCTCTGTGCTGGCTGTTTTGTGTATTTTCACTGCAAACAACAGATTTTCACATTCCGCTGCATGATTTTTTTCATCCGACAAGAATTTTTGTTTCAGCTTTACTGATGCTAATCATTCCCTTCTGTGTGAAATCTGTCGCTTTTAGTTCAAAATGTTTCGTTTCCTCCCTTTTTTCCCCCTCTGTTCCCAGGATAAAGTTGGGAAATAAAATCTTCCAGCATCCAGTTTGCATGAATTTAAGCGGGCCCACCCTCATCCTTTGGGTGGAAACCGCTTCCATTCCTTCCAAAAAGGGACTCGCCGCAGCTCGGAGCCTGCTGTTGCACAACCGCTGGGTTGGGAGAAGGCAGCTCTCACACGCTGACGTTAACTCCGTACACAGCACTTTCTGCAGGTCAAATCCCAGCCTTCCAAACCCACAGAGTATCTGTTAGACCCAAACTGTTACTTTTCTGCCTGTGGTAAATAATTCCATGTGTGTTACAGTAGAAAACTTTAGCTTTGTCATGGTACAGTAGAGGAAAAGTCAAAGTCGTCTCTCAGGAAAAGACAAACCTTGAGAAAAATCGACCAGGAAACAAAGTTCGGAATATTTCTGTGCTTTTCCCATGTTTAGTTTGAGGGCGTAGAGACACCATGTGGTTGTACACAGTATAACACTGTCCTCTGCAGCTTTTATGGCTCTGTTTCCTGTAACTTGTTACAGGTTTTTGCTGTTAGCAAGTTAGCAAGAAATACATTCAAAACCCACCAATGTATATTTAGTGTTCACGGTAACTTTTATTCTTTTGAAAATAAGGTCTAGTTTTTTCTTGCAATATTTCCTAACACTTTTCCATGTTGGGAAAAACATTTTAACATTTTTTTTTTTTTTTACAATGTTTTCTGTTTAGAATTTTAATTCGTTGAATGAAACCCTTCAAAACCAGATTGGAACTCGATTGGAAGAGGCACCATTAGGGAAATCTGGTTCCTATGGGAATTGAACCTTGGACTCTTTGCTCGAGAGGCAGACACGCTAACCGCTGCACACACAAAGTGTATATTTATTCAGTATTATACTGAAATGATGACAAGGGAAAGTAGACGGGAGTATACTGTATATTGACACCTAGGACTGACACTGTTTGTTATTGTTTTTGTTGTTCAGAAAATATGAAGTTTAAAAAGTCATATTCTCCGGCCACATGGACAGATTTGAAAACTCCAGCCCCGGTGATAAAGCCTCCAGTCACATCAGTGAAATGAATCCATGGCTGTATAAAGGTCTCTCAGTGAAGGAGAAGCTGATCCTGTCAGGCACAGGAAGAGAACTGTTTTGCTACGACCCTAGAGCTGGAGCTGGAGCTGCCTCGCCTCGGTCAGGCTGGGGGATCAGCCCCAACCCAGGCTCGGGATCACAGCCCACTCCGGTCCAGAGCTGCAGGGAACATCTGGTCCTGTTTAGGAGCCGTGTTTGTTCCACGGTTTGTTCCAGTTTCTGTTTGTAATGTGTTCTTGTTTCCGCGGCGTCCCACAGACCAAGACGTTCAGCCATGAGATAGCATAGTTAACCAAGCAGCCGCCCCCCCTCCCCTGCTCCCCCCACCTCGATCGTAGAGGTTGAACTGGAGCTAATCTTCCTCATCCTGGGCCGTCTGATAAGATCTGGTCCCGTCTTTACCTTAGTCTGCAGTTTGGTGTTTTTCCGTCGCCGCAGCATTAGCTTTTATAGCAGGTGGCTCCTGTCAGCGCTGTGGCCGGGAATTCCCTCAATTCTCCGCCTAAATGGGAGCAATTATGGATAAGTGACACTTTATAGGCAGACTTTTGTTTAGGAGAAGGGAAACTCAGTGTTAGGGTCCAAAAAAAGAAGAGCTGAGAGTTGGTGAAACCTCATTTCTGCTGTTTGAAGCCTCTGCTGTAAAAGAAGTGAACACAGAACCAGGAACCAGGATGGGAACCTGACCTCTGAGGCTGTGAAGCTACATTTCTACACTATCTGTTTGGTATAAATATATCTTTACTATTTCTAACACCACATTAATCTTCATTGATGTGTTCACTGTTCTTGTAATAATGTGTTTTAACTGACATTTAGCTACTGGCAGATTTATGAGCTAACACATTTGAGTAAAATTTAAGCTTTGCTCTGTCATCGGTTTCTTTATATTGAAGCTAGTTTTAGTTTTACTCAAGATTCAACCACAAGTATTTTGATGTTGATTTGTATTTCTATTTCTAACCTTAGCTATTCTGCTTCGTTTATGACATTTATTAACTAACCTTTGTTTTTTTTCCGAAAATATTTGGCGGTAATTTGATTTTTTTTTGTCATTGTGACGCAGCAAACAACAAAATGTGACCTCTCCCTTTAACCCATCCCAACACCTTAGTCAGCAGGGGGCAGCAGTTTGTGGCGATGGTGCCTTGCTCGGTGCACCTCATTGGCTGGAGGATTAGAACCTGCAACCTTCCGGACACAAGTGCGCTTCCTTCCACCACTGCCCCCAAAAGTTACTGTCAGAAGTGGGATTCGAACCCACGCCTCCAGTGGAGACTGCGACCTGAACGCAGCGCCTCAGACTGAGATCATGACCATTTTAGATCTGGTTGTTATTTTATTTTCTCCCAGGCTAATTTTATGACTTCCCCTGTTAGACACTGTTCTTTTTATTCTAGATGATGTTGTGACCTAATCCAGAACGGTTCCCACTGCTTTTACCACTATTTCCACAGCTATGATCAAATACCAGCTCCCCCTCCAGGCTCAGCTCTGTTCCCAGTCCCTTTTTTTTTGCCTCCTGCTCCATTCAACACTCCCCGTCTCCTAGTTTCCTGGTGTGGTTTATCACAGCCACCACACTCACCTCCTTGACAATCAGTGGGAAGTAGATGACCTCAGGCACTGTGACCAGTAACACGATTATCAGGAGACGCAGTGACACAATGAGCTGTGTTTGTTTTTGAGGAAAATTGAGGCGATCGATGTCGACGGAACTCTGTGGACGTTTTGAATCCTGGTGCCAGAGTGAGTGAAGGAAAACAAGGACAAAGTAGGAGAACAAGACCTTAGACGTACGGGTCAGATTATTGGGGTATGGACCCAGCCAAGAGGCCCACGCAGGACACAGGCAGTACAGAATCCCATGATCCATATAGACACAATAACATAACATGCATAGAAGAACACGCAGGTCCACATACTGTAGGTCAGTGGTTCTCAACATGTGGGGCAGGCCGCACTGGTGGGGAATGGAGACATGACAGTTGACATTTTTTTAACGTTGTGTTATTTCATGTTATTGATTTTGATTCATTGATGTTAGTTCAATGAATTTGTAATGTTCAATTGGTCAAGATTTTTGTTGAATCGACAGGGGCAGGTGGTGCTCGAAACTCTGAATCAAAAGAACTAAAAAATAATGTGCAAACTGATGTGACCAGTCAACCATGAACCGTTGGAATTTTATTCTCAAAGTTTTAAGGGAGACACCAGAGTGGTGAGTTTGACAGTGTCGTCCAATCGACTGCAGCTGTAAGACTAAAGGAACGAGTACTCCAACTGGAGGTATTTTAGATGATAAACTTCCACCTCACTTTCTTGTTGAAACTTAACCAACATTACTAGTGTTCATTTGTTAATTGAAACGTGGAACTACTCAGTTAAAGTGACGCTTCCTGTAATTTGAATTTTGTACTATTGGTGTCAAAGCTCTGCTCACTTTCTGTCCGTCTATCTGTGTCAACAATGCAGAGATTTTAATGTTAATTATCTTTATTTAACAGTGTTATTTTTTAATTTATTTTAATCATATGTTTTATACACATAATGTGCGATGTGTCAACATTGTCAGTTCAAAGACAAAGATACTGGTTTGTGTTCGGACGTCTGTTAATGACAAGATGATGTAGACTGGCCGTGGGCCGTGGGACGTGGGCCGTGGGACGTGGGCCGTGGGCCTCACTGTGGTTTGGTTATTGTATGTCACCCTGCAGTAGTTCCCATAATGCTGTGCCTCCTACACAGTTTAACACTGCCTTCCAGTTCATCTATTGAAAATTCTCCTGATGAAGTACTGGTGATAGTACTGGGTCTCACTGAGTACACAAATGTACATACTCCTACTCATATTGGTGTATTAGAAATTTTGAGCAAATACTGTATTTATGGAGATGTGAGGTAGAGATGACAGACTGGGTTGTGTCCAGAAACCAGTGGTCCACCCACCCACCCAGATATGGAGAATGGGGTACACCCTACTGGTTTACCATGTGAATATGTTTCATCTCTTCTTCTTATTAGCGTCCATGGAAATATAGCTTGTTGCTACCTGTGCAGTGAACATTTAGCTGCTGAATCCATCAGGGTGTGAAGACGGTGTAATTTTTACCCATGAATCATCACTCTCTTGTGTTTGGAAACCTCAAACACTAATGAAACTCCAGTGCCTGTTGTAGTTTCTCCTCTTCAAACACATGAAGGCAATGATTAACCGCCGCCTCGTTTCCTTCTCCAGGAGCCCCTCCACATCCGGCTTTCACTGTGCTCTGATCTCTGTGCGGTCACCCCCCCCCCCCCCCCCCCCCCCTCAACCTCCCACCGTCAATATTATACTTCAGTGATCAAACCCCTTCACTCCCATCAGTGAGTGGGCTTCAAAGCACCTGTGGACAAGCCCCTCCCTCCTTCCAGACCGCATTAGTCCGTCTGTCTGTCCCCACTGAAAACTGACTCCTGTGGCTGTCAGACCTCTCCCTCCCCCTGTGAGTGTGCGGCCACTGCATTAATGAACGTCTTTGAAGTCTGGAAATCCACCAATGACGGTGAGCCTTAAGCAGTTTTTTTACAACAAAACCCAGTCGCTCAAAGGCTCTAGACTTGATGCAGGGAACATTAACACTACCTTGAAAGAAGCTGGATTTTTTTGGGGGGGGGAAGGAGGGGTCTTTGTGGAGAATCGTAGTAGTTCATGGTTTTAAATTCAATGGAAAAACTGTAAAATGGGAATGTATTAATGTAGTAGTAATGTCCAACCCTTATTATGCAAACAAATACATTTCTAGGTTCTAATGATTTATATGTATTTGTGCATTCATTTCCAATTATGAATGATTCTGAAACATTTTTTAAACTTGAAATTCTCCTTTTCAAGTTATGTCAGAGATGGGGTTTTTAAATTTTCCCAAAACTTAATGAAAAGATGGGTTTTTTTTAAATTTTCCCAAAACTTAATGACATTTAAAATCAATTGAATTCCAGTTCTCAGACTCAACAAAGAAGCAGGTTGTGAGCTGGTGCACAAGACGTCCCCGGGAGTTCTACCAAGAAGGAATTCTCTGATTGAAATCACGGTCGTAAAGTGTTTAGACTTTGTGTAGATATGAAGGGAAACAGCTGTGTTGTTTTTGTGTTTCGTCAGGAGAAGAAAGTCTGCTAACAGCCACAATATCTGTGTGTGGAACTCGTGTAAACAAGGAGGAGGAGGTTCTGAGGAGTACGACCAAAATCAACCGAATAAAGATGGCGGACGTCTATACCTGCAGTTATTACAATTATAAGTAAACTTTCTAACATCAGTGCTGTAACTGTCTTCTCAATATCATTGAGAAATTCTATTCGAACAAATGACTTTGGGAACCAGAGTTTGTTCTGCGTCATAAACCTGAAGAGAAAACCCCCCGTCTTTGATCAGAACAGCCCAGTGTGGACCTGGTTCTCAGCGAGGTGGGTGGCGCTCCCACAGGTTACTGTTCTCCTTAATTAGCCCATTACTGGCTGACTGGGAAGCAGAGCGACATGCGGAGGGATTAATAGCTCACAAAGTTTTCCCTTTGTTCCCCCAAACGCCCTCCTGCCAGATACAGTGAAGCACATTTACCATGGAGCGCAGAGGCCGTAAAAGGAAGAATGCCCTTTAAAGACACATAAACGGCTGGGTAATGAAAGCCTCATATATTTACATATTTATAAACGACAGTGTGTGTGTGTGTGTGTGTGTGTGTGTGTGTGACAGCAGGCTATAAACTCAGGACATGTAACACGTCACTTGTGTCTGTAAAACACTGAGAGAGAACGTGACGTCTTGTCAGGTCGAATGTTGTATTTCCAAGAACAGACGCTGCATCACTGAGTCCTGTGAGCCAATCAGGAGCCAGAACAACGGTGTTGGTAATAAAGTACATGATGAACCTTCAGGTTTGACTCAGCAGCAGGATGATGTTTTGTCATGTACGAGGAATGTACCTCTCAGGTGTGTTTTTCTATTCTG
>NC_024307.1:14779340-14796693 GCF_000523025.1 Cynoglossus semilaevis
GGGGTTCCCGGGGGGGAGTTCCTACTCTGTTGTGGCAGCATGGTTACATCAACTTAAAGACTTGTTTCAACAAGAAATTGGACATTTTTAAACGTCGTAATAATGTCAGTAAAACCTTTAATAACCTGTTCAATTTCTGCAGGGATTTCTACAGTTTTGAAACAGTTTCCACCTTAAAAGTTGTTAAATCCAAGTATGAATTTTAAAAGTACACATGATAAGTTCTCTGATCAGTCAGCAGGGTCTCTACTGCATTCTTGAAGTATTGCCTGATAACTGTACATCTTGAGAAGCGACTCTTTATCGTCAGCACTCTATCGCCCGTGTCTCAGATCAATACGATGACCGACTCCTGCGCCCTTCATCACCCTGGTCCACCTCCTGTGTCGTCACCTCCTGCATCGGTCACTGCGACTCACTGCAACTTGTAAAAATACTCACATGTGTATTTGGACAGTGTTGTGACTGAGGAGGTGGAGTTCATTTTTGGGAAGACGGTGACAGATCATCAGACCTACGGTGCATGGTGAAGACACGCTGTGTTATGGATGGCATTTGCACAGGGAGACACGCAGCTGGATGAGGCTCCGTCTGTCTCCACAGCACGACTCCCTCACTGCTCTTTTCACTCTCTCACTCAGGGAGTCGTAATTAGGTCTGAGTGAAGCTGTGAGTTAGTCCTGATCTGTCGTCATGGACACGTCGTCTCCTGGGCTGTTGGCTGATGTAATGTCATTTCTGCGACCTTTTCACTTCGAGTTGTTAAATGCATTTTGTTCAACTCCACGTTAACGTTTTAAAGTTTAGTAATTTTTGTTTAATTTTATTTATTGGTTATGAAGAGCTTTATTTCTTATAGTTATTCTTTTTTGCACTTATTATGACAGATTGGAGCTAACTTGGCTTTTTTGCTAGTTTTAATCATCACAGCCAATTTCAATCTCACAACCTCACGTTAAATAAATTGATTTTCTTTTTGTTTTGTTTGTGCTTTTACCGTAGCTGCTTGCCAAATCTTTTGCAACGTTTTTGAATAATTGTTTCTATACATTGTTTCTTTATTGTGCAGCTACTATTTAATCAATTTTCAGATATATTTTCTTGATTTCATATGTAGGTTTAAATCTTTTATAATTATTTAATTTTCTCTGGCAAATTCTGCTAAAATTATTGCTAAGTTTTAAGCTAATTTACTTTCGTTCTTCCTATTGTTTCTGGAAGTGTCATAGAATGCTGTTTTTTGTTTGAACCTCCCAAACTGGATATGTATATCTTAACCTTTAACAGACAGAAAACAAATGTTGTAGCAATGTGCTAAAATCTGCGATACTTTGATCATTTTATATCTGTACCAATTACAGAAAATTGTGCGGTGCATTTGTATTCAATATCCATAAGTCCTTGAAAAAAGTTTTTACACCCCTGCTGAAGATCAAGTCGATCAATGTGAAGCTCTTTCAAAAGCAGCGACACATTGACTTTCCTTCACACAGGCCTTTGAAAAAACGGGGTAAATGTGAGGTTAAGATCTCATGCGACGGCCTGGAAACGAAAAGAGACTATTCTCTTCTCCCGCACGTTAAACCAACATCAAAAAGGACAAAGTCTGCTCGCACACATCAAAACCAAGGAGAAAACCACAAGACAGAGAAGAAACGCACAACAAACTGTCAAGGATGAAAACTGTGTGTGTGTGTGTGTGTGTTGTTAGATTAATGAAAAGCTCATTTTTTAACCCCAACCATTAGCACCACCTCTTGTGGCGCCCAGTGACGGATTGAACAGGGAGTGACATCATCATCATCATCCGTATGTGGACTCAGCTTCTCTCTCTGTCTGTTTGTCTGTTTGTTTTTTCAAAAGGATAAAAAGCTTCCTGAGAGCTGATCATGAATAATTAAAGAAACACTTCCTGATTCAGTCGCTTTCATCATTAGATGTCGTTTATTACACATGAAGACGAGGATCTTCCTGCACTGACGCTAATGAAACTAATGGAACCAGCATAAAAATAGGATTAATGGTGTTTTCTCATGCTCTCGCTCCAAGATGTGAAGCTGGAAAAAAAACAGGAGGATGAAGGAAAAATAAATTTCCCTGTGATTAATCCTGTGCTTATTTTGACAAAGCTGCTAAACTACTGGAAGCTGCTGTGAGAGTGGCTGTAAAAATACAGGAGGCTGAGCTGAAGGTGGAGTTGAATATCAATTATCCCAGAGCTGGAGATGCAGATAAAGAGGAAGACCTCTGAGATGATCCAGTGAAGAAGAACATGAAGACGTGTCTGACCACGCAGACACAGATATCTCACTTAAAGTTTCCACATGAATGTGCTTACAAAACAGATGGAAAAATCTCCTAATCCTTGACCTTGACATTCTCCCAGACGTCTTGTCATATCTGTCAACCTTTAAAGACTAACAAGATTACAGAGCAGCAGCCATGTTGATAATGATATCACTGAGGTCTAGATGACCCCCGCACTTAAAGGAATGGTTTCAGATTAGAGCTGAGCTTATTCTGGACCACGCTCAAATGTTCTGTTGTTTTTGTTGATCTTGAACCTAGTGTAATACAGGAACATAAGATAAATAAAAAAATGTCTGAACTGTATTTGTGTTGAATCATAACACGGAGACACAGAGAAAATGTATTGGTGTTGAATCATAACACGGAGACACAGACGGGTGGGAAGACAGACACCATCTGAGGACAAGGACAGGGAGAGAGAGAGAGAGAGAGAAAGGGTGAGAGCTGTCCCTTCACAATGGATTCTCAGTTTGAGCCAACCGTGAGGACACTGTGTCGTGAAATGATGCAACCATCTTCGGCCCAGAGTCATGGAGGGGTCGTTGGCCTCTTAATTTGTGTCTTTTGACCCTGTCTGTTTTTGGTTTTGTGGGTCTGTGGGAAACTCTGACTGTGTTGACTGCTCATTTTTGGAGGCTGTAAAAATGGAGTTAAGGCTTTGTGTGATTAAGATCTTCACCTCCATGAACCTATGGAATGTCAGTATAGAAGATGAATATGAAAGTCTTCCAACAGATGCAGTAGATTGACAACAGAGAGAGGGAGGTGGGCACGGAGACCCCTGAGCACTCCCATCATGCCCTGCTGTCAGATGCAGCCCTACACTCTGTCAATGTCTCCTTACAATTACTGACTGTAACAAAAGCACCATGACTTTGGTTCACTGTTTGGCTGATGTCTGAGACGGACTCTCTCTCTGACCAGTTGTCCGTCACAGTCGTGTGTTGTTTGTCTTTCTCCATTAACATCTACTCTTTGAAGCAGGATGGCAGGAATTCATTAAGGTAGGAATCCATTGATTACAAACCTCAACTACAAACGTTTTATTTTGAAGAATGAACCTTAAATACACAAAGGACCAGCATTACAACATCACAAACCCCATGTACCTCAGTACTTTTGAGCCAATTTCTAGCCTCTCCCAGGACAATAGGAGATGCATTAAAGGGATTCATAAGATGCAAACATCGAGTCTTTTGTGTGAGTTCATAATGCTCCACGCTCCGGAGAGCAGAGTGAACGGGACGGTCCCTTCGGTCAATAAGTCCCTCTGAGACATAAAAAGCCTGGCCTCTCAGATCCTGCCTCCTCCTGGGGTTAAATCGATGTCTCGGGAGAGCGTCCACTTTGTTTTTGTTCCACATCAACTGAGGGAAAGTAAAGGTTTGCCTGTCTCTACTCTTCATTTCCAAAGCTTTCACCGTTCTGACAGAAGTATTGATTCTCTGTGGGAATCTGCTGTCACTCTGGTACTGGTACTGGTCTGGTACTTTAGGTCAGGTACATCTTTGCTGACGACACACTAGAAGATTTCTTGTAGAGATTTTTCTCCCGATTTTACCTGTGATTCTGCGTGCGTCTGCACTTGTTGAAGGCGTACATCATGGCGAGATTTCTTTCCCGATTTTACCTGTAATTCGAAGTCTGCGTGCGTTTGCACTTGTTGAAGGCGTACATCATGGCTACTTGGTACAAAATTTGTAAGGAAAAAAGGCGTGTAAGGAAAACTGACCTGAGACGATGTCCATCATAGTCAACTCTGGACGTAGGCTGGATGTGAGACCCAACTGTTGTCCCCCCTGTATCCCTTCGCAAGATGTCGCACACCATTTTGATGCGTTCAATTGGCTTCTGTTGGTTTGACGTTTTCAGTTCTCCGATCCTCCATCAGGTGTAGCTGTTGAGTGTGTGATTCCTAGTCTTTCATTCATCGCATTGAGTGTGTAGGCCTTTGTCAAAACCTGTAAAACTGTGGAAGTTGTGGAGTGTGTTCCCAGTCTGAAGAGGACGTGATTCCCCTCATTGTTTAAATCACAGCCTTGAAGGTTTTAAAGCTCCATTTTAATCAGCCGGAGAAAACATGACGTCCCTGCAGTCATCGGTACTCGTGCCTTAATGAAACCACCAATCAAACCTAAACCAAGAAAAGAAACACCATCTTCAGTTAAGGAGCCAGTGGAGCAGTGTTGATTCATGACCAGTGAGGTCAACATGATGCAGATATTAAACATCTGTTTTCGGCACCTCTCTACGTACACTGAGCCCTGGTCCAATCAAAATCAAGTTTTGACTTATGGCAAAAATCAGGTTACGTTCCTCCATAGGAACAGAATTTGACATAAGTGGAGGTTCCTCTGTATTCTCAAAGATATAATAATAGGCTATGGCCTTTGCTAATAGCTAGACTCTTAATTATATCTTTGATTTTATTTTTCAACCAATAACAAATGGTTTTCTTTTCAAATGTGTTGTGATTGGGCAATGTTTTAAATATTTTTCCATAGCCAGTTGGAGGCGCTATTACTGTAGTGGAGAAGGAGAGGGATAAAAAATAATTTGTGGGCATGCACCAACCAGTGACGCCTTAAAAGCACATTAACAGTAGCAGCGTTAACTGTGACACACGTTGGTGTAAACACTCATTACAGTACGCGATAAAAGCTAATGTTTTACAGGATCGTTAATGTGTTTTCTGCTAAGAATAGCTCAGAGTGGGAGGATTTAAAAGCCCAAATATTTCCATTTCGGGTGACAAGTGTGGAGCTGTTATAAATATGCTGCAGTGTTAATAACGTCAGGATTTATGAGTGGTCTGTTATCAGAAAAGTTGCTGATTCATTGAGTAATCCCTGAAGACTTCACAGAACTGCACACGAAACCCTGTCTCAGTAAATTTAATCCAGAGTCCTCCTCTTCGTCCTCCTCCTCCTCCTCTTTTCCCTCCAATACCTGACTCTGGCTCTGTCTCAGCCTGTGGAGACATAACACACGGGGAGTCAGGCATGTGGGAGAAGAGTTAACTCGTCTTTATCAGTGTGTGTTATGTTTCTGACAGGGAAGCACGAGGAAGCTTTCACAGGCTCCACAAATTGCGTCAACAGGATTTATAATCTTACTTTATCCCAGCAAAAAACAAAACAAAAAAAGAAACACATGCATGAAGTAATTCAAGGTCCAACAACACCTGCCGGGTCACATCTGACAGTGTAGGATTTATGTTTGCACAAACTGCTGCTGCTCATTTAGGTTTCGATGGGCAGAGTTTTAGAAAGACTAATTTTAGGTTTTTCTGGACTTTGGACGAGGCACCTGAAACCCAAACACCTCCACGGTGAGGACAAATATTTGCTCTCGCCCCCTTTTCCTCCCTTGGAACAACATGCCACTCTCTGTTCAAGTTCTGGGTTTGTCTGTTTACTGGAGCGACGTGTTTACAGTTGTATCCTGTTTTGTCTTGTAGCGATGGTGTGTTTTTATAACAGAAGTTCTGGGTTTGGAATAAAGACAAGGACTCTGGTTTAGAATGAAAACAAACTCTGAAAACCAAGGTTGTTGAAGTATTTTGGTCAACAAGAGACACTTCCCAGGATCTCCTGTCACTGCAGTCGAGCCACAGCACTGCACCAAATGTAAAATACAACAGCAGATTTTTGGCCCTGTGTCAAGTCTTAATGTAAACTCTTACCTATCAACAAAACTGACTTACGAAGGTTTGTGGTAAAAAAAAAAGAAAAAGAAAAGAAAAGAAGAAGAAATACTACTATGAAAAATGCACCTCTTCAATCATCAGTAGCTTTGAACAACAAACGGCTGTAAGAAACACGCTAGAGGAGTAATTTTGTGTACTTACTATATGTTGATAACCTCTCTACTGCCTGGAAATACTGTTGTTCAATTTTGTTAGCCCAGCTATACAAGATGCTAAATAGTGTTAGCTTTATGCTAGTAACATTGTTTTCACATTGAACTGAAACTATACGAACTGTTTTCCTAAAGCAATATTAAGATTTTTTTCTGTAAAATGCATATGTTTGTTGTATTTACTGGTAGAATGAATTGATGATTTGGTTTTTAACTAGGAGACTGTTGCTGCTACATTTTTACTGCTAAGCTAGGGCCCTGTTTCAAAAGGCAATATTTTTTAATTAGTATGTCCTTGGTTTAAAAAAAACATTGAAACTTTATTTGTATTTTGGGTTTACAGTTGGCCTCTCCACCTCAACGTAAACAATAACATCTTACTGTCACCGCTGTATTTTACTTAGAAAATATCTAAACAAACACACAATCATCAGCAAACGTGCAAAAATCAGAAATCAAAAATAAAAAACCCTCATAGTTTACTGTAGAGACTGCAGGTGAATCCAACATTGTTCCATTCTTTGGTGGTGAAAACTGTGTACATTTTAATGTCATTTCCTTTGGCATCTTTTACAGTGGGTTGGGTTAATACCATTATTTAATGCTTGCATGTGCATTTTCTCCGCCATCCTGCACCACATATTTCATTTTCATGGAGCCAGGAACATTTTCTTTTAATTTATAACAGTGTTAACATGCAATTAGGTGCTTTCACACTAAAGCTCTAACAGCTGGAACATGGAAACATGATAAATCTTAGAGACCAGTAATTAAATGGTAACAGTGCAGCATTTTGAATTATTGAGCTTTCAAAAGGAAAAAATTCCCCTGTCAAATATTTTCTGTCTGACTTTATAAATTATCAAGAACCAGTTGTTCACTCCAAAAAATATAGAAATATCCGCTCAATTGTCGCCAATATCAGAAGCTAGTTTTCTCCGCTACAAACAATGAAATGGATGATTTTGTAAGTTCAAGCAGACGGAAGTTTGTTTTTTTGTTTTTTTTTCTACAGCTAAGATCCTCACTTTTACTTTAAAGCCAACCTCTAGGTCACTTATTCAGAGAATGTTTTTATTGCAGTGACGGGGGAGGGAGTCGTAACAGAAGGGTCAGATGACCTGGCCGTGTTCAGTTAACTTTAACCGTTAGCCATTTAACGTTAGCTACAGCTGCACTGCTCATGCAAATGCGTGCTGTGGTTTGATGCATGCCTTGGTTTGTTTGTGTTGCAGCTCCTGAGAGTACACAATGACAATTAAGACCAGAAAAAACTTTCATGCACATTCCATGCTGCGGGGATGCAGCTGGAGAGGAGGTGTTTGTTTTGTTTCTCCTGAGCCTCCGGCCTTTCTGCTGCCTCCAGCTCGCTGACCTCTACAGCCTGGAAGGATCAGCAATTACAATCAACACTAATCCTAACAGCTACACCTAACATTGGTTGAATTCGCTCCATAAACCTTATTGTGTGACATTGAGGTGATTTATGAGTCACCAACAACCAATGACCTGTGGTGAGGAGAACAATAACCTGCTGACTGAGAGCTGCAGTTCAGATTTCTCCAAAAAGTAAACATCTTAATTCATCCTAATGGACTTCGGATGTGCCGCGAAGTAACAATAAACTCCGCTCTTTCAGTCTGCTGCTAATCGCCTGTAACTCGGCAGACTGATGGTGGCTGCGGGTAAATGAGGTTTTCAAGGTGTTTGAGCAGGACATCAGTCTGAGGGGAGAGCTTCTTTTTTTTTGTTGTTTTGCTGACAGACTTTAACCTCCTTTCCCAGACAATACGAAAATAAAGCGTGTACACAATGGAGCGACCTCTACTGCAGGCTCAGGTGGTGGGACTTTAAAAGGTCACACGTGTGCTATTTTTATCCACTTCAATACAAACACAAATACAATGAGTTCATGCTGCAGGAACTCATGCTGCACTGGAATGAAAGAAATTTATTGTCCATCCATCAGTGAAGCCAAGACTAATCTGCCAGTGACAGGAAAAAGGACAAAGCCTGTGACCAACTCCGCCTGAGGACAACCTTCTAAATCGTCCATGCATCACATCTCTCTTACCTTGCTCAAAGGCTCAAAGGCCATCTTCAGCTGACCAGCATCGAGTTACACCAATCTGCTGATCTTCTACCATAGAGTCCAACCTGCTCCGAGAGACTCTGAAAATCAATACATGTTTATGATTCATATGAAAAGTCCCATTAGCACTCTCCTGTTGTGATCTTTTATTGTTCAACCAGATCACACGTGGGCAGAGCACATATAAATTTAGCATTCAATGACAGAAATCAATAATTTATGGCACGTGAACCATCAGTGACTTTAATGACAGGTCAACCATTGGAGAAGGTGACACACAGACATTAACAGAAAAACAATGAACACGGATGGTTGCAAGAGTTGGCTCATACACTGATTTTGGAAGCTGATTTTTTTATCATAAGTCTTTGCTCACATCTGACACTGGTTTTGAAACTAAGACTAATTTTTATCAATACCTTGAAAAGAAGTGCTTAGAAATATCAGCCTATTTTTGTAAATCATTTCTTTATTGTAACTATTCAATATCTTTGACAAAGCAGCATAAATAAGAGTGAATAAATAAGGAACATTTATAAACTGGCAGCAGTGTGATGTAATACAGAGGCAATATTTGCAATGTAGCTAGCTAGCTAGCTATCAATGTAGCTATCTAGGTAGCTAGATAGATAGATGGACACAAAATGGAATATTAGAGATAGGTGATGTTTTATATTTAGGATGATAAAATACTGAACATTGTAACGTTTATTTATTTTTTATTTTAGAATTGATGGTGTCAAGGGAGTACATCTACTGCTACTTTATTGTAAGTTACACTTTTATGTTTTAGCTAATCTATAAAACAGGCTATAAGCTTAAAATTAATCTAAATATTGACAAAACGTTCATGGAGGTGCAATTCCAAAAATGTTCGTAATCCATTGTGCAATACTGTATATTAAATGTGCAAGTCGAGCTGACTGTGTGCCAGCTGACTGCGTGGACACAGCCAGGTTTGACAGCTGGTGCTTAGATCAGGCCCATATTGACTCACAGCCACCAGCACAGCCCCATGTTGCTGCATTATCCATGTGGATGCAGTGTAGGAAGGACCGGCAGTTTCCTCTGCTTCCCAAACACTCACACGCATTTGCATTTCGGACGCATGTTGTCAGAGAGAACTGTACTGAGAAATGAAATGATCACATCAGGCAGAACCATGTGCTGTGTGCTGTTAATGAATCCACAGCCAAGGCTGTTCTTACTGCTCTGATTTTCACTCTTCATCTTCTTTACAGCTCCTCGTTGTAACCCTGAGTTTGTTACTGAGGTCTGCTGCCGTCTTGATGGACTTAATTAACTTATCCTTATCAATACATTACTTGTTATTTACATCCTTAGATTTATTCACCTTATTTTTTCACTCAGCTGTTTTAGGTTCATTTAATGGTTTGTATTGTTTATTTATTTCTGCAATTTGCTTCATTTCTGGACATCTTAGCTGGAGCTGCTAACCTAATTTTCTTACCCTGCTATTCTATTCAATTCTATTCTAGTCTTCAATTATGAGCAATGACAGATGATTTTCAGATCAGACACATATTTGCTTTACATTTCTATTTTAGTTCATAATTATTATTATTATTGCTTTCTCCTTCACCACATAACCACAAGTTATGTACCTTTTAATTAATGTAAGAAAAACTCCCCGTCTTTACTTTTTTAGGAAAATATGAACGTGTTTGTCAGGGAACCTCACAGAAAAAGACGTCTAAAAATGATATACCTCATCAAAACGAAATACCACATTGTCTGAGGCACCTGCCAGAGTTTCATGGTCCTCTGCCGCTCCAACAGCAGTCCGGTTCTTCACAGAACACATAAGGTTTTGTTATTTATATTTTCTAATTGGTCTACAGTGTATGAACAAGGTAAGTCTTATGTCTTTTAGACCAATGTGGAGGTTTGATTCCAGCATAATAATAACAATGGCATCTTTAGATCAGCAGGAGTGAGTGATAAAACATAACGCTGACAACACAATGCTGCGTTCAACCTCTGACCTGCACCGTATTCCACTATGGGCTGACATAAGCGTGCACAGAATGAAGAGTGTAGTGTTACCATTGTGTATTCTCTTCACTGTACCATCTGGTGACTCAGACCCTGCACTCTGTCCTGTCCTTTGCTCTCTCTCCCTCTCTCTCTCTCTTTCATGCACTTTCTTTCTTTGCATATAGATGTATTCTTTCTCATTCCCCGTTGTTTTTGTACTGCACGGCGGGTCCTCTGGTGAATGGAGCAATTGTGGTAGTGATCTGGTGACTATGCAGATGTGGGCAGGATGACTTGGGTGTTTTATGACAAATGTTTGGGCCCCTTTGTGTCAGCATCACAGCGGCGCCTATTGTCTTGGTGAACAAACAGTGTTCAAATATAAAGAAGAATTCAGAGGGATGTTTCTGGCATTTGCAGCAAAATGCTGCAATGTCTGTGTCTGTGTGTGTGTGTGTGTGTGTGTGTGTAATAATTAGACAATACAACAAGCTGTCTCATCTCTGCACCATTTCGTCTGCTTACAATGCCATTACCGGTGCCAGGCAGGAATTAATAGATCCTTTGACAGCGTCTTAGGAGCACAATAACACAGATCAATGCCCACATCCATCTGCAGGGGTTCTCACCTCCTCTTCTTTACAGTACTGCTCTCGTACTAACTTTATAGCCCACCTGGGCTGCAGAATTACGGCTGCACTCTCCTTTCCAATCATGCAGGATGAGGAAGTTCATTCTTAAAAGTTTTAGAGATCTGTTTCTGCTCTCCAACAGAATTACGGCGCTCTGGAGTGCACCGTAGCCCTCCTCTGACCGTAACACTTTCTCTAATGTGCCGTCCATGCAGATTTTTCATTTGTTTCCCCGAAATTTCCCAGAGGGTTGAGATTACTGACTCAAGAAACCCATGCAACTGCCCCTGCACACTTTGCCGTATTCCACCGCAACTGGTCTACATCCAGAGTCATTCTGTAAAAGAATTACTTGATAAACATAAGAGCTAGCGCTGAGATTTCTATTTGATCTAGCCCCCAAAAGAGGGAGGCGTTCACCTCTCCTGACCCAGCATTGTTCAACTAGACTGGTATGTGTCCTTACATAACAGAGCACCAGATCACCACACTTGGACAACATCTGGTTTGCTTTGATGGAACTCGAGGATTCTCAGATTGCACATCCGAGCTCAAAGGAGGTAAAAAAGAAACAATCTTGTTGTTGGGTTTTAATTTGTAGCAGGAAAGAACAGTCAAAGGAGTCATAATATCCAGTTTTAAAAAAAAGAAATACACAGACTAGCAGTGGGAGCAAAATCAAATTTCCATGAAATCTGTTGAAGATACCTCACAATCCCTCAAATCTGTTTCTCCTAACCTTTGACAGCAGTAAAGGTGAGGCACATTCTCCAATCCTTGAGTCAACATATTTGGCTTTAAGAAGCAGAAGAATCAGTTTGACTAGTGGATTTACAGACATATGTACACATTTAAGGGAGAGTGAGGGAAAAGTTTGGTGCATGCCCAACATACCACAGCTGGGGTGGATCCTCGGGTAACAAGCCGAACATCTTACAACGTTGACATGGGTGGTTCTACCCCTTCATTTTAAGCAGTTTATTTAGGATACAATGGTCTGATTCTTGGCTGGGTACTAAATGGGTACTACACTCCTGACCCAAAGGGCACATCAAATCTCCACTTACCCTTCTGCTTGTTTACTATTATACCTCAGCAACTTCAGCAGGTTTGGCCACTAATGGACCTCTGTCTTAACAGGAAAATACAGACTGGCAGCACTGGCTGCTTAACTACCAGTTAGAGGCTGAGAGTGAAGCTCAAGCTAGGACATAGGTTGACCTGATACTGAATGTTCACGAATGTTCATGTTGTTAACGTAAAGTGTAAGTTTTCACTGTAATTTGTTGGGGTTACGTTGCTTAGTTGCAAAACTGGCTGCTTCTGTGACATTAAAACCCAGTGAAGTGCTGATGGCGAGGTCTCTTCACATTGACTAAAGTGTGGTGGGCGGCCACTCATCTTTCCCCAGGGAGAGAGGGAGGGAGTTATTTCAATTAGTTCAACACTGCCTCGACAAACAGCCCAAGCTGCTCCCAGTGGTGTCTGCAGCCCAGCCAGAGAAAGCTAATCAAATCAATGGAGGACGGATGTAGACAAAGAGTGAAAGAGGGAGGTGGAGCGGTGATGTAATGGGTAGAACATGTCTGGAGTGGCACACTACTATATTATTTATCATGCTTGCATGTCTTTTACCACGAATGTTGTATATTCAGTAACGGAACCTAGGACGTTTTAATATTTAACCAAATTACATTTACATGAATCTGGTTGTGTTGGCGTTTTATTTTTGGCAAGAGTACCAAAAAGTGCTGCACCCAGCCGGCATGTTCATTAGTATCCACATGGGATTACTAGGCCTATATAGCTTCTAAGTCCCCAAATATTGGGTCACATGTGGTAACCACTTACCTTTTGTCCATAAATGGGTGAATCATATGAACGAGACAATGAGGTTTAGCCCTTTGAGCTCAAGTTTGGTCCCATGAATTAATGAAGCCTGTTTTTTGTTTTTTTCTGAAAAATAAACGTGGCATATGTTATAGGGTGGTAACTCTAGTCAACTTGACAAATATTAAAGACAAGACAATTTATCCTCAGAATGGCAATGCTTCACAACTTATTTGTACTGTATCCTACTTGTTCCTTTATAAAGCTCCCTCCTCCCCCATCATGATGTCAGCTCTTGGCTTAAAAGAGGTAAGAGCCCCTCTTATAGTTGACATGGTGACCTGTAATTAGTGCTGCAGGGGCTCAGACCCTGCTCCAACTGCTTGTCAGAGAGAGAGAGCAATGTGGTGTACATGAAAAAGGCGTAGAAGAGTGCCTGCTCAGGTCAAGCTAAAACCTCGTCTGGCTCAGTGTGTGTGAAGCTTTGAAGTGACAACAGAAAAGGACCTATGAAGAACTAAGCTCACCTGTAATCTATTTCCTGGCCAAAAAAGAAGGAAAAAAAGAAAATGCAAACCACAAATACTTAATGTTGGGCTCCAACAATTAACTGCTTGAGAAACTGTTGAAACACAGTGCAATAAGATATCATCATCTTGCCCTATTTGGTCAAGGATCATAAGTACCTAAGTGAGAAGTTACTACTGCTGGTGATTACACACTACAGTATAGGAACAGGAATAAAGTCCAGTAAAGTAAATGTAAGTAATGTGGTCAATTTTTAACCCAATATTAGTTTCTGGTCGTGATGAAAGACTATTCAGAACAGCAGGCAGTACTTTTGTGTATTTGTGATGAAAAGGACACAGAAAATGTGCAACATTTGTCAGGATTTCTTCACTCGCCAGAGAACGCTTTGGGTGGTTGTTGATAATTATTGCTTTACTGCTTGATCAATCTAGTTCATCAATCATTTGCTTGATAGAAATAATTGGTCAATAAATACAGAGATTTCTTTGTGCGTGTTCTTATCACATTATCTCTTATAATTATTGATTAAGTTTAAATAACCTAAACAAAAACTTAAAATTCTTATTTGCTGTATTGCTGGTTTTATTTTTAATCTTCTTGGTGTAAATGGATGTAGCCTAAAGTGGTTTACCTATAAAACAGAAAATGTGGCCCAGAGATCTTTGTAACATTATTGGCAAACTGTTAACAGCGCATCCACAGTATTTGGCCTAAGAATAGTTTTATGACTTTTAATGGCTTTTATGTTGACATGGCAATGCTGTGGCCTGCACTTGTGCCATCAACCCATGTCACATGTGGGTCATACTAAAATGTCAACTGTACTGGATATGGACCACATATTTTGCTATCTGGGTGCAAAATACATTTTTACTTGTGATGCTTTAAGTTACAGTGCCATAGGCAGACGTGTCATAGTATATATCATATGTAGGCGGCTTTAACTAAGTTTTAAAAGCCCTACTGATTGAAAGATTTATGACATCCTTACAGTTTAGTACTTTTCATAATCTGGTTTAAACCAGTTTCTGAAGCAACCGTGTGAAACTATGTACTGTTTTTACAACACTTTTTTAAAATAAGAATATATACTTGCATCTGTACAGAGATAGTGATTAAAATAACCGACCTACATCACTCAAGTTTTCATTTATTCTTTCTTGGGCGCGCTTTTGAGACATACAGACGACGCTGTTGCTATTTCTCCCCACCGCGACTTCCAAAATTAATGCGGCAGAAACGCAGCAGCAGCTCGGGTCTGTAGGAATGGAATGAGAGGCAGCCGTGGACCATACCAAGTCTGTCCCCAGGCAGGGGGTTCATACTGCGACCGCTAGATACTTAGAAGGTAGCAAACATACAATAATATAATAACATAAATGCCAGGCAGTATTAAAAGAATGTTACTATATAATGTGTTATTATTAAGATTTAAAATGTTGATTGTATAATTTTTCAGGGCTTTACTTTTTATCGCTCCCCCCTATATTTCGATTTACATCCTCCGCACATGTCCTCCTATCTGCTCCGTAGAGTTCCAGCGGGTACAGAATGTGGTAGTGAGGGAAAAGTAGCAAGAGCTTCGAGTCCTCTTCCGAAAACTTGGTGAATTCTTCCTTAACCGTGTGGATTTTTACTTCATATTACTTTTTTACAAACTACTCAGAGAACCCCATTTGAATTTCTTGGAATTACACACATAAAGGAAATACTTATTCTCGCAAAACGGTAAGTTTTTCCCATTTTGCCATGCTGGATGCTCTCTCCTTGTTTTAGTGTATATAACCCTATTTATTCGTCATCCTTGAGTTTTTTTTTAAAGCAGTTACTTAAATGCCACCACTTATACATTCATTCAAATAGATTTTTCTTTTCTTTTTGAAACCAAGTCGAATTTTGTTTAATGGTTTTTTTTTTACAGCAAGTTTGGCATTTGGTGTAGATTTTAGGGAGTTTTAAATCTGTAAGTGAGCCATTACTGAGTAGCATTGGAGGTGCTGAGTTGTGTTGCCTTACAATGATGATGCAGCCAGGATGTTTTACATGGAATTTCCCATCGACAGTCTCAGCGGAAACATGTTTTTAAAGATTTTAAATCATAATTTCATTTATTTTTATAATGAAAGAGACTTGTTTATTTATGAACCACTAAATCGTTATCTACTACATTGTGTCTACTTAAATGTCTGCTTTTTTGTACAGTTTCCCCCCCCCAACATTTTAATTAACTGGATGTTAACATGTTTTCTTTTTGTGAATTGATTTAGTTTTGGGAAATGTATTCTTCTTCTAATGTACTAGGAAATGATAAATGCTAACCAACTAACTAAATAGGAAATTGATAAATGCTAACCAACTAACTAAATACTAACACTAGTAACCTTTTAATGTAAGTCAGCACAGTTTTACAAATTCCAGTGCGGGTGAAGCTGAGACCACAAATTCTTACATAAAGTTACATAATTATCATAGAGAGGTAATTTACATTACCAATAATTTTTTTTAAAGTATTGTTTTAAAACCATGTTCATTTCATACAATTTACCAGTTAAGCTTTCACCAAACAGCTTTCCAGATTACCTTAAAAAATGGGCTCCCCCTTGTGGTGCTTCAAAATAAATCACTAAGACTTAATGTTGGTAAGTGGAACAGCTTGGGCAATTAGTGGTGTGTTTTCCCCAATATTGTTAATTTACTTCAGTCAACATTGTAAGCATGTTGAAAGTCATGTACCGTCTTGTCGATTGTGTAACTTTTGTGTTTTCCTCCTTCTGATATCATTGTTTAATTATCCGTCCTATAATTCCTCTGAACCACTGTTGTTGATGCCAGAACCTTAATACCACGGTACCAATGTTGGTCAGGCCCTTTTAGTTTTCTACAGGTAAACTGAATATGTTATTTATTAGCTCAGGAATTCCAACAATTTTTCTTCAGTTGAATATTGACAAACAGGTCCGGAGGAAGGATGGGAATCCTCTTGTTTTCTGCCTGTTGATACCATTTGCATGCACTAGCTTAGCCTAAAAAAACAAATAAAATTAGTTTAGTTTTATGTCACTCCTTTTTTGCCTTGCCCATTTCCCAAAAACATCATTCAGAAGAAAAGTATTTCCTGTAAGACTGCAATAAGTACGTCTTAAATGTTTTTGGAAATGACTAATCATTTGAGGTCTTTCTGTAATTTAACTGAGAAACTGATTTACACCTTTTCTCCCTGTTCATGTTTTATGTACAGAGCACCTGTCAAAGAATCAAGTCCACACAATTGTGAATAATTAAAAGAAAACATTAGTAACAGCTCTTATTTCCTGAGGCTATAGGCTTGGCATATTTGCCGAGCCCATAGCCATAGGGCGCCTCAGCTGCAAACATGGATGTTACAGTATGTTTGGTTGTTTAAAATAATCTGTTAGTCATATGTTCCTTGCTAAGACACTTCATAATGAGAACATTAATACAATGTAATAAACCCTGTTGCAAAATGATACGGTGGTGAGTTTGGGAATTGCCCATCAGGAGAGTTAACACTTGAATTTCATCCAGTACACATGGCAGACTAATCAGCTGCTGTAGTATATATGTCTGAAGACCGCAGAGCTCCCTGTTCCAGATGTAAATGTAGAGAAGAGGAAGAAAAACAACTTGTGTTTTTGCGACTGTGACACCGCCTTGGCTCTTGGAGTAAATGAAAGAGAGATGGTGCAGGTGCGGCCTGGACAGGAAGAGTGCTGCCAGAGTAGGAAACAAAAAAGGAAGTGTGGGAACAAAGGTATTTGGTGACTCATTCATTAGATGTGNNNNAGGTGTCGCAGTAATGCGAACATGGAAAACCACAAATTTCACAATATAACCTCCAATTCTCTTTGTTTTGATTCCTTATCGTTGGCGGATTTACATTCATTTTTCCCTCCTGTTACAAAAAATACCACACATTACACGTGGCATTGTTTGAAACCAGGGGTGGGGCAGTGTGATTCAGTCAGTGGCTTGTTCCAAAATTCAAGTATGGACAAATTTAATGTGACCCGCTGGATCTACAAAGATATTTAATATACAACCCAGGACTCAAGCTAAGACCTTAATTTGGTTATTCTTT
>NC_024307.1:14796752-14843030 GCF_000523025.1 Cynoglossus semilaevis
CACAAAAGTATATACATCCTGCTTACCAAAAATAGGTGAGCATTACTATGATCAAAAGCTAGATATTTGTTTATTGCCAATTAGATTTACAAATATTACGGCTGATATTCCATTTCAGACATATACTATATCAAATTGTTGTATTTACACCTGTTTAACATTTCACAATGATAAAAATCCACCAATATATTTAGTTTTTTCTATTTTAAATGTTTTTCTCCAAATCTGGTTTGTGTTGTTTTCCCCAAGTTTTCTTCTCCTAAAGCCCACATCAAAAGCTGGACCGAATCCCTGCCCTCAGGTCTGTTTCTCTCTGCTGATGCTGAAAGTCTGCAGTGAATACAAAAAGTGTCATTAACAAGGTCGACTGCGGTGCTTAAGATAATGCTGTTGTTGTTATACACAGTTCGTATTGTCATCCCTTTAATTCTGATGTGTGGAATTGGAGGAAACTCTTGTTTGTGCTTGTTTCCCTATTGTGTGAGTGCCAGATCAACATAACCAAGGACTGAGGTAGCTACAGGTGCCACTGAGGTTGGAGGATGGAGAAAGATGAGAATTCTGTTGTTGTCAGAAAGAAGCAGAAACCTTATCTGTAACCATCTGATTGTGCCTGTTATCGCATCTGTGTTTACAGTGGGTGTGTGTACTGTTAAAATGTCTTACTTGTAAGTTATACAGTTGCCCTGGGCTTTCTAGGTTAGTATACTGTCTGTCCCAGGTGGATTCTTTTGCATGCAAGCTTGGAAAACCAGGAAAGGTTTAATCAGGTGCTTTTTTTCCAAAGTTGGCATAATTTGATGGGTAGAGCAGGCGGCCAAACACTTACCCACAAGACAGGGGGCGCTACAGAAAACTAGTTTAGGTTTTTATTTTTTATTATTATTTTTACAAATAACCACGGCGTGGCTTTGCTATATTGTCTTTAAAAACACTTTAGATTAGAACAAAATCAAATCAGCATTGCTTGCCTGTGTCTCAAATGCACAGGTGGGGGCGAAGTAATGGGGTCAGGTCTTCCTGTATTTGTATCTTGTGCTCTTGATTCCTGCTTCGTATTTTTCCTGAGCTCCTTCAGCAATGGCTGGTGGAAGTAAAGCAAGGATACAAAGGACTTATTTGACTCTAGTTTTTTTATATTTGGCTGATTTTTGTGGTATTTTCAGTTGGTAGACACATGACCAATCCTAGCGTTTAGTCTTTGTTATGGTTTAGTTTCTAAATTTGTGTCACTATCTGATGGTTGTGTTGATGTTTTTGTTCCAATTATGGACTTAGTTCTTGCTCTGTATTTGTACTTAGATAAGAAGTCATAGAATGTGACTAAAGAAGTGCTAGCTAACCATCAAGCATCAAAAACCTGAAATAATACATCAGACCATGGTGACAAAGCCCTCACTCACTGTTTTTGTGAATACCAAATGCTGCAGTTAAACTCCTGCAAGGACATTTTGTTCCTTACAAAAACTATTTACTATATATCAGTCTCATGACTCTCCTCAGGTGTGACAGTGTAAACAATAGAGGAGGCGATCCCTGTTCCAAAAATCTGCACACAGGAAGCAGATCAGATCACCTGCGACTTCCCTGTATTTCAATCAGTCAGTGCAGGAATCTTTGGTTTAAGGAGAGAAACACGGTGCCTTTTGGGGTTTCTTGTAATTAGAGCTCTCATTTAACCCTCTCTTTTAATGCTACTTGCGCTATTTCAGGCATACGTAATGGTGGGGTTGACGTTTTTGCGGTGTATTTCACAGCGATTGCTAGTTTTGTGGCATTGCTCATGCACAGTCGAAGACTGAATGCTGGGCGGGGAATGGATGCTGACTCTGTTCTGACACGTCTGGCATTGTAGGCAGTGTGTGTGTGTGTGTGTGTGTGTGTGTGTGTCAGTCACTAGTTCTTCAGCGCAACATGGAAGCCAGATGTTATGAACATTGAGAAATGGAAAATCTTTGCTGTAGCGTTAAAGGAACTTGGAGTTTCTTCTGTAAGTATTCTGAATACATTTTGATTCTACTGTGTCGCTGTATGTTTATAGCTTCCAAACAATGATATTGGCATAACAGAACTTTTACTCCAAACTGTTGTGAATGTTCTACCCATTCTGAAACTAAAACTTGGAGTAAAAACCTGTGTTTCTTCCCTCTTTCTAACTCTCTGCTCATGACATGACCCTGAAAATACCTGTGACCTGTGTCTCAGTATTTGAAGCCAAACTTTATTTGAAATAGATTCAGTAATACAACACTCCTAGTGTGTTTTAGTACTTCAAATTTGACAATGAAAGTAACTGATGCTATTCCATTCACACAGTTAGAGATGATATTGCAGTTTGCTACTTGCGTCAAACAGTATCAGCATATAGTGCACACACGGCATTAATGTATTCCTAAAAATGGGAAATAAGCCAAGTTTGGAACATCAGTAGAAGTTGATCATTAAGTAAGATGTCAAAGAAGCCAACTTAATTGTATGTTTATGACCCAAATCACAGGATGTCAAGATTTCCTTTAAATGTAAGTTAAACCTTTATCGTCTCTTGACAGCTTTGCTGTGAAACCCAGATTTTCCAAACCCAACTTTTCACTTTAGAGATTAACATAGTGATTGTTCTTGAGGGTAAAACTGAGAAGTACTCCAAACATGTTGTGTATCTAGGCACATTGCAAGAGAACCTGTTGCGTCTTTTCTTTGTTAAAAATTACAGATGTGATATAATCCCAGATGCTTTGTCCTGATCTATCACTTCCTATTTTTTTACCACTGGAACCTGCAAAGGTCAGCAGGGGCAAGATGGGTGACTTTGGGTTATGGTTGTAGCCTAGTGACACAAAGGCAAGAAACTGAATTAAAACCCGGGGCTTCTACGAATGACACGATTGATAAATAGTGTTACGTTACTGTGATAGAGTCCAACTTGGTTTCCACATGCTGAAGACATCCCTGACATATTTCCAGATATGTCAACACTCAAATGCACAAAGGTTTGGGTCATTTTTCTGTTGTTATCCAAAACATATCACTTTGACTAGATCATGGTGCCACAAGGCCTTTACCATTGGCCACCAAACCAACAACACTGAGGAAAGGCAACTCTGATATGTTGAGATAGCAGTTGTAGGACTGAGGGTAAAGATAGAACTCACTGTCACTTTCCTAATTATACACTTTCAAGAAAGCAGAGTAATTAATCAAGGAGGATGATGCTCAGGACTCTTAATCGGCAGTCATTCCTGGACCAAATCCAAAAGTGATGAGAACGTCCATAGAGTTTATTTTCAAGGAGATAGATTACCTCAGCAGTTGATTTGGATACCGGGATGTAAATATTACAGCTGAGTTTAGAGAGAAAGAGTGGTGGTGAGCCTACGGCCACCCATTATCCCTTCCTTGACGTTTCTTGGTGAATTACACAACTTAAATTCATTATAGTGCTTTGCAGTGTTCAGTGGTTGATGTGCACGGCATTTGGATCAAGTAGGAAATCAAGGCTTCTACTCCCCAGATCCTGGAGTAAACTGTGTTTAAACTGGAGCTGGCTCTGCTTGTGTTTTGTATAATTGCCATCATTTAGATGCTGCACTCCTTCAACTTATCTTTAAAATCCAGTTGAGGTTCCTGGATTTTACATTTGACTCTGAGGATGGTTTACTTTCTGTGCTGTTAGCACAATAGGGATAAATGGGTAAACTGTCCTAGTCAACAAAAAATATCTGCAAGGTGATGGTATAGGCAAAGTAGGCAAAGCATCATGTAATGTTCTTAAAGGATGCTCGAGGTTTTCCCTCTCCCTAAGATTAGGCTTAGAGGACAGAAATGTACACACACACACATACACACACAGCATCCAAGTATTTATGGCAGAGCAGCCAAACATGCTTACAGACTATTAATATCTTAAGTGTTACCTCATCAAAACACTGTGGACAGCAAAGATAGACAAGTAAATAACAGACTACATCATTACAGACTGGGCAAATGTTTAGAGTTAGATTCCTTCTTAACTTATGGCCAGTGACTTCCTTACATCATGAGTCCACCAGGAACTAAAATACCCTGCTGGAAGCTATAATTAGGACTAGAAACTTTACTGGAAACTACTTCTGTTTTACCTTCAGGTAAAGTTTTCTGTCACACAAAGGTTCTACTATAGTTAAGATTTTTGGTACTACCTTTTTTGCAGTACATCCTTTTTGTAGACATTGTAATATAATAAAATAAAATCATTACAAATAAATTTAAGTAAATAATGAAATAGAGATTAGTTTGTCTCGCTGCTTCCCACCTGCTTGTCCCCACCTCTACTTTCGGAACCAGTGGTTTAACAGATAAATAAATGTCATAATTTACTGCACTGCAACTTGATGGTTTAGTAGTTTAAAGTTGAAAGTTTAAAGCTAATGCAATCCTGTAACCAGTGTGATGTTAGGCCACAGGTCAGCTCAGCAACATTTCCCATTAGCTGAATAAACATCTCCTTTGGCAGAAAACCAAGCAGAGAGTAAAAAAAAGTTTCTGGATGTAGTCGTTAACACAATTTATAAAGCCAGGGCAGTGTGTCAGCATCTACAGTCTGTGGGGCACACTACTGGCTAAATATAATGTTTTTGCCCTCATAGTGCTAACATCAGCAGGTTTTGTTTCTTTATTTCTTTCTTTAAATAGTTCTTTAATGTAAACTCCAAATGCTGCAGCCTTTCTGTGAGTCCGACAATGATCTGCCAATAAAACAGATATTTTGTGTCTCAAAATAAATGTGCTTAAAGTTTAGGCCTGTTCTCTTTTTCCTATTGAATAGATTTTTGTAGTAAAGACAACAGCTTAAACAAACTGGGACTAACCAAGACTTACTGGTAGACACATGTTATTGTCTGACGTTATTATTATTATTATATCAAAAGGTATTGCAATATCAGTGTCACTTTGACCTCGAAGAACAAAACTTTCATCCAACTACAAGGAGCAAACAATGAAACATGAGTTTGAAAATTTGATGGAAACTACAATGTGAGTTTTAACAAGAATTGTTGGGTAAATCAGTTATAATGATGTCTATGTTTTCATTACATGATGTCCAAGGAGACACCTGTTTTTGGTCGACACCTGAATGTATTTGTCTGGCTCAGATAATAAAGCAAACAGCCTAACCCTCTTAGCCCATGTGCACTGAAGAACCACACTTCAGCCTAATATTGGACAGATTTGCATACTTAAGATGTGTCACTTTCATTGGACCCTCCACCAGGTCGACACAGAAATGATCACTTATCAACCAAAAAAGACAAGTGACCAAAAATTCAGTCCAATTTAGAAGACAATTTATCAACATATTTGCCCCCATATATCAGTGGAAAATTGTAGTTTTGTACGTGAAGTACACAGACAGTAGTGCATCTTTGCATTAAGTTGTCCATGTCCATATTATCGGAAGGGAAGTGGCCCAAATTGGCTTCTCCAAAATTGTATTGTGTGCTATTAAGTGCCATAAAAACTGTTCCTGGGGAATATTTGCCACATTGGTGATTACTGCGATTAGTGCTGCATGATTAGGATCTCCCTTATTTAGAAACAGAAATATCTGTTCCATTAAGCTGAACACACACATTGTCCCACATTCCCATACCATTATGCCTTTCGTGAAGATGGTCAGTTAAGATTGTTGTCACTAAAGACATAAATGTCTGTGAATATTCTCATTCATTCAGGTCATGTTATCCAAAGTGTTTAGTTGTAAGCAACTGGACTTCTCCAGCTTCATCATTAACGAAAACTGGCAGCATACTTTTTAATTGAATTTACATGGAGAATCAGAAATCAAAGCTTGTAACAAAATTTGAATCCAAGCTTAACATTTAACTTAAATTTGACATTTGGAGTTAAAACATATAGATTTCTCCTGACATGTCCACGTGCTTCTCAAATTACTGTAGTCTAAGAGTGCAGCTACTTAAAGTAAGATTTATGTTCAAATCTCCAAATGAGGAGTTAGCATTCCCATGTGCCCCAGGTCGTAGGATACTGTCCGTGGACACATGGAGCGGTTTGCTATGTGCATTAGGAATCAAAGAGCGCTATTGTTGGAATGAGAAGCAGATGTTAGTGAGGAATTCTCCTGACTGCAGCCGTTTTTTTTTTTTCATGCTTGAGTTTCAAGCGCTGCCAAACTTTATCTCCTTCTTTCTCCCTGTATTGTCTCTTACAGTTTGACACATACCACACCTGAAGCTATTCTTAAATCAGTGTGGTGACAGCTTCCTTTATTGGGGCAACAGGGAGACTTTTCCCTCGTGCTCCAGCTTCCAATAGCTGGACACGGAGACACCCCACCCATCTGATGTCAACGTCGGAGGGAAAGAATGAGAAAGAGAAGGTTTAGTTGGGACAGAGGCCCTCTCTTTCTGTTTCCACGGTGTGGAATTTGTTGTCACGCCTGAATCCGAGGTCTGCCACGTTAACAGAATCCCAGCTACAGGCTGAAAGGCAGGAGGAAGTTCTGTTTGGTTGCTCTTTGTGCCTCCTGCTTTAGACGAACTTCAGTGTCGCAACACACTTTGCATGGCAGCGAAGCGGGGGTAGTGATGGAAAGCAGCAGTAATTTCATTACCCAGCTCTCCCGTCACACTCAAGCACAGCATTACCCATGCGGAGTGTAAGAGAAACCACCCTTTAATTTCACAGTGGACATTCTCTCTGCGGTGAGGGCTCCCGGGGAGGGCAGACATGACGCAACTCACTCTGAAGAAGCATCGATTTTTACAACAGTCACTTAGCTGCGAACTACACCATGAGGCCCACAAGCTGTGGATCGGCATCATCACAGGTAAATCTGTATAAACTTTAATCAAACACAATTGACTGATATGTTGATTTGAAAGTGGCCAGACACCAGCTGACCTAGGCCAACCTTAAATACAAACAAACAAGTACGGAAAATAACTATATATATTTTTGGCTTCTTAGCACAGAGCTGACGGTGCTGCTCTGTCTGTTCTTGTGAAAACATGCAGACTTTTCTCGACTGCAAAAACATGTCAGGCCTGATGGACACAAATTACCCTCAAAAATACAACAACAACAATAGCAACTTCTCAGTTCATGTGTAGAGTGTGTGCTGGATGGTTTATGTGTTAACCTCTGACTGGATCATTTTTGTGGTAGTTATGATTCCCGTGTTCACGTGGTGTCACCGTCTGAAGTCAACGATTATTTTGATTTGTAGAGATTTGTAACCTGATAAGGAATGTATTTTTTCCCCAAACATTTAATACAAAAGCAGAAAATACTGAATATTTAACTCAGCTGTAGTTCTTGTTCCAATGGAAACTGTGGAAAATAGAACATTCTGAACTTTTAATGGTAATTAAGATGTAATCACAATGTTTTTTCTCTCTCTCTTTTCTTGTCTGTGTCAATTGTATAGACTTGGCAAAGTAAACATTCAAGGTTGTTTCTGTAAGTAATGTGTCTGACCTTACTTACCGGGAATCATTGGAGGAAAGGAGTGATGTATGGAACTGATCCAATTAGAAAAAGCTAATTATCCTCACAGCCTTCTCACAGTCCGGCTGCTCGCTAGCAGTAACTGACATATGGTCATTGAAACAGAGCAGGACCAGTTACTGCTGTGTGTGTGTGTGTGTGTGTGTGTGTTTGTGACTTATTGTACTCTCATCTCAATTTACATGCACTTATGTGTGGTTTAATTTAGTAAAAGTTAGCATCACTGTGGGGAATTGTATCCGTTCACGGCTCGACACCTGACTAGCATTAATGAGAACAGATGCTGGACGGTGACTGTTTGTATGTGCATTTACGGCTGCTTTTTCCCACAAGACAACAATGTTGTCTTGTTTCACCTCCTAAAACAGACTTTCCATGGGCTGAACAATTCTGGTAAGGCCATACACTGCAAGGAAACTGAATTGATTAAAGTTTAAAGATAAACAGACTAGTTTAATACACCATTTGTTTTGTTGTGATGATCACTAAAAGGTCTTAACCCTGCTGTTTTTCTATTCTCCACATATGCACATTCATTCGCTAATTCCTGGCACAGGTGCCACAAATGTCTTAAGGCGACTGTCCTGACCTGGGACATATTGGCATGAGGACAAGCAGAGCATATGACAACAATCAGTCTTTTTTTTTTTCAAGTTTTTCCAGTTGTTAAAAGTGTTTAAACTCTTCAGCACAAGCTTTACACTTCTTTGTTTTTCAGGAGTAAACTTCGTATGATTATATTTAATCCTATTTTATTATTGGTAATTGTAAAAAGTTTATTTCTCTTGTTCTTGAAATGCTCCTGCAAGAGCAACTGTAATACCAGCAACTTTTCTTTCTAACTCTGACACCCTTTTTTTAATCTAAAGGCAAATGAGGACTTCAGGCCTTTCTAATTTTTATGTAAATATTAGCAGTTTGGAGACTAGAATTAATCACGTTTTAGAAACACCCTTGTGTTTCCGTTTCAACAAGGAAAATCTCTCACTCACACGAATGAAAATATGAGGGTTAAAGTGAAAAAGTCAAGATCATGATCAACTTTAAATAACTTATATTAACAAGAAGAAGCAGCTTCATCAGGTTTTGGTGCTTACATAACACGTCACATGGGATTCAAAATGACAAACCACCAATCACAAGCCTACTCCTATAAACCAGAAGTTGCTCAAAGGTCTAGCAATTTGTTTAAACTAGTGACAGCCATGTATGAAAGAAGAGGGTGTAAAAAGTGTAAAACCTCCCACATATGACCAAGTGTGCTCTTCAAACTACATGTATCCGGTGAGTGTCTTCTGCAGGAAGTTCATGTAGTGTTTGACCCTGGTGACCAACACTGTAGTGTGAATTAGGCTCTACAGAAACTGCAGAAGGTCACCATGCTGTGAATGGAAGCCTATGTATCTACATCTTTTAAAATTTAAATTCCTTTCCTCTCAGGGGTGAGGTCCTTCCCACTATCTGTCTTATCCTATTTTTAATGACAACACGACTTCCAGGTGAGGGACAGGATGAGGTGATAATCTCCACTGATTGTTCTCTAACATTCTTTTGTCTGGTCTGTGACTTTTCACACCCCCTGCTGGTCTCACGATCCCTCGGGCTCAGTTCTGGCTAAGAACAACTTACTGCTTTAAAGACAATGTTAAAATCACTTTGTCCTTGAAAACACTGACAAAAACTGTTCTTCAAAAGTGGAATTCTGGGGATAATGATGTAACATGTTGGCCGTGCGGAGTGGAAAATATTTTCCTTGAAGCTTTTCTTGACTGGTAAATTAATCAGTACAGATCAAGCCTATTTTTAAAACCTTTATTTGGTTTAATCCTTTATCAAACACACATTAACAAGACATATACAAAAGAAATAAAGATTAGCTAAAACAAACAATTATACTTCCGTGTTTCCGCCAGGACTTATTTAAGCAGCACCATTTTAGACGTGACACTGCTGTTAAGCCATGTTCCATTTAGTAACAGGGCATTTCATCACATCATGACTGATAACAATAATAACATTTTTCACATATACTGTCTATTATTGTCAGCCATTGTTTCTGACTTGGTGCTTTACTTTAATCCAGTTCTTAGTGAAGGCCTTTTCATGTTCCAATCACTAGGAGATTTTCGATCAGATACTGAGCTCCAAAAAACATGTTAACTTCTAGAAATATAAAGTATAGTAAGAGACAAAGGTAGGAGACGTCATCGGCTTTTTGAAACTCAAGTCAGTCAGTTGCCTTCCTCTAAAAACATAAGGATAAACAGCTGCTTTAAAGTATCAGAAATCAGACGTTTAGTCAACTTCTCTAGCTCAGAAAGTCTCTTAACAGCTGTCCAAGTCAGTTGTTCTTATGTGATGTGCATTTCTGCTGCTGTTTACTCTCTGTGCTGTTAAGAAGCCCTAAAGTTAATGTTCTGTAGTGTCTCCCAGTGAGAAAGTGATAGAAATCAGTGGGGCTTCAGTGTGACTCAGGCTGCAGCCGCTGTGTTTTTCTCATGGTATTGGTATTACCTTCTGTCAGTTCCTCTCCACACTGATGTTCACATGTTCCTGTGCAGTCGTCCACATCCCACAGTCACAGAGTCATGGACGCAAACAGGGATTTTGACCTCCTCTCCATCCATGTCTTTTTATTTTCCATCTTATGAGACCGTTTTTCAATTCCTAGACAGCCTCACTACCTGCAAAACTTTACCACCAAAACTCTAGTCAGCTGTTCTCACGTTCTCTCTGTTTTCTCCTCACAGTGTCATCCTGCAGCCGTGTCCTCATGCCCTGCCCCATGAGTGCTGCTTGGCCTGCTGAGCCTAGAGGAGCTGCTGCGTTTGTACTGGGCTACAGGCACTAAGGTAGCGGCGGGTCATCAGAGGGACCCCAAACCAGGAAAGCAGGCGGAGGGGCCTGTTTTGTCGCAGCCAGACAAAGATGAACAAACTGAACTTCCACAACAACAAAGCCATGCAGGACCGTCGCTGTGTTTGTGTTTTTCTGCCCAATGATGACACTCTCAACGTCATAGTCAATGTAAGTGAACGGATCACTTTGCCTATTGTTGCTGAACTTGAAATGTTAGCATTAGACAGGATTATATTAAGTTATATTTGTGGATTTGTGTGAACCTTAAGTTTAACATACCTACTGCAAAGGCATATGATACCTTAGTGTACAAGCACAGAAAATCTGTCAGAATCTGTGGATTAAATGGCAGCCATTTCTCTCTCACTAATTTTGTTTTTGACATCAAGGAACCTTCATTTTTATAAAAGTAGTGTACCGTTCCTTTAAGATTAGGATATGGTAGAAGAAATAAATGAACACAAAAGCAGTAAATGCAGCCTTTCCCTCAGTATCAGTCAATCACTTTGAGCAGTGAAAAGCCTTTACATGTTGGTTTAAAGAGGAAGAAACATAAAAATTTGAATAATCTGTTTCGATTTTTTTCCGCCTTTAGTTAATTCCTCAACTAACCCCAAATAAGGAGTTTAGATAAATCCTTCTTTTGGATCTTAAAATGTCATAATCAAGTGAAGTTCTTCATCCCCTGACTTTAAGTACTATACAAATACTGCCTTTCATTCCATCCTCGAATAAATCTCTGAAGAAAAATGAACTGCTGCTCTCATTCATTTAATAAATACATCATCTGCTGTTTCCTGCTGTGTCCAAAAGATGGGGTGAACATGGGGTGGATGTGTTTGTCATTGCATGTGTCAGAGGGAGTCAACCATGTGTAGCACACATGTGCAGCCAGTGCTCACAGCATGTTAGTGTAGCTGTTGTGTGATTGTGTTTATGTTAAAAGAGATGCGATCGTCTAGAAGTAAATGTAAACCGTCCTCCTTTCTTCTCTTCCTTTGAACTTCACAGGTGAAGACTCTGTGCCAAGAACTGTTGGTCCAGGTGTGTGACCTCCTGAGGCTGAAGGACTGCCACCTATTTGGTCTCAGCGTCATTCAAAGTAAGAAATTAGTCTTAAAGGAATAGTACAGATTTTTTCATGAAACATGCTCAAATAAATCTCATGGAAATATGACTGCTTGAAAGACAAGAGACAAAAGGGGACACTTTTTTAAAGCAGCAGGTTAATTGGATATGTTTTAGAAACTAAAATGGGACCTTTAACATCAAAGTCCATAGACAAAACTTGATTTGAGTTCGAAGGTATACAGGAGATTTATTGGATGAAGTAATCCTGTGTGCCCTGATGTAAAATCAATGATATTTCCTATGGAGTTTGGTGGAGAGAGATGAGCAGTTGGCAGGTTTGGAAGATTTTTACAAGATTATGAAAAATTTCTTGTCTTAGCTTTTCATTTTTTTTACATTAATCAAATTGGTCCTTGGCATTTAACAAATGAGGAGTACTAGAGCCATTGGCTGATTTTTATTTTGCTTAGTGTTAGGTTTTTAATTCAGTTGTCCTGTGATCTTCATTTAACCTCTAGGCCACAGTTGGCCCTAATTCACTTGAGTCATGTGGCATTGTGGTTTAATTTCACTTTCGTCAATCTTTGTAGACGATACAGTCGAGCATTTTTCCCAGCCTTTAACTCCTGTCCAAAGGCACAAGGGTGGTGTAAAGGCCGAACACCACGGTTACACCACTGCAACACAATCTCTGTATAAAAGGTCCTTTTTATTTCCCAGTGATTTGACAAGTGCCTGTAGTTGCACTTGTGGTGTGAACCCATTCATCAAGAGGAACATGTAAAAAGGTGTAGCCCGGCTGTTACTTTCCACAGACCAATAACTTGGCAGAGAACCCAAGATCTGTCAAATGTAGCATCTCTCACCTATCTGTCATGTCGGTTTCTCAGGAACCAGGACTACCTTGTCCTGACTGGTCCCCGTTGTACCATCAGTCTCAAGCTGTTTTTACTGCCGCAAGGACTGGGCAAGGGTTGGACTGAGTCACCGTGTCGGACCCACGGATTGGCCAGATAGTGGGTTGACAGTTGTGGGCAACTGTTAGGAGAGAGTAAATTGTAAAGGCAGTGTTTTGTCAGACAGCTGGCTTCCCGGTGAGCCAATGGCGACCCAGCGGGTCAGTTGAGCAGGAGCCAGTGGGTCTGATGGTGGGACATTCCTGAAGTGCTTGTCTGAACAGCGTGAAATCCCCAAGGCAAACAGAGGCCACCCACTCCCTGTGTGTCACCCACTGTCCTCCCTGAGCACAGTGTCATCCAGACATCTGTTTCCTCACTGTTTGGAAGGAAGAGAGTCAAAACAGCACATTTTGCATTTCAAAGTCACATGGAGCCAATCAAACATGCCTATACACACAGTGACGTTGTTTTCTCTGTGACCAGGTTAGTTTTTGCAAACGAGCCTCCGTTTCATTGTCCAAGAAAGGTCACGCTTTTGCAGCAAAGCCAGTAGAAATCTGCGCTCCACCCTGTTGGTCCTTGTACTGTTAAGTTATCATATCTCTCTTAAGAGATACTTTAATGAGTAGCTGTGGCTCCATGTATGCGTTCCACCCAGTAACCCAGGGGTTTCCAACAAGTTATCATATCTCTCTTAAGCAGAGATACTTTAATGAGTATCTGTGGCTCCATGTATGCATTCCACCCAGTAACCCAGGGGTTTCCAACCTTTTTTGGGTTTTCAGGCAACCCCATTTAAATTCCAGGTGACCCCACATGGGTTGAGACCCTAAGGTTGAAAAACATTGTAGTTACACTGATGATGGACCAGCTCATGATGCTGTTTTTTAAATGACGTCTATTCAGTCTGTTTACTCTTGATCATATACAAGTCATTTCACTTCACTATTGTCACCTCATGAAACCTGTTTCATCATGAGAATAGTTCATAGTTGGTGCCCCGCAGCACTCAGGGTTTGTTTCATTTTTCATCATGCTCACATTTTTCTCAAAATATCAAATGACATCTATTCACAGTTCATAATTAACCTCTTATACATCAGTAATCTGTAAACAGATCACAGAGCTGCTGATGCAAAATGACATGAATAAAACATGAAGAAAATGTGAATGATCTAATCCTGAAAAATCCCAATCTTACTTACATTTGTTCCAGTGTTTAATTGAAAAAAATGTGGATCTCAGCAGAATATTTCTGGAGTGATTCTCCAGACCAAATATCTTTGCCTTCAGCTGCACTGGGATGGAAACGGCATTTTAAACTGCAAAGATGTCAGATTATCACCAAATACCTTTGTCACTGCTGTAATTCCTCGATGCCAAAAGTTCTTGTTACCATCCTGCACAAAACGTGTCTTAGGATTGAAAATATGAGAGCTGTCTCCGCCAGAGAAGCTCAGCTCAGGCTCTGTGTCATCTCAGATTTCCATTTCATTAAAGACTCTTTAAAGAGTTGTCAGCTCAGCAGGCGGCAGCTCATGAAAGATGTCACTTCAGAAGCAGATTAGGACATGAAAGAGTGAGGTGAAGAAATGAGATGGAAAATCAGTGGCCTAGAGTTCAGAGAGAAGTGCAGCGACTCCGTCTTTGAAACCCAGGCTTACAACGGAGCTCATTTACAGGGAGGGGGACGGGGGGTATGTTAACTCGAACGTCCACAGAGACGGGTCTGAACCTGTCTATCTCTTCCTCCTGACAGACAATGAACACATCTACATGGAGCTGGATCAGAAACTCTCCAAATACTGTCCCAAAGAATGGAAGAGAGAAGCCAGCAAGGTGAGACATCACAGAGTTTTTCAAATTGTGCTGTGAAAATGTGAAATTAGATACCAAACTACAACTTTTGTGTTGAAACTAAAATCCACCTGCACCTCTCAACTTATCGACAGTAAAATAATTTAATTTAGAAATATATCCCATGTCAAATACTCATAAGATCAAGTGAAATAAACTCAGATTGATGCAAGAGATGGATCGATCTGATGCTCAGGATCAGTCTGATATTACTCAACATTTGAGAATCAAATAAAAAAAGTTTTAATTTAGATTATTCTTATATTTTATTTATTTATATATCTAGTTTATATTTTTACTAATAATTGATAAAAATATTTTTAAAGGTGAGATTTATGTTTTGTTAAGTTTTCTATTACACATGAATATAAAAATAAATATTTCAAAGCAAAACTGTTACTACACTTGTTTGTTAAGTCATCCTTCTGAATTCCTTTAGCCTCACTGACATTATTCTGTACTTTAACAATTCATAAGAAAACAGCCTGAGTCTAGTCCCACATCTGGCTTCTTCTTGGTGACCACAGTGCACCAGGAAGTAACACTGTCTGGATGTAGTTTACCATCAGACAGTCACCGTCCACAGTCACTCCTACACTGACCACAAATTGTTGTTTTCACATTTATTCTTTGTGTTTGAGTCGGCTCTGCAGGCTGACTTTTTAAGCTAATGCTAAGGTTAGCCAGGGTCAGTGTTTTTGTTTACTGCTGTGTTTCATTATGCTATAATAGGCTAATCTACATATTCCAAACTCTTTTTTTTCATAACCCCCAGTTATGTAATATATTTAATAGCTCTTTAAGCAGTTTATAATCTGTGATTTGTTATGAAAGTGATATTTTAACTATAAAAAAAACCAAAATTGTGTGTTTGATTTACAGTAAATCTGTGACTTGACCTTTTAATACATTTTATTTACCTCCTCAGCGCTGATACTCAGTGTGTTTGTGTCTGGACTTAGTGAT
Organism: Cynoglossus semilaevis; assembly: GCF_000523025.1. Taxonomy (NCBI): domain Eukaryota; kingdom Metazoa; phylum Chordata; class Actinopteri; order Pleuronectiformes; family Cynoglossidae; genus Cynoglossus; species Cynoglossus semilaevis. The sequence continues at coordinate 14,811,908 of NC_024307.1, forward strand.
GGTCTGTAATTGTAAATAAAACCAGTACTTGACTTGTTTTCTTGCAGGGAATCGACCAGTTTGGACCGCCTATGATCATTCACTTCAGAGCTCAGTATTATGTGGAGAACGGAAGGTTGATCAGGTGAGTGAAGCCTCAGATTTACTGACTATTTTAAATGATGTTACTTATTTAACTCATCAAAATAATGTCTACTGACATTTAAGAAGTTTGAGCTGCCAAAGTTATTGGGATAATAATGAGTCAAAACTAAGAACTTTTACTTTACTGACATGACATAATGAGTCAAAACTAAGAACTTTTACCAACACAGTTTTTTAACTTGAGCCACTCAGTGGAATTAGAGAAACGTTGTACCACAACAAACGTAGAGTGTGAACGTCTAATGTGAAACTGCAGACCAAATCCCCGGCCTAATTGCGTTCTCCGTCTTCTCTGTAGTGACAGAGTTGCCAGGTACTACTACTACTGGCACCTGAGGAAACAGCTGCTGCTCTCTCAGTGCATCCAAAGAGAGGAGGCCTACTTCCTCCTGGCGGCGTTTGCCCTGCAGGCAGACCTGGGCAACTTCAAACGCAACAAGCACTTTGGGAAATACTTTGAACCTGAGGCCTACTTCCCTCCGTGGGTGAGTTTTTCTCCCGTCTGTGGTGTCCTATAGACAGACATGATTACAGGTGACTCACGTGTTCCTACACTTTTCCTGTTGTTTACGACTGTTCCCTGTGGCTCCTCCCTCGTAGCACCTGATCACATCCTGCTGTAATCCAAACAAAACCTGCACAGATGATCTTAGTAAAAACAATGCACCTGTTTATTTAACACAGCGAAAGGTTGTTGAGTTCTTGTCTGGGAGGCACAGCTGACGCCAGTCATTTTTGTATTCAGAAATTACTTTTAAAGAAACTGCTGCTTCTTACTTACATAATTTAAATTATTTTTATTGTAATTTTTCAGCTTTTTCTGAAACATTAAACAGATAAGGACGTTTTAAAAAAAAATTTAATTGGTCATTGTTTAATCTGTAACTTAAAGTAAAAACAGGAAACTGCCACTAAAAGGTTTTTGAAAACTCTTATATTTAGATGTAAAGTTTTTTGGGTTTTTTTATCACAGCATCATTGTCTACAAAAGATAAAAAAACTACAGTTATAGTTGCTCGTTTTGTTGACAAGATCCTTTCTGTGGTCAATATCTTTGAGCTCTAAAATCCTGGCTGGAAAAGAGCAGCTGTGACCTGCTGTGTCCCCGTAGCTGAAAACCTCCACAGTCAAGGTGTTTTCACGTGTCCTGGCCTACGGCAGGTACAGTCAGAGCGTCTGTAGCCACCTGTCGTTAATCACACTGAACAAAAGAACAACGTATCTGCATCTAAGTGTGTTACGATCACATCTGGGACAACACGTTTATTTTCGTCCCCAGCAGTGACACAAACACACACACTGGCCTCCATCCACGTCTCCTCCCCTGTCACATTATTTCTCTGTCATGCTTGTCTTAGCCACACCCCTCTGATTGCTCTGCACTTCCTGTGATTAGCCTCCTGCCCTCCTTATCGCCACCGTTAACCAGCCTTGACAGGAAATGGACGGGGAGAGCTGCTGCCGAGCAGTAAATCCTCTGAAAGATTGAGGTTCTTAGAAAACTCACGTCACAGAAAACTGTGAAAAACCGAGAAATGAAGTTTCCAGCCCGTGTTTCTGGCGGAGCCTCGTCAGGAGCTGACATCTGGTCGCCCCGCAGCAGACAGGAAGCCTCGTTATCCTCATTGGCGACGTGTGCTGCCACTCCCCTGCAGACAGTCCAGACGTTTAAGTCGAGAAAGCTGGATTATATTTAACACCGTGGCTTTCAGTTTGATGCGGACTCCCTTACCTCCTGTTACTGTCTTACTTCTGACTTCCTGTTAGACATAGACCTAAAAAAAGACCTAAAGATGGATGGTGATGGTGGATGAAACACCACATGCCTTCACTGGAAAAACTCCTCACAATTTTCAGAATGGTACATCAGCATTTGGTAACTGAGGAGTCATGGGAATTTTTTCTGGATGCGTCCAGACCAGGGAGGAAGGTTCCATTTCTAATAACATAAATATGAAATGAAAGCAAAGATCTTAAAGCAGGGCCTCCCCCATTTTTTCGCCTTCGGAACTACTTTTCAAATGACCAGGCTGAAGTGATCAGCCTACGTTGGAAATGTATATATTACATGTATTTTCTCATACAAACTGAACATACTTTATTTATACTTTATTATTATACTTTATTTATTTGTTTAAGTATATGTTTTGGCCACTGGTTAAATTCATGTAGCTGAATGATAAAATATGATTCAGTCCTTACAGTATATAGTTACTACTGCACACTACAGAAATATATTTTCAATTGCTCACAATCTTCCAAAATGTGGGGCCTACTTGTAGATTGCAATCCACATATTGGGCGCCTCTGTCTTAAAGCTTTCTACTTCAATACCAATTAAGATTCTGCTTTGACTTATAATAGGAAGGTGCTGTGTTATAAAGAACATTTTTAAAAACTCACCACAGGAATAATGGAACATTTCTACTAGAATAGAAGAGCATAGAATAGAATTGAATGAACCGTCATCGTCCAGGTTGGAAAATTACTTTGACTCTAGTTACACTCAAAGGCCTGGGGTAAAAACGCCCTCTCTTGTGTTCTCCAGGTGATCGCCAAACGTGGTCGTGACTACATCCTGAGGCACATCCCCAACATGCACAAGGACCAGTTTGCTCTCACGGCCTCAGAAGCTCATCTAAAATACATTAAAGAGTGTGCCCAGCTCGATGATGTCACTGTGCACTACTACAGACTCTACAAGGTGAGTGGGACTGACACTGTGACGCCGACACTGGGTGTTTTTGTACTGCAGCTGCTTTGACTTTGTATCTATAGCAGTTTTCTGGTGTTTAACTTCGAGGGGACGTGTGTAATGTAAAAATCGACTTGTTCAGTGTTTGGTACTGTATTTGTAGTCGAGTGTCGTCTGTATCTGAGATTGACGTTGACAGACTTTGGTTGTGTTTAAATGCTACGTTTGACTCTGTGTGGTCTGGACCGCATTTATGTTATTGTCCTGCAATCGAACCACAGTGTTTACTGTGTTCTCCACACAGAGCTCTTCAACGACTCACAGTTATAATGTGCCAACACTTTTATGAGTTCCACTGAGATCTTAAAGCAGGGCCTCCCCCATTTTTTCGCCTTCGGAACTACTTTTCAAATGACCAGGCTGAAGTGATCAGCCTACGTTGGAAATGTATATATTACATGTATTTTCTCATACAAACTGAACATACTTTATTTATACTTTATTATTATACTTTATTTATTTGTTTAAGTATATGTTTTGGCCACTGGTTAAATTCATGTAGCTGAATGATAAAATATGATTCAGTCCTTACAGTATATAGTTACTACTGCACACTACAGAAATATATTTTCAATTGCTCACAATCTTCCAAAATGTGGGGCCTACTTGTAGATTGCAATCCACATATTGGGCGCCTCTGTCTTAAAGCTTTCTACTTCAATACCAATTAAGATTCTGCTTTGACTTATAATAGGAAGGTGCTGTGTTATAAAGAACATTTTTAAAAACTCACCACAGGAATAATGGAACATTTCTACTAGAATAGAAGAGCATAGAATAGAATTGAATGAACCTTCATCGTCCAGGTTGGAAAATTACTTCGACTCTAGTTACACTCAAAGGCCTGGGGTAAAAACGCCCTCTCTTGTGTTCTCCAGGTGATCGCCAAACGTGGTCGTGACTACATCCTGAGGCACATCCCCAACATGCACAAGGACCAGTTTGCTCTCACGGCCTCAGAAGCTCATCTAAAATACATTAAAGAGTGTGCCCAGCTCGATGATGTCACTGTGCACTACTACAGACTCTACAAGGTGAGTGGGACTGACACTGTGACGCCGACACTGGGTGTTTTTGTACTGCAGCTGCTTTGACTTTGTATCTATAGCAGTTTTCTGGTGTTTAACTTCGAGGGGACGTGTGTAATGTAAAAATCGACTTGTTCAGTGTTTGGTACTGTATTTGTAGTCGAGTGTCGTCTGTATCTGAGATTGATGTTGACAGACTTTGGTTGTGTTTAAATGCTACGTTTGACTCTGTGTGGTCTGGACCGCATTTATGTTATTGTCCTGCAATCGAACCACAGTGTTTACTGTGTTCTCCACACAGAGCTCTTCAACGACTCACAGTTATAATGTGCCCACACTTTTATGAGTTCCACTGTAGACTGTAGACAGGACAGGGATCAACAGAGCAACATTAGGAAAAGCTCCAAATTATAAAATTATGAATCTTCAGTTGTACTGCAGCAAAAATCAGCTTCCCCCATGAGTCATGTGACTTTACAAGTCTGTCGTGATTTCTGAGTTTGGTCTGTGTTCACAGGACAAGAAGGAAGTCGAAGCCTCTCTGACGTTGGGACTGACTTTACGCGGGATTCAAATATTCCAGGTACGGTTTCTGTCACTTTGATTGAATTAATTCTTATAATTTTTTTTGGTTTAGTTTTTTTGATTTTAGCTAAAAATCTACTATTAGCATTATGTGACACTAAAGTCCACAGATCGAGCCCCACCTAAAGGTAAATTCACTTCAATTTGAAGCTAAAATGTCAAGAACGTGTCTGCCCACTCTTGATAGTTATTGTGAGTCCATGTCCTCAGAGTACTTAATAGCACAAGACCAAATATTTTCTCCGATGTCATAAAAGATCTAAAAGGAGATGTGAACTGTTGATTAATTGTAACAGTTGATGTGTTTAAAGGAGCGCCTCTCCCACGTTTGACTCTTTCTGTCACTGCCTCTGTGTTGCAGAACGTGGGCTCCGTCAGGCAGCTGTTGTACGACTTCCCCTGGACGAATGTGGGCAAACTGGTGTTTGTGGTGAGTTTTTTTAAGACTACACTCAGACATTTTTATGCCACACATATAGGTTTAAGAAACAAATCAAACATAATGAGATCCAAACTGATAAAATCCCGGCTCCTGCTCAGGGTTCGGGGAATGTTTTCCACACAAGCCTTCTTTTCTGCACACTGCTGATTTATCTCAGCTTTGGAAATTCTCTGGAACAAATCAGAGACTTAGAAAGACACACACACAGAAAGTATTTTTATGCAGTCAGCAGTGGTATTTTCTCTCCTATGATTTACATGCTTCTTGATTCATCTCTGTCATTAATTATCTCTGCGCTGATTCAAAGCTTAACCTGTTGTATCTTCTCATCTCGGCCCTGAGTCAGTCTGGCTCTGACACAGACACGGCAGTCTGTCATTTAGGGAAGCTTCCAGATGATGTGTTTCTGACCAGTAGCTGAAGTTAGTCATATGTTTGACTCAAGAAAAAAAGCATTTATTGCAAATTACTGAATTATATTGTCGTTCAAAGTCTTGAGACAATTTCGTGTTAGTAGAATATTTTTGTTTTTGCACTTGTTTAGGACCAAGACCAGGATTTAGAATTTGCTGTTAATGCTCGCTGCCTCAGACCTGTTTTGCTGTTTTGTTTAGCACGGTGACAATGAGGCAGCGCTGGCGTGGCTGAGGTCCCACTGTGGGCTTGCAGGGCCTCTCGTGGCCACGTCCCACCCTTCTCTTGAATAACAGGCTTTCTCCTCCACCCCACCCGCCGGTCACGTCATCTAACTCCACTGCAGCCAGCACCGGCCCAGTGAGCCGGAGAGAGGGCGGAGGGAGGGACGTGCGGGTCAATAAACACCAGATGTTGCAAAAATCTTATAGGATATTTTGGAATCAGGGTTTTCTTGGCGGCGATGACTTGAGTTTGTCCACGTCAGAGTAAGGAGGGGTCTGTTTTTGGAAATGATAAGACAATAGGACAAAACAAAGGCACTCTTGTGTGTTTTGAGAGTTTCTTTGAAAAACGTCTCCTTGGTGACGCAGCTCGTTTTCCAGTGTGTGTGGCCTGACCATGTTGTCCAGCTGTCTTCAGTAACAGGCCCATCATGTGTGTTCGGCATGTAACAGGAAACTTTCCTGAGTGGTTTCTGAACACCGCTCCATAATCTGCTGGGCATTGGTCTGCAGCCGCCGTCTGTCTTTCCCTGCAGAGTTGTCTCACTGCCAGCAGGGGAGCAGCTGATTCAGTATGTGTGGTTATCTTCGCCTCCATTTACTTAATCATTAATAAATAATAAAGTTGGTTGAAACAGCACACCAACACTGATGACACTTAATTAAAAACATTCACTCAGTTCATATCTGAAAGTATTTATTATCAGCGTTGAAGCTAATTAATCTGTTTGCCGCTTGTTCCCACCAGAAGACACTTTCTTCTGGTGGGAACAAGCGGCAGACAGATTAGACTGGCTTTACTTTCTCCTAAGTACTAAGTTCACAGACAAAACTGACAGTTTTAGCTGGTGGTTACATGGGAGTTGCCCCTCTGCTGCTGCCACTGCTGCTACTATGGATTTAGCTTATATTCTGGATCTGTTTATTATTGTTTTTTAACAAATGTTTTACCTCTGTGGATCAGCTTTTCTTCTGCTGATTTAATAAATCTGCGTACAGAAAGCTGTGGGTCGTGTTTCTTCAAAGCTGTGTGGTTCACGTTTACTTATGTTTGCTACAAATGTGAGGATAATATTTCATGCAGTGAATAAAAACTCTAAAATAGAGAGTATTTGTTTGACATGGCTGCAGCTCTAAAATAGAGTATTTGTTTGACATGGCTGCAGCTTCACAGAAGAAGCATTTAAAACTGCTGCCCAGTTTGACATGCTTGTATCACTGGTGGCCACTTGGAGCAGCAGAGAGTCAGTTTGAGGTTAAAGAAAAACACTTCACTTGCAAAAAAGGGAAATATTTCTCCTTAATTTTCCCACACAGAGTTTGTTTCCTGCCAGTCCACAGTTTGACCAGGAAATCATTTTGCCTGATGGAGAATTTTTGGCCACAGATAGTATTTTTTTTTTTTACATTTATGGGAAAAGCCAGTGTCAGTTACTTTTTATGAACTTGCTTCCCAAGAGTTGAAAAAACAGGAAGCCTTTCAAGTCCTCTCCTACGTTTGTGCAGACTTTCAGCATACTTTGCATCAGCTGTATTAATGAAATGGGAGCTGGGTGCTGTGGTCAGAAATGTGCAGCAGTTTGCATTTTCACGCTCTTTAAACCCACCCGTCGTGTTTTTTGTTCCGAGCCAGAACCCTTGCAGAATGTTTATGGGTCCGCTGTTCTGCAAACAACCTCGCTGACACTGAAGACAGCTGTGATTCGTTGCAGCTTCTGCCAAACGAAAATGGTTAAAGCACCAAACCGCCATTTTAGATTTTCCATGTCTTGGTCCAACATGTCCTCTCTTTTTGGACCACCTTCAGAACAGCTCCTAACGCTCCGTTTCTGGATCTGAGTGAAGAAATGAGAAACAGAGATTTGAACTCGCTGTTGCTCTGTGTTTGCATAAGAAATATTTTTCCAGAGCTGACTTTGTTCTCCCTCTGAGGTTCCTCACTCTGGCGTCATTTCAAATCCACATTCCTGTTTCAGAAACTTCTGTTATTATCTGCTGTGAATCACCCACAGTCTCTCTGTATTCAACGTCCACATTCTCCTTCTCAGGGGAAGAAGTTTGAAATCCTCCCCGATGGACTCCCCTCGGCTCGTAAACTCATCTACTACACCGGGTGTCCCACCCGCTCCCGTCACCTCCTGCAGCTGCTCAGCAACAGCCACCGACTCTACATGAACCTGCAGCCCGTGCTCAAACAAGTCCGACGGCTGGAGGAGAACGAGGGTGAGTGGCAGCTCTGAGTCTCATACACCAAAACCAACCAGTGTTAGGGGAGAGTGTGCAGGAATATTGGCTTCATTATTGATCTGACTGATCTTGTCTTTTCGTTTTGCTTTTAAATCTCTGTCTCTGCGTGTGGAGGCTGGTGCTCCAACTACGTTTTATACAATTACCTTTGAATTATATTTAAATTGAGATATATCCAAGAGTGAGATGTGGAAGAACACCAGTTTGCTGGTTCAATTCCCAGTCTCTTGCCTGTGTGTGTGTGTGTGTGTGTGGAGGTTTTCTCCAGGTATAGTTACCTCCCACATGGAGCATTAGATTGATTATTCACCCTGTATGGACCAAAGGTGTGAATGTTAGTGTGAATGACTGGCCTCTGTGTTTGACCCTGTGAAGGATTGGAGAAAAGTTTCGGGTGTAATGGCGCCCTCAGCTGATAATTACTGGGATTAATTCAAGTGACAAAATTACATTTTTTAAAAAGAATTATGGAAATTTATGATGTCATGTTACGATATGAATGATGTTGGATAAACACTGTTTCCATATAGAAAAAATAACTTGTGTCTGTGTTTGTGTGATTCCAGAGAAGAAGCAGTACAGAGAGTCATACATCAGCGATGCTCTAGAACTGGACATGGATCACCTGGACAAGCGTTCCCGGGCCAGTGGCAGCAGTGCAGGCAGCGTCTCTCACCAGAAACGTCTGTCCCGTCACTCCACCACCAGCCACGGCAGCTCACACACCTCCGGCATCGAGACGGACAGCTTCAGAGCCCCAGGTCAGGCCCCGCACCGACCGTTGAGAACCTGCAGCTCCTCCACAACCAGCCACGGGAGCTCACACACATCTGGTATCGAGAGCAGCGGCAAGGAACGTGTTCTGGACGATGACGGTGAGTCAGAGAAGGTGGAACCGAGTCGGGTTTTTGGTGATAAAATAACACAGTGTTTGTTCCTGCAGAGATTGAGATGCTGGTGGACGACCCCAAAGATTATGAAGAGCTTCATGAGATGGTTCTAGACCAGGAGTTGTGCATCCACATCACAGAGGACATGTTGACCATGTCTCCTGATCAGACTAACGGATACTCTGGTACGGATTCTTCTGTTTTACTGCTAAAACCCTGAAATACAACAATAATTCATTGTCTTTCAGTTGAGACCATGAAGAGTTTGGGATCTGGCTCTCAGAATGTAAATAATAAATGGACGTTGTCATCGCACTGCCAAAGTGTAACGACAGATGTAGCAGAGAAATACTCGCTGTTTGTAGAAATACAGTAACTGAATAAATGGAAGACGGTGGAAAAAAAAATTGGGAAATTGTTTCTCTCCGGAAGTGCTTGATATTGATTTTTTTTATATGAGACAGTTTAGGATAAATTAGATAATAAAGCATGGCACTTACGCGCAAACACCATCTGTAATTTACAGATTCATCCAGCGGAAGCCTGGTTTTCAGATGACTTCTGTACAAACATTATAAAATTGAATATTTACAGATAAAAAAAAAAAGTTTGTTTTTTCAAACATCTGTTCAGAAACACCCATTTCTTATGTTCTATGATCCTAGGGGGAAATAAACTCATGTGATCTGAGTAAAGCAGAGGGGCTACATTCAAAACACGTTTCAAGAAAGCAACAATAAAAACGACCAGGCAGAAAAAATTTAACATGAAATGAAATAAACATGTTTTTATTCCACAGTTCGGTCATAACTAAATCATGGTCATTGTGTCTTTTCAGGCCTGATAGTGAAAGACATCAGCTCCTCCACATCCAGCTCCTCTGAGACGGTGGTCAAAATGAGAGGACAGAGCATCGAGTCTCTGCCGCAGGTAATCCTGACTTCATGTCAGCGATTTGAAACATTTACACATCAAAAAACCTAAAAACCCTATAACACCTGTCATAGATACAGCTACAGTCAGCCTGTCAGCTGTAGACGTACTTACCGTCCTGTACCCAGTGAGGCCAATCTAGTCTAAGGTCTGAGTCCAGCCCGACTCTGACCTGAAGTTGAAAACCCCATACTAAAACACAGGATTCCACCTTAAAATGGTGTCGTTTTCTTCTTTCAGACATCAGTCTGCAGGAAGCCTGACTCCACTGACCGTCACAGCCAGTCTCTGGACGACATCCGGCTCTACCAGAAGGACTGTCTGCAGTGGGCGGAGCTTTGCCAGGACACGGCTCACAGCTACACGTTCGGCTGCGCCCAGGAGCTGAGCGACGGCGGCGGGTACCAGGGTGTGAGCGAGCAGCGCGCCGGTATGCTTGGTGACCAACACCCATTCCCCATCAAAAGAACCAACAAGTACTTCTCTTTGGACCTGACCAATGACGAGGTGCCCGAGTTTGTGGTGTGATGGACGCACGGGTGCCACAGAATGACCTTTTTCACTCCTCAGTGTCAGGCGTGGAGATATTTCAGCGCTCAGGGATGGAGACGACAGAGGAGTGTTGGAGAGACCGTTTCTATTCTCAGCAGCAAACAGAGAAGAAGACTTAACTGGCAACAAGTTGCTGCCTCTTCATTTGTCAATTTTGACAAATGAAACACAATAAAGGAACAAAAAGATTCTGACTGACAATATTTTTAAGAAAAAAAAAACTGTGGTTAAAATGTAACCAGTAACCAAAGCTTTTCGTCCTTGTGTAAAGGGAAACATAAAAAGGGAGTGTGTCCTGTTCCTGAGTGTCTGTGGGTCAGAGTCATAAACAGGTGACGAACATCTCTGTGGAGAAAACAAAAGGACTAAATCACTAGCAGCTACAAACCAAAGACAGAAAATGGAGAGTTTTGACTCCAGCCACAACTAAAACACATGGACGATGAAGATGGACCAGAGTCTTCAGAGAGAAGGTTCCTGTTCTTATGCCGCTTCACTGTAGCTTGCTGACTCGACAACGTGGACAGCGGGAGTAGAACTAGCCTCACAGACAGAAGGAAAAGTCGTGCAGAGCATGACGTGCAGAGAAGGCAACACAATTCACGGAGTTTTCAAGTTTTTGCTCTGCTTCCTGTCAGATTCTGCAGAGTCAGGTGCAGAGATTTTTGTGATAGAGTGAACGTTCCTGTCAAAGATTTCTCACCACACCTTCAGAAAACAACTTGGGAAAGTAGAAATGGAATGCACCTTAGGTGGCCCTCCTGTCTTAGACGGCCTGCCTAGGTTCCCAACACCATGGATTTCCAGGGAAGATTGTGCAAATATGTCCTCAGTCTAAGGTCTTTCTGGAAGCCTTTTTTTCACGTTATGCAGAAAAGTGCCTGAGTGCGTTGGTCAAAAGTGTTCTCTGGACGAGGATTCTTCCTGTACTTCCTGGTGGATTCTCCTCCTGAGCGTCTCTGTCCAGAGCCTGATGCCTGTAGTGGGAACGTTCTACCCCAGCACCTGGTACTGGCTACTGGAGAACAAATTGTGGGCTATGGGTTAGAGTTCTAAATCAGGTGATGAGACACTCCTTGTGCCTTCATCACACTATGCAGGTTCAAACTCCCCCCCCCCCGCCCCCCCTGCCTTGACAATCAGTCCAGCCTTGTCATGACGACATAAACCCCTAGAATTGAAAACTTCATCTCATGACCTGAGAGTTTCTCCATCAGCTCACGGCGTTCATTTCCTAACGTAAAAACTATTAATCAGAACTGTTTTTATTCCTCTCAAGTCTAACCGGTTGTCTCAGCGAGGAATGAGGTCGAGTCAGTTCCTACGTGTCCAGACTGGAGTCAGGTCTGTGGTCGCAGAAGTTTCCCCTCCCCTGAACCAGACTGGAGACAGATCCTGGGCTGGACTCCAGCCAAAACCACCCCTTCATTTGGATGCATGTTTACGTCTGTCTGTTCGTCTTCCAGTGTCGTTCCGTTTCTTATGTCTTCAGTTTTAAGAACAACTGGAATTTGTTACCTTCTCGTTTTTTCTACAATCCTTTCACACCTTTTTTTTTTAATTAAAGACTGACTGACTGTCTCATGTCCTTCAGTATTACCTTCCAGATCCAGGTGGCAGTATTAACCAGTGAGCGGCTCTGACAGACTGGTTTCATGATGTTTCATCTCACAGTCAGATTAAAGTGTAGCCTGTGGTCGCTCGCAGCTTCTCTCCCGCTCTCATTTTGCTCATATGTTACATATCAAATTTCAACACAATGCCACAGGTGTGAATAAAGAGGGGAGGAATTTGCAGGTTGAAACAGCAAAAGGCAGATTTTTTAAATTTCAAATTATGCAACCGCGCTTCACTTTTTAGCTTTAAACGCAGCCATTATGAGTTCTCTTAGCTTTCTGTGGGGTCACAACAGTAACGTTTACTCTAAGTTATTAGAAGACTTTTTTTTTGCCTTGATGCTAAGCTAATGACTGAGGTCATTTACTGTAATTATGACATAAACATTTGAGTTGCAGTGGTAAAAGAGACATGAAGTGGTTGGAAGTAAAATCAGTTAAAGTTGACCTGAAGGTTTTCTTCAACTGGTCCAATTTGTAGATTCAAAAATACAGGTACAGAGGCATTCATTTTAGACGGTAGTAAAACATTACTACCGTCGGGGCTAAAGTAAGTTGGCAACAGACCCCTCTTGCACAGTCACAGAGGCAACAACACGTTGGGAGAAAGCAGCATTTTCAGGGTTCTATATCCTGTATTCCTAAATATGTTACTTCACTGAGCAGAAGTGTTGTTTAGCTAGCTAACAGCTCTACATTTACTTTTTAAACCATCCTTTAGGGCTTTACTTTTTCAACCAGGTGGCGACATCCATTTGTCACATACTATGGCTGGTGTGCTCTGTATAAATGATCATTTAATAGTGTGTCAGAATGTCAGATGGGTGCATTTCACACAACACCGTGCCATTTCTTTCACCGTGTATTGTTTACACACTCATCAGCAGAACTAATTAAACAAAAACAAAAATGAGTAAATAAAAGTTGTGGTCAGCTGCCGAACAATGTTTTTTAAAGACTTATATTTGTGTTTCGTAACAAAACATGACTTTGTTAACGATACTGCTATTGTTACAAAACAAATCAACTTTACTTCTTACACTCGGTTTCTCTCACTGTGTTGAACTTGTATGTATTTCTACTCATTAATGTCTTAAGTCACTTTTTGATGGACAACGTTATTTTTTCTTATATTGAAACAGTATGTGTTGAGGTACATAGCCATACATTCATAACCCATGACCTTAAAGTCTTCATCTTACTTCTTGACTTCCATATATATATATATATAAACTGTATATGGTCAAACTTACACTCTGTGTAGTAAGAGGCTGTATGTCTGTGTCCATGATCCTTTCTGTGAAAGGATGACCGTTTCTGGAAAAAAAAAAGAATTTGTCACCTTGTAGTAAAAAAAAATGTTGTTATGATGAAGTCATGTCTGTGCCTTCCTGGTACTAACACCCACATTATTCAATAAAAGGTACATTTATCTACCAGACTTCTGCTGTTTTAAGTGTTTTGGAAGTATAAGGTGTAATTATGACACATAATAAAACAAGTTGAACACAGCTGCTAATTTATGGTACTAAATCCCAAAGAAATAAATATAATATAATAAAATATGTTTGTCTATATTGATTATAAGAATATGTTTTTACTAACACAAAGTAAGCTTAATATTTTTTTTCCAAAATTTTAAAAGTTGACCTGTTTATTGAAAGAAAACAAATGACAAATTATGTGAAAAATGTGTATGCAATTTGGTGTTTTGAGATGATGCTGCCCTCTAGTGGCAATAATTGTTACCAGCACTTTTTGAATATAGCTATTTACCTGAAATTATTCAGTTACCAAGGAAATTACCCTTTATACATATTATTTAATGTTTTTTTAATGTTTAATGTTTAATTTAATGTTCATCAATGTCAATTTCAACTTACCCAAACTTTCTCGTAAAAGTCATTGTCAAACAAGTAAGTAAAATTATTAGTAAAATTAAAAACCAGTTTTGAATTTTATTTGTCTCCACGGTATTTTTTTTATTTTAACTTGATTTTTTTAAAACCAGTTTCAATCTCCGATTGAGGTTTATCTGAGTTTCCGTGACGTGTGTTTGATTTATTTATTACTCACACAGTTCACCTTGCAGTAATCAAAGAAAGAATGAAGAAGAAATTGGCACACGGAATTCTCAAGTCACTCGAGTTCATGATTACCGTAAGGCACAAATAATTGTGCAGTAGAAAATAACTCGTAAATCTCACAGCGCGAACGCGATCGACCGAACGGTTGTTGATCGATTTATTGACGTGAGAACACCCTTAAGGTATGGCCGCACACACAAACATTAACACAACGATTACCTCATGAACAGTCACTTAGACTTTTGTTGTTGATATCTATCAAACGACGAAGTTTTTTGTCGAAAGTGTCACGAATGTTTATAAACATTGTTTTTAAGTATTCCTGCTAAATGCTAAGAAATGCTACATTGGGCCGGTTTTAGCGTTCGATTTTAAAATGACATGTTTAATTATACATGTATGTCATAAAATCACGAACATTTATTTTTATATTATCTCCTCACCGAAATATATATATATATATATATATATATATATATTAAAAACCTTCTTTTTCTTACATATCCCACGCCGTCGATTTTAAAATTAAAATAGTATCGGAATATTTATCATTTTTATAAGTAGTTATTGTTGTGAAAAATGTTTTAATAATTCTACTGAATTAAAATAAACAAAGTTTTTTTTTAATGTGAAAATAACTTGAATTATTCAACCCCCATTTTTCCCATATCACAGGAAGGCACACATATTCTTTCTAGGAATTAAAAAACGTTAATTAAAATGGAAAATTTTTAGCATATGAAAACAGTGTCAGAAAATCCAGGTCTTGTGTACAGTTTAAGAGAAAACATGGGTGCTCTCTCCCTTAGCTCCTCCTCCTTCCTCTGATAAGTCTTTCTCTCCATTTTCTCTGAGCTACACAGCTGTAAAGGAAATCAGTCATCCCACCATCCACTGCTGTCGCCATGGCAACACAGAGGGGGAAATCCATTCTCTTTCTGTCACCACCCCCTCTGTCTCCCTACACTTTCTGCTGTCTCAACATTGCCTTCTTAAGACTACTTTCACTGTTAATGATTCACACAAAAAATAGTTTAATAACCATTTAGGTTTTCAATCCTTGAAAACAGTTTATTTGTTTGTTCAAGACAAAGTCCATTGATGTTTGTACAAGGTTTGTAATGGTTTGAACATTACACCGTCTTGATTTTAAACATCCATGAACACAACATTAATGTGTGTGTGTTTTGTCAGTGATCATTCCGACATGCTAACTGTTTGAGAGTATTTGGTGACAGCACTGCTCCAACAGCACTGTCCCATGGGGCAGTGGGGCAGGACAGGCGGGGCCTGCTGAAGCCAGATGGTCACAAATCAGAAATGAAATCCTGTCCCTTCCCCCGCCTGTCATGATGACACCACCCAGTAGCACATATTAACAGTTAAAGTACAGCATCAGTCAAACATCCTGTCCTCTTTTCACCCAGAATCATCATTTCTCTGTCAAATCGATGTTTATTGTGGTCAGGATTTGACCTCAGCTCATAGTTGACCCCCGTCCCCCCACATCCCCTTTTTTGCAACAAAAGCCCATAAACCTCTATAGGAGTGCGGTTCCAATGCAGTTTCTACCAGTTAATGAAAACTTGCTGTAATAATCTCCCTGTATCTTCTATATCTTGAGCAGCCAAAAATAGGTCCATTTTTATGAGACCTAAAGTCTGAAAGGCACCACATCTGCCTTAGAGGTAGATTAATAGCCCTTAGTAAAGCAGCCTATTAACCAACACAGCTGCTCAGGCACCACAGGGTTCAGAGATGATCCCTGGAGCTGATAATAAAACATGATAATCAGATTACAAATAAACAGATTTCTGGATTAATCTCCACTCCGGTGATGGAGTATCACTGGAGGGATCCTACTGTCTCTATCGTCAGTAGATGTTCAACCATGCCATAACGTAGAACGAACGGAAAAACTTTTGCGGGTGGAGCAAGTCTTCTTCCTCCCAAATGATTGCTAATGCTTCTGGCCCAAACGATGTGTCCCCGGGTGAGATGATCAACCCCAAGGCCTCTGTTGTTCTGCTACTGAGACAGTTCAAATAAGGAGGTTTGGATCCATCCATCCTCTACGGCTTATTCCTTAGTACGCTTGTGGTAGACATTGGACCCCATTCCAACAGTCAACGGGTTCAGTTTGTGGATAAACCTAATTCCCTATTGAGCTTGGTTTGTGAAGCGATAAATGAAACATCATTATTTGTAAATTTTTTCTGCCCTTTCTAACAAAGATTAAAACTGTATGGAACTCAATCAGATTTGCGTACATTGTTTCTGCCCTTTCTAACAAAGAAAACTGTATGGAACTCAATCAGATTTGTTTTGTTGGAATGTTCCAACCTCTCTAGACTGAGAGTTATGTTGTGTTTTGGAAACACACACACACCCTGTGTAGTGAGTTCATCGTTGCGTGTACAGACGTCATCTTCACTGTCTTGTTTACTCTCCGACTCCCACACTCCCTCCTCCAGGTTTAACAGTTGGCAGTGAACTGTTGTGTTAGGTTTCACTGGAAAGCTAACGATTTAATGTACTGTATGAATAATTGATACCAAAGAGAGAACTGTTTAAAATGTTCTTCTGCCTGAAACATTTGTTCTAAATGACCAGTAGTAGATCTGATGCAGTCTTGTGGTCACATCAGTACCACACTGGTTTGGAGACACTTGTATATTGGTCTCACATCAGTGTGGTGTCCTAGTGACGGTGGCTTCCTGTTCAACTACCACAGAAACCATGACGCACTAATTCCCCGTCCTCTCCCTCCTCCTCCTCTTTCACTCTTCGTCTCTCTGTGGATCTGTACTGTGTCTCTCTGAACTGTTACTATAAGACTCCAGAGGATAGCACGTGCATGAATGGAGCAAAGGGAATGTAAAGACAAGGGATGTGGTATTAGCTTAGCAAAATTAGCTGCTTTTAATCATAGGTAAAATGAATGCCATGAGAAGTTAGGGATAAAAAAACTGGACCAATGTGAAGTAATCACTGTGAAAGAAATGTGTATGTTGAATGTTTGAATGTGTGTTTTCAACCCACTGGGACCAATACATTTGTCCTTTCTGTCATTAGACAATGTCTGGATTTGAAACAGTTTAAAATCCGTCCAAAATGAAAAACATTTAAACTTGGAGGCAGCAGTGGATTAACAAATTCTGTGTTTTTTTTAATAATCGCCACTTCTGCTTAAATGTCTTCTTCTGTTCCCTTTCTTTTTTTACTAAATGTGGTCATAATTTACTCAACAGACTGCTTATATTTTGTAGAAGACAAGAATCTAAAACTTAAGAACAAAGAAGTTTCTGCTTCTACATAAATTTCATCTTTTATTTTCTTTCTAAGACACCTCTGTAGGAACCAAGAATCAATATTATAAACACTGAAGACAAACCATTTTCCAAACAGTACGTTTAGTACATTTTGAGGTCTGAAACATTGACTCTGATTGAACAAATGATGCCATACAGTGCTTGAAACTATGAGTGCAAAAAAAGAAGAAAACCAAAGAAACAAATGACAGAACAGTGTCACTGTTTTGCCATACAGTGCTTGAAACGTGAGTGCAAAAAAAGAAGAAAACCAAAGTCTTCACAAGAGCAATTATGAATATTTAAAAAGAGGGAAATCCAGCTCATCCAGACTGTCAGACATCCTGGAATGCGTTTGTTTACCGTAGGTGTTCAGAGAGACAGTGTCGTCTTTTCCTGTGGCCCGCTGGGACCTGGGGCAAGTGTGTCCTTATAGCAAACATAAAAGATCGAGAAGACGGAGAGAAAGAAAGGAGGAGGGAGGGAGCAGGAGAGGAAGAGGAGGGAGAGGGAGAGGGTGGGTTTTCTTGGAGAAGCCAGAGCATTTGGCTGAAGGGTGGAGACTCAGAGCAGGAGTGAGGAGGGAGAGAGGCAGGGAGGATCTCAGCTGGAGCAGAGAGAAGAGAGAGCGGTGTGTGTCGCGTTTGGATCTAGGCGCCAGCTTTGCTGACTGATTGACGGACTGTGTGTGTGTTTGTGTGTGTGACAGATAGAGAGGAAATTGCGTGGAAACTACTCAGGGCTGGAGAGGTTCGGCATCACCGGAGGAGACGCACACGCACGCACCATAAAAGGTAGGATTGTCCTGTTACATTTTCTGGGGAGAGGGCAGATAACACTGAGTGTTTCGGGGTTTTTGTGGCATCTGGGTTAATTGCATCCAAAACAGGGTGTGTTCCAATGAAGGAGGGGGATTTTATGTCCACATTGTCATCTCGTCAATGCTTAAGGGCGAGAGATTGATGTTGCTGGCTGGTTTGCATCATGGAATCCCCCTCCTACGTGCAAAAATGAGTTTAAAAAAAAAAGGCTTTGTTATTATTTTCACTCAGCACCCTCGCATGTGTACATGTGTGGGGAATAAAAGAATGGGCAGCTTTCCTCCCATTCTCCTCTTCCACCCTCCCGCTCGTTCCCCTCAGGATTGGGCAGATCTTATAATGTGGAGCTGGAGGAATTAAGGGCATCTGTTTCTGAGGGATATTTACACAAGCGGAGACAATGAAAAAGCGCGTATGTGGCGTTCTGAAAGAGGACACGACAGACAGAGGTGGTGGCTTTGGTGGGAGGAAAAAAAATCCAGAGATGAAATCTACAACACTTGAGGTTTCCCAGCCATTCTCTACACTCCCACCACCCCCATAACATGAGGAGAACGCAGTTGACCACACACAAGCTCCATGTTTCAGCTCTATCAGGCAGATGGCTGAGAGATGAGGTGGAGAGGGAGGAGGAGGAATTGGTGGTGGGGGCGGTGGAGGAGGAAGATGAGGAGGGAGGAGATTGGTGTTTCTGTGTTGTTCAAAGACAGATACCATCCCTGACTCTGGCCTCTGTTCACCAGTGATACAAGAGGAACAAGATGTGCAGTTTTTTCGTGGGAGGGGGGATAGTGGGGGGGGGGTGTACGTTGTGATGCAAATACGTCTTCACGCTCAACCCCAACATAAAATCCTCCAATCACATGTTCCGGGTGGTGAGCTCCACAAACGCACACAGCAAGTCAGAATTACGCAACAGCTGACATCCAACTGTATCTCCAAGTCAGGCTGCTCCAAGGCCCCAGATTGCTTCACATACATCAAGGTTGAACTGTGGTTTACAAAGTGTCCAGTGGTGCTCACGAAAACATCACAAACCCTGAGAGTTTTCTGGAACACACAGGACACTCAGACAGCTACAGATAAATAGGCACAGAGGAGCAAAAGGCAGAATAAAATAATAATGGAAAAATCTGCCGAGCTCCAGCTTTTTATTGACCACATTGAAATCTCCACTCCCTCTGTAGTCCTCAACCAAAAGAATTCATCCAGCCCAGGCCAAAACGTTGGACTCTCTCCGAGGGCAGGGCTTACCTAAAGTACATTTCTGGCTGAAGTCGACTGAATATTAAACCTGAAGCCCTTTTCAAACTGTCTAATAAAAGCAGAGAGCTGTGAAGTGAAGGTAACAGGAGGGATGTTGTCGCATCAAAAGCCTCGACCTTTGTTCCCGCTGCTCCCGATCACTTCCAGCAGTGTTGATTTAAGGTTTTGAGTTTAATCAAGCATGGTATGTGTTTGTCAGGTCAGCAGCACACAGACCTAAGGCCTTTTGTGTGAAACCAAATTTAAATGTTTGGATCCAAATATTTCTGCATTCTAGTCTAAATAAGAAGCCAAGTCATTTCCTCATTTCAGTTTCTTCTCACATCTTATTCGCTGCTGAATTAAGTTTCCAGTGAAAAGGCCAGGGTTCAAATTCAGCTACATGCCTATGTGTCCCTGAGCACGATACCCTATTCAGATTGACCATAATCTTACAGCTATAGTTTTGGCTATAATCAAGATTCAAAGTGTTTTAATGTCATGTGACTCAATGAAGCATCTTTGTTATTTCGAATAATGAACTTGTTAATTTGTTGTCAGTCAAATCTAAGCTCAACAAATATATATAAAAATAAATCTGTCAGTCAAATCTAAGAGGCAGCTCAACAAATATATATAAAAATAAATTAAGGAAATCAGACGAGACCAGTAATTAAAATAAATACTTTATTACATACACTATAAACACAGCAGTACATTTTTTGAGAAACACAATAAAACATATATAAATGTATAAATAAAAAAATAAAAATATAATTAAAATTTAAACAGGTTAGAAACTCACTGTGCAGTAACATAATGTTGACTATATAAAACTAAAAAGACTAAATAAAATAAAAACAATAACGAACCAAAGAGCAACCAAAGAAGAAAGAACATGAGGAGTGACTTTTTTTTTTATGAAATAATTTTTCAATTTGAATTTAAATCTGAAGTCTGAGCCAAAACCAGTCTGGTCTTGTCCAGTCAGAATACATTAAATAATATTTAAATTTGAATTTAAATCTAAGCCAAAGCCAGTCTGGTCTTGTCCAGTCAGAATACAGAAAGGTCGATCAGCAGTGACCAAAACTGTGATTTAATTTATATTGTTGTAAATTTAAATAACAAATCTTATTACCGATCTAGTTGTAATTGGTGGCAGGAATCTCACCAGCTTCATTTTTAACATTAAAACATTACAAATATAAAAATTAAAATCCCAACAGTTGTTATTTTAGTCCTTGCCTCAGCACGGACCTGGTTCTGGTTCTGCGAATCAAATGCTCTCCTCTAACATGTTTGTTTCCTGAGCTCCAGCCCACCCAGGTCTCACTTCTGTGACTTTTGTCACTGAAATCTTGAGCTAAATCCTAGAAGAGTTCCTTCTGACATCTGTTGAACCCTGCTGAGACAGGTTTGTACCAGATCTGGTCCAAATATCCACCGACCTGTTTTGAGTGTTTTGGAACAGATGCAACCAAAGTCACGTCTTTTCCAGATAAGTGTCGAGTAAAGTCCTGAATAATACTGTCAAAATGCACGAGCTGAATGTTTTGGTGCCAGGACACCGATCCAAGGCTCAAGTTCTGTCCAAGTTATTCTCAAGCAACGTCCACGTAGCCTTCAGGCAGGTCAGAGATAAGGCAGAAACTGCTTTGAATGCAAGTCTTTTAAGGCCGTGTGTGCTGACCACACTCTGAGACGTCGTCCCTGAAGCTGATGCACGTTCATTACTTTTCAGCGAGTTAAAGCGAGGCAGAGTCCTCTCAGCTCTCAGAGGAGTGCGATGGCTTTCTGCAGAATCTAAACAAGCCCGGATGTTTGTGATATTGTTAACAGCCCAGGAGTCTGGCTCTGTTATTCTTGGCATGCTGATTGAATCCAGGAGGAAAACCATGTTTGCTCGCTGCAAAAAAGAAGTCCTGCAGATTCCTTGCTGCTGCAGCTCAGATACAGCAGGACAGACCCGTGCAGACAATATGTGGCAAAACTTATTGTATGTGACACCGGGCAGGAAGTGAGACCGATAAATTTGGCAGGAACATCAGCTCCCTTCAGATAAAATTTCCACAGTGGAAAAGAAGCGGCGCACAATGACTGGTTTCTTGCTGAAATGTGTGAGGGAATGCAGAACTGCCCTGACCAGGATTATTTGGCTGGTGTGAATTTTCCGTCCCGGTCTCAGAAAAGCACATGTGCGTTTTTCTGTAGCTGCTCCTGTGGCAGTAATTCTCTGCATTGTTTCTACCCCACTAACTCCACGGCTGTTCCATAACCCACATATCATCAAGGTTACATGCACACAAGACTTTAAACATTTGAGTGGAAAGAAAACGCAGCTTCAATCCAACAAAGAAGAAACATGCTGATCCCTGAGCGTTTGATTTAATAAACATAATAGAGCACATTTGGACTCCCCGGGGCAATAAGAGTCCTCCCTGCTGCCCGCTGCACTCCTGGGGGATGCATCATTTCCTGGGCCGCTGCCTCCTCCCTTCCCCCCCGCCTTCTGGGACCCAGATTAACCCTCAGCTATCTCTCTCTCGCTCACACACACACACACACACACACACTGTGAGCATAACATGCGTACACACCTATTTACAACACACCCTTTTAAAATGGCAGGCCGGGCCGGGCATGCTGGGGGTGGCACAGATGTCCGGGCTAATCGAAAGTTGGTGGGTGGCGGTGGTCCGACTGAGAGGCAGCAGCACAAGCTGAGAGCAAATACAAGCCACAAATGGCCGACTAAAAAGAGTGGATTATTCTGGTGAGGATGCAGGATTTTATTTTGATAGTTGACAGAAGCTGATTGGCTGACAATAAACGGGTTGTAGTTGACCTGACCCTACTGGGCAGATATGGCTCTTTTTTTTACCCGAAGGAGGGTTCAATGCCTGTCTCCTTAAAGCTACATGCCAATGTGTCCATGGGCAAGACACTCTTATGTTGCTGATTATCTTCATCAAATTAAAACTTGGTTATAGAAAAAAAATTATTATCACCTACTTGGAACGAAAATCAAAGCAAAAATAAAAAAGGTTCATTAGTAGAAATGTTTGGAAAAACGGTTGTTAGATTGTAAGTGTTCTTCACTCTAGGAGGGATGGATATACTGTAGACCATTGTTTCCCAGAGACTGGGTCGTGACCCAAGAGATTCTTTTTCTAATTGGAATTACAATGTCTGAAAGCAGTCCTTTCAAGAATAATAAATGCAACGAAAATACGTTCTTTGTTGTTGTTATTTTCTTATTATTCAAATTTCAAAATAAAAGGCAAAATCTTTTTTTTTAAACTTGGTGAAAGCCTCTGGTAACGCGTCACAAATGTAAGTAGAAGAACCACAATAGCAGCATTTTTTGTTTTTGCAATCATAACATTATTTCATGATAAGCAATTACAAATTTAATGAGAGCTTAATTTATTTATTTAAACTTTAAATTATTGTTGCTCCTATAGTCTACACTAGTTTTAATTTTAGAAATGCCATATACATTTCATCCTACACCGAACACAGATCATTAATAAGATGATAAATAATAATATATTTTTTGAGCAGTGTATGAGGATGACTCTGCTCTGTGCATGTGCTTCATGCAGTTATGGTGAGCTGTCACATCTACCGTCATCGTCCTCAGCTGATCACGACCTGACAGCTCAGCTCGCTGCGTGCTGTCTCTTTGTCTTTGTGTACACAGAGGGAGTGACGTCCTTTCTCTTATTCAAGGACGGGGATCTTCGATACCTTACGCTCAATAGTCAATATCTACAGTACCTGTTGACTATGTCCATTAATCGCTCCAGAGGCAGTTTCATGTTACCCCTGCTCACTGCGGTCGCCGTAACAAACCCTTGGTGGAGGAGAACATCGTCACTTTTATCTTCCTGCTTAAACCGTTTCCCTTCGTTTTCCTCCTGTCTGTTATTTTTATCTAGATCTGTTCATTCTCTGCTATCAATTTACAACTCTGTTAATCTTTGCTCATCTGAGCCTGCCCTTCACACTGCCTCTGCTGTCAGAGCTGTGTTTCAGAGAGTGTGCTTTCATTTCCAAAAGTTACACTGCCGTGACCCAGATCAGGCTGCGAACGATTGTTTTTGTATTTGAATAATCAATCATTTATGTCATTTGATCAAATTGGAGTCGATTAAACAATTATTTCAACAGTGGAAATGAGTAGAAAAAAAGTGAAAAAGACATTTAAACACCTCGTCCTTTTCCAGAAACAGCAGCGATAACAACCACAGTGGTGAGTATAAAAGTAAAAGGATAAATATGAAACATTTACATAGAAATAACGCTGGTGCAAAAGTATTAAAATATCTATAAATATATAGAAATAGCAAAAACAACATACTATCATAACTATGTATTTAGACATGTTGCAACACTTTTGGACATTTTCTGCCATTTTTACGATCCAGACGTCATGAGCAAAACACAAGCACAGAACCGATGAAAAACCAACAAAGCTTCTATTCTGGAAAATTGTCTTCGACTAATTGCCTTAACTGACTCGGATCAATGGGGGAATCCTTTCAGCTCTACTCAGATTACTGAGGTTGTCCCACAAATGTTCCTCTATATGTCGATGATTCCCAGACACAAGGGACTTTTTTAAATATCCCAAGGAATTTGTGCGTTTGTGTTCTTTTCCTGTATTGTTTTTTTAAACTTTATTCATAAAAACACAGAGAAAAGCACAGAGAAAGACAAGGTCAGTTTTCAGAGCTCTGATACTGAAGTCAGGCAGAAATTCTTTCTTAGACTGAAACAGATTGTTAATAAAATCCATGCCATTTTGGCATCTGTGCCTTTTCACCAAAATCAGAAACCGAGCCAGGGAACCAAATAAAACAGTTCTAACAATAATTAGCCATTCAGCATGGCTAGGCTAATAGTCAGTTGTTTACTTCCACTCTTGTTTACTTGAGGTCTGGAAACAAGTAGTTCCGTTCTGCTTCATGTCAGTGCTTCCAAATCCTCGCAGGTTAATTGCTGGTTCTCCAGGGTGCAGATGGCTGAACCAGGGAGAGGTTTTTAATTACCACGCTCTGATTTCACACTCTGGGCATCACAGAGGACAAAACACTCCCTGCCTTGCTGCCTTACTTTCTTTCTTTCTGTGGTGTAACATGAAAAAAAGACAGGATAATAAGGGATGAGCTACAGGAGGGAAAAGAGGGGTGAAAGTTGGAGGGAGAACCAGGCTGAGAGTCAGCGTGTGTGGGAGTACGTGAGATCTTCACTCCCGACAGGCCGGGAATTATATTTTCCTTACCAGGAAGTTTCCTGTGGCGCTTAATCACCCTTTAAGTCAGCTTTACCCAGAGAGAAGCAGCAGCTATAATCACATGTGTGAAGAGCCTCGTCATGAACGCAGACCCCCTGAACACTCAGGAGGATGGGATTCAGAACAGCTCCTGATGGCAGCTTGGGTTTTTTTGGTTAGTTTGGTTGATGGCAGGAGGACGGAGCAGGTCGGGGGTGTTTTAGTCTCATCACTGAACACCTGTCATCCACAGAGGGAGGGATGGGAAGCAGAAGGCACAGGACAGAAATGGATCACTGGGCTCAGCGCATAATGCCTGTTTCCTTCCTTTCTTTCTCCCCGCAGCAGTGAGGTTCTACACAAGATGCTTCTTTTGCATAAAGTAGAATTATTATTGCTAAAGCATGAAGAGTAAAAGAAAAAAAACGTTTGTTTTCTTTCTGTCTGCCTCTCATCCTTGTGTATTCCATTTGTCAACACCATGTGATGACACAAACAGTCATCAAAGGAAAATCAAATTCAGCAAATCATAATGAAACCATTTCCTTTGGCTGTGTTTACAGAATCGACTAAAAAATAACCCAAGGCTGGGTTCACATGTGGCATGTTGAGGGTAAGACACTACCCACTAAGACTGTGGTTCCCAAACTTTCTGCAGCGCCCCCGTTTGTGGATTAAACTTTTGTCCCTCAACATGAAAAAAAATCTCCACCAAACTTTTTTTTTTTTTAAGTGCAACAAAAGTTATGAAAAATTGGAACCACTAAACTGAGTAAAGGGAAAACCTTGGCTCAGTTTAGTCATCCATAATATCATACTTCACCATCTACCTGAACTAAAGAGAAGGTGTCCACATAGGAGCAACGTTTTTGACCACTCTTAAAGGTATACTCCCAATTCGCATATCTTGTACTATGACAAACTTTTGGGCTCACAGTTTTAGTCTGCTCACAAACTGAAACAAAGACCCCTCCTAGAAACTGCATGAAGCTCACGTGTAAATGTGAGTCTAATGAGAGATGAGCCGGATGTCCCGGGGCAAGAACACACACTGAGCAAACAGAAACGTAGTCACAAGTTACACGTCATGTGACTGTTTGCCATCACACGCTGCTTTCTAGCTGCGAAGATAATGTCATTGGTGACTGGAGCAAGTCTGTCACAAGAGCATCTCTCACTCTTTTTCTTTTTTTATTTATTATTATTATTATTACAGCAGAAAAAACTGGAGCAAGTCAGTCACAAGAGCATCTTTTTTATTATTATTATTATTACAGCAGAAAGACGTTTTAAACACTGACATAATCATCTGTTTTCGACTGCAGTACCAACTCTGAGCTGTAGGGTTAGGCTAAGTGCAAGAACATTATTCATTTCAGATTTTGGTTTCATTCTTTAATCCTGGTTATTTCAGAGCCAATGCTCTGACCTGTGATGCTGAAACAGCGACGAGTTAAAGGATCCTTGCACTAATATAATGAACCTGCATCGTGTAAAACACAAGATTCACGATTGTGGAGTGACTGTGCACTGCAGTGAGAGCTGCAGCTGCTTTCCCTTTAATTTGGTGTTTGTTTAATTCCTATTCCTAAGCAGTTTCACCATCTCTTGCATACCCAGGTTCAGAGCTTTGGCCACTGTTAGCGAGGTCTTGTTAATGGGTACTTCATCCTAACATGGCTTTAATGTTCAGAGCAGACGTGATTTACGATGGGCGGAATTCCCTTCCTCTGCAAATCCTGCTTGTGCAAAATAATTGGCTCATTTGTCAGAGGAAGCAGAAAAGAAACGGTGCTGCATAGTCACGACTGCATTGAGATTTGAATTTGTTGAGGCAAACAGATACAAGGAAGGAAGCAAAAAAGTAAAGAGATAAAGTGGAGTTCAGTAGTTCAATGCTAACACAAACGACAATCAACTTCCACTCAACTCAAAACATTATCTTAGCAGACTCCCAAACAGGAGCTAGCATGTTTTGGGTTTTGTTTTTGTCTTTTTGCTGTTGGAAAGCAAATATGACTTCTAATTGTTTAAAGCAGTTTGTTGTCAAAAGGCCAAAATATGACACTTTGTCACCATAGTGTTTGATTTCCAAAGTACACAAGTAGTACACTTTTTAATACAAATTTAATGATCTCGAAATGTGTCTGACTCTCGTCTCTACAGATACTGACTGACTGTACTGCAGGCGGACACCGGGGGCAGTGTGTGGACACGTGACCAGACAAGGTAAAACAAGTCATAAGAAGAAAAGACTGAGTCCATCATATTACAGCATGGCTGATCGGCCATGACAGCCTCTGTATTCTACTCAACAACTGTGGCTAACTGAGCGACAGAGGAGAGCTGTTGAATTTAGCTCAACAGCTACAGTAGCATACAGCTGTGACCGGCTGACACAGTCCAGGCCTCTGTCTCTCTGTGTGCATTATTTATCAGGGTCCTTTAGGATGTCACAATTATTAGTGTTGACCTAATGTGCAACATCTAAAAGAGGTATTTTGGAGAATGGTGAGGAAGGAAGGAAGGAAGTGTATTTTTTGGTGATAGTGATGAGCAGCAGCGAAACTCTCTGCTGAAAGAACGAGAAGGTCGTCTTACAGAAGCTGAAAGGACAGGACACAATATATTCTGTTTATCCATCATTTTAAACCTTTTAGCCACTTCGCAGGTACCAGCTCTTCCTTTGTTTGCCAACCCGCCCTCTGTAGATATGAAAATGTCATGGTGGCATTTTAACACACTGCTGTGACACTAAACAGCAACACACATTCTTTACAGATTAAAAAGAAAAGGAGAAATAGAAAACCATCGTCTAACTTTTAGCTAATGTAGTGGCTCATTGTTAAAAATGGTCAATTTTTATTTATTTTCGAACACTCTCAGCCGATGCAGTATTAATCATATTTTACTGGTCAGGTTTTTGTTAATTTTTTTTACCTATTCTTGGCTAATCTTTATCTTAACTTCTTTACCCATTATTAATTGTAGACATTTTTATTTTACCATATTATATATTAGTATTTGTTATATTTATGCTTCTTTATGCTTGAAATATTTTTTAGCCAGGTTTGGCTATCCTTTAGCTTGTAGTTTTGCTCACATTTAAATGTTTTTACACTGGACAGCTATAATTTGAATCTTGGCTAACATTTAGTATTTTCTGGACTGACTAGCTGTTAGCTGTTTTTTTTTCTGTATTATAGTAAAGCTGTCCTCTTGGCTAACCGTTAGCTTGTTAGTCAGAATAATTTAATAGGTTGGCATATTCTTCTGTTCGTTTTTGCTAAGCTTTAGGGAACTTTTTTACCTTAACTTTTTTCTTAGCTTATCTTAGCTGTTCTAAGCTAACTTTTTTAATTTTTTAGAAAATAGTTATGAATTTACCAATTACTTTAAATTTTAGGGACCTTTTTTACCTTAACTTTTTGCTTAGCTTATCTTTTTAAGCTTTTCTAAGCTAACTTTTCAATTTTTTTAGAAAGTAGTTATGAATTTACCAATTACTTTAAATTTTAATTGGGTTGTTTTATGTGGATTTTTAAGTTTAATTTGTATTTTTCCCCTGAAGACTTTTTTAATGATATTCACTAAAATTATCAGGCCACTGTGACATAGAAAACAAAACTAGGATATTGCCCTTAGAGTTTGATGGTGTACTGTAAAACTGATGACCTACTTCTTATAGTCACCCCAGACACTTTAAAGAGTGACAATCCTGCCTGTCAATAGTCTGGTGATATTCTGGCCTGTTTTGACATCTCCCCTGGGCGTCGAAACAATACTACGACCTCAAACTCAACAAGATTCATTTGCAAATCAAGAGTTCTCAGTCACGTTCCTGTAATATGTCTGTGCCGGCCTATTTTCGTTTTTTGTGAAGGTTTGTATTCATTTTATCATTAAGTGAGAAGTCTTGCCTGTAAACACAGCTGTTTCTCCGGCTTTTAAAAACAATAACAAATCAAATTCTCATCTGATCCCAACACCTGATGTTGTAAATGAATTCACAAGTTAAATAATCAGTCGTTACCACCCACAGTTTTGATGTGGAACAGATATTTTGACATCTTCCTGAGTTTGAGTTGAAAGACCATAAAAGGTGAAACTCAGCTGAGGTTGAGAAGATCCAGGATCCCTCGGCTGCTCCGACTGTAAATCGCACTGTTTATTCCCACTGCTCAGTCTGCTGTGGGGCCGTGCTGATAAATCCTCTTCACATGGTCACTCAGTTTACACTGACGTTGGGTTCCAAATATTACTGCTCAGGTTTCAGCCTTAAAGGGCTCAGCCTTAAAATAGACTTTTTAAGGTTTTATTTTAAAATGAACTTTGGAGAGATGGGGCTCAAACCTTTAGAAATGTAGAGGAGTAAATACTTTTTTTTCAAGGTTTTATTTTAAAATGAACTTTGGGGAGATGGGGCTCAAACCTTTAGAAATGTTTTTTCACAGAAATCTAAACATACTTAGAAATCACATACTTTGCTAAACGGAGTCCTACCATCTTCACCACTACCTTTTCCATGCCTACTCCTTGGGCTCATCACCAAAGTGCTGCCCACTGCTCCTGTGTGACTGGTGTTAGTGTTTCATTCCAGTTGAATGGGCTAATTCAGAGTAATTTCTGTTAAAATTAGTGGAAAATATGTTTAAGGGAAACCTCGAAATTGTCACAGCTCTGTATGGAAGAGTAATGAAAACTGACAACTTGAAAAACTTCATAGTCCAGTTCATTTTTTTTTTTTTTTGACAAATTACAATGAAGTTTGTATAGTAAATTACCAGTGATGTTGAGCCTGGTTTTGTATAAACTCTGCATCACCAAATCAAGGCGTCCTGCAGTGGAGAGGTTAGACAGTCTCAAATGATCAGGTGGATCTGCTACATTAGTTCACAATTCTTCTGACAGGTGGTCAAACACTGATAATGAAGTTATCATGCCCAACAGTAACAGGTGACCGCGGCGCTGAGCTTTTGATTAATGAAGCACATCAGGTCAACAGGGGCTCGGGCCATGCGGGATTCCCGCGGCGGTTTAGCGTCCTGATGAGCAGATGTGCTGCAGCGGGGCATCAATATTCATGCTCAGCTGCAGCACCTTGCTGAGATTAGTCTTGACCTCACACAGAGTCATACCAGGGGGGGACAGGGAGGGTGGAGGAGTGGGAGGGGGGAGGCAGAGGGAAGATTGATCACACACACCAAGGATGACGGTGTGTTTGAGCTCTCCTGCTGCTTGATCTGTTTAATCACAGAGGTTACAGAAAGTCAAAGTAGCAGCTGAGGACAGGACTGTTTGCTAAAACAGACAGTTGACGAATGTGTGGAACAGTAGATGGTTGATGCAACATGACAGAAACTGATGCTTACACCCCTGGGGCACAAGGGGTCACTATTCAGTGAAAATGATACAGCCTTTTAGCTATAATTAATTGTACCATTCAAGGACAGGGTGAAGAGTCGCAGCCAATCCCAAGTGACAGGAGGCAAAGGGTTGTAAACCTATTTTAACAGTTTAAATTTTAGACAAACAAATGTGGAGCCACCTGCTGGAGGTTATGTGCTACCTGTATGTAACATGTCACGGCGACGCAGCTGTAACTGAACTGTTGAAGTAGAAATATGTGACTGTTGGGTTCTCTGGTGCTGCCCAGCTAGCTTGCTTGCTAACAGGGAAACATAACGTTCACAACTTGCCCTAACAGAAACAAGCATTTGTTTTTTTAAATTCATCAAATTATCTTGCATTAAGTAAAAACAGATTGGTAATATCTGACTTAACAAGACTGACTAAAATATAAAAAAATCCCTCTCTCTCTTTATCTCTCCTTTATCTCGCTCGCTCTCTCTGTTTCCCTATACGTATTTCTGTATATACTTATATACATCCTGTCACCTGTCCTTCCTTGGTACTAAACAAACATTCGTTGATTGATTTGTTGTACCGTGTTGTGACACTGTATTTGTGACTTTGTAGTCGAGAAGAAATATATACAGATGAAAGTTGACCTTT
The DNA here is from genome assembly GCF_000523025.1 of Cynoglossus semilaevis. NCBI lineage: Eukaryota > Metazoa > Chordata > Actinopteri > Pleuronectiformes > Cynoglossidae > Cynoglossus > Cynoglossus semilaevis. The sequence continues at coordinate 14,842,498 of NC_024307.1, forward strand.
ACGACAACGGCTAACAAAAACTTTTTTTGCCTTTTCTGAAGCCACCCCTGCTCCTTGTCCATTTGTCTGTGTTTTAAATATAGTTCCTGACAAAGCTGTGCCCCCTCTCTCTCCTCCCACTTTCTCTGCCTCCCCCTCCTCACTGTCACTGGGCTGCCTAGCAACTGACACCATAAATAATATGTCTGCGTGTGCACTTGTGTGTGGTGTGTGTGTTCACAGGCGTGTGTATCTGTTAGTAACACTTATCTCTGTGTGGCATGCCTGCGGTATTGTAGTGCTCGACTTCCTCACCAACACAGTGGGGGTGAATGACGGTTTTTAGGATGTGTAAACCTGTGAACCTCTCTCTCTGTTTTCATGTAGACACAGCACACCCGACCTGACAGACGGACAGACTGACAGTGCCCATGGCGAGCAATAACACGGCCAGCATCGCACAAGCCAGGAAGCTGGTGGAGCAGCTGAAGATGGAAGCCAACAATGACAGGATAAATGTGAGATACACACATACAGTATATATATATATATAT
>NC_024307.1:14843101-14867237 GCF_000523025.1 Cynoglossus semilaevis
TTTCCAAAAATACCATTATAGCCCAAATGAACCCATGTGCTTTTGTTCCACTGCAGGTGTCAAAGGCAGCCGCTGACCTGATGTCATACTGTGAAGCCCATGCCAAAGAGGACCCTCTGTTATCGCCGGTGCCGGCATCAGAGAACCCCTTCCGGGAGAAGAAGTTCTTCTGTGCCATTCTGTAAGCCCGGCATGGCCCCTCAGCCGTCTGCTCCGTGTGGGACTTTTGAACATGGACGTTCAAAAATACATAGAAATCTTCTAGTAGGAGGGCACGGTGATTTTTGCCCCTTCCTTTGGTCGAACGGCACCTTAAGAGTGCACCAATTAAAAACCACAGAGTTAACATGTAAACAATTAAAGGGGATGTGATTGCGTTGTCAGGGGGGTGTTGTCGCATGTTGAAAGGGTCTGTGCATTTTTTTAAGATGAAACAAAAGGGATGAAAGTGATGATGTTGATGATGATGATGATGATGATGATGATGATGATGATGATGATGATGAGTGTGTAGAGACCCTGAGTGATGGACGACCAGTCAACCCAAAAAGTCTTCAGGTTGCGATGTGTATGAAACAAAACAAGTTAAAAAAAAAGTTGATAAAATGAGAATTAAAAAATATTTTGTGATTCTTTTGGAACATTCTGTTAAATGACCTGTGAGTGGATGCAGCGCCGTAGGACAGAAAAACAAAAACACGCCTTCCACTAGATGCCACATGATTATTGGAATGTCTTTAATTTGTCTTGTTTACGTTTATTCCAACTTTACCAATCACTTAAATATCTTTCTATACCTGTATGTAATTTCTGAAAAAGCTCTTCTTACTTTTTTTTTTTTTTTTTTTTTTTAACACCAATGGGTGAGTGAGCGCTTTTTTAACGGGACGTTTCAAATATTCATCTGTGTGATCCTCTTTACAAATACCTTTCTGAAAACCAGTCTGTGTGTATCCTCATCTATCTGGCAAATGTGATACAGTTTGTCTCCTTCAGATACAAACCCTCTTTCTACTCTTTGTACAAAATGACTAGCAAGTAAAACTGTGCTGTGCTGTGAGTTCTGAACCTTTGTGTTTGTATCATTATCTATTGTATGTAATGAACAAGCGGACGTCTCTCTCTCTCTCTCTCTCTCTCTCTGTTTTCTTTTATGGTGAGATTGTATTGAACGGCCGTCGGCCTCCGTGTGGAAATGCCAGGAGAAATTAAAACCAAATGGACACTTAAGACATTGCATCATTGCTAGAAAACCACTGCTATCTGCTAGCAGACTAGAATTACTTTTGGACATTTATTGGACGATTACCTGATGAAAACTTTGATTTTTGTGTTCCTGTTCATCATGGTGAGCACAACAAAAACAGTCCTGGGGTAGAAAAAAGTCAAAATTTTAATACAGGAGTAAATATACAGCTATAAACTTTTAGACAATTGAGCTGACTGGTGTCATTTTAATTTGTTTAACCTGTATGTGGTCCTAATACTCCATCATGCGAAACAAAACAAAATGATTACAAAACAATACCAAAAGCATTTATCACTGTGACACTCTAGGAGCAACTGCACCCCCTACAGTTCTTTAATCCACAAATTCATAGAAGATAGACAATCTTCCTTTATCTATTAAAAGTAATGCCTGATGATGTCCGTGGCCACGTGAATAAGTCACTAACATTAAACATAAGCAGTGCAACATTTTAGTGCTGTGGAATATCTTCTACTATATACTGCTTCTGATCTTTTAAAATAAAAAATCGTTTTACATTTGTATGAATCCATGTTAAAAAAAAGTTTTACATTTGTATGAATCCATGTTAATAATTTTATATTACATTAAAATTCGTGTCTACTAACATTTTAACAAATTTAATTTGTTAGCAAATATAAACTGTAAAACACACGAAAATTACTAAAAAAAAGTGATTCTGCCAAATCTGGCAACCTGCTACCTTTAGCAGTAGTTATTTCAAAGAGCGGCTGTTCGTCAGAACAAAGTACTTGACGTTTTTACGATTGTCGTTGTTTTTCCAAAATGTGGTGAACTGTTTTAGTGATACTTGAAAATTACATGTAAAAAAGAAAGAAAAATCACTGGGAGCTACGATATAATGGAAGCCACGACTGCCACACTTCATTTCGTCTCCAAACTCGCACAAAGGTAAGAAAATTGGATAGCTTCTACCTTTAACTTCTGGAACAGCTAACGTCTTGTAAATAATTTACGCGGATAAACTTTCAGACAATTTGACCAATGTTGTATCTTGTTTATCAAAAGTTATTAAATTGGTTTAAAGTAAATGTTAATATCAATTTGTATTTTGACTGGAAATACAGAATTGTACATTAAAGGCAAATTCCTCAAACCAAAAAGATATTACAGAAACCCAGCGTGTCGTTATTTTATATCAACGGTTTTCTAACAGTTTCCTTACTTAGCAAAAGCATGAGACTTTGCTTTATTTAGTTGTGTTAAGATTTTTCCAAACCTTTGTGTATCACTGAAAATTAATTTAAAAGAAGTTTTTGAAGGAGGGAAAAGGTTACTGTCAGAAGTGGGATTCGAACCCACGCCTCCAGGGGAGACTGCGACCTGAACGCAGCGCCTTAGACCGCTCGGCCATCCTGACATGTGAGAAACTACAAAGGATACTGTTTTTACATGTGGTGCGCTCACTGTATATCTTGATTTTCGGGTGTTGATTTACGCTGACAGCTGATTTACGCCCACACTGGCCCGCTGTTTATCGGCTTTATGATGGCGCTGCCCCATCAATGACGTTGCGACAGAATATATGATCCGTTACAGGCTGACTTTGGCTCCACGGCGGACATTTTACCTGGTTAGCCTGATAAACCGCTATATCAGCCAGTGAAGTATTTTTCAAAGCCACGCTCTTCACAAAGGAAACTTTGTAAGTACTTTTACATCTGTTCTCCGTGACTCACTGATGATCGACGTATAACAACAAAGTCAGAATTGTACCTGCTTTACTTTACCAAGCTGTTAGCCGGTTAGCTTCTAGGTACTATTTATTGTAAAGTTTTCAAGCAACTGTTTTTTACTTTTTATATTTCGTTTACGTTGCTTGCTAAATAACTTGCAGTCTGCTGTTAGCATTTCTCCATATCCGTCTAGACACTTATTATGATGAATTATGTAACGAACAGTCAGTATAATCCCTCAGTAATACACCGGTAGATCCAGACTAGCCAGTTGGCTAATGTAACTCTTAGCAGCTTCTCAGATATGTTTACCATTCTTCATTTTCCCACAGGACCTTCCCCTGGCTGTACTTAACAGTTGAACTTGCAGCAAAGGTAATGTTTATTCAGTAATTGGCAAGGCTAGCACGTTGACCTGGGTGGGACTTTTATTGACTTTATGGTCTTTAAACAGTGTTCTCGTGATGAGAGACAGACTAGTGTGTTTGTTTAAATGGTGACATTCAAGTGTTTTCCTAGTCACAGTTGAGGACTATAAAAAATATTCAATATATATTCAAAGTACATGAAAATAATTTTTATGTACGTTGAATACCTGAATTAATCTTCAGATTTGGTCATAAAAACAAATAAACTGTTGTATTAATTGGATAAATTATAAAGAAACAATGAAAATACAATGCTATTTACCCTGAGTCACTGTCAGGTGGAGTTAAGTCAAAATCTCTTGTAAAGCTTAAATCATTTTATAAATATTAATATTTGCCACAATGTGGTGCTTGGAAAACACATCTTAAAATGTTATAAATATTAAACTCTGACACTGTTTGAAATTGTTACATCTGTACTAGAACTGTTTGACTAACCTCCATAATAAAAGCAAAGCAAAGATAGCTGACATGTCAAGTTTGACTAACCTTCATAATCAAAGCAAAGATAGCTGACATGTCAGTGTTGTGTAGGTGGGATCTAAAGTCAGGTCTGAATGGGTCTGTAATCACATATAACTCTGATGTGTTGTTAAAAGATCCATCGATACAATACGTTTTTCTGGCCTTAGGTTGAGACCCATGGCTTCCTTCGCTCCCCACAACTTCTCTTGGGTGGAACCAGGAAAACTGGCTGGTCTGGCTCTGCCCAGGATGACTTCAGAGTACCAGTACCTGCTGGACAATGGAATCAAACACCTTGTTTGCCTGTGTGAAAGAAAACCGCCATACTACGATACATGTCCAGAGCTGCAGCTGCATCACATCAAAATAGTTGACTTTACCCCGCCTTCACCAAATCAGATTGACAGATTTCTGTCCATTGTGGAAGAAGCCAACTCCAAGGGGGAGGTGAGAGTTCATGAAACTATTTATAATGTTACCATGTAAACAAAGTACACTCGGAACATACCATAGGAATGATGAATGTTAACGTTCCTGTCTATTACCGTAGTGTCTACTGTCTTATAAGATAGTGAGAGAAATTTATATTTACCAGAAAATTACTGTTAAATTCACTATAAACTAAGTGTAGGTACATTTAAACTAATTAAACTAAAAATGTAAACTTGCTTCTCTGTTGAAGTTGATTTTGTTTTGGAACTAGCATTAACTGCTGCTAATAATGCTCATATATAAACCTGACAGTAATGCAGTTTATTCTCTTTACTGTAACATCAACATTTTAGCCTGTGACCCATCACTGTACAAAACAAAGTGTTTTATTATCATGCTCTTCCACAGGGTGTGGGTGTCCACTGCATGCACGGACATGGCAGGACAGGGACAATGTTGGCCTGCTACCTGGTGAAGACCAGGAAGATTACCGGCATTGATGCCATCAACGAGATCCGCAAGATGCGAAAAGGCTCGATCGAAACTCACGAACAGGAGAAAGCAGTGGTGCAGTACTATCAGCGCACCAAGTAAATATTTTTAAATTAATAACTTACAGATAGTAAGGGAGCTAATGACTAAAAGAATTAATAAGCTCAAAATAAGGGGAAAAATCAGCTTCAAAAATGTTTCCAATAACAATAATAAAACTAACAGGAAATGGGAATTTTCAGTACTTGAAGAACCTAAGTTTGATCGAAATCTAACTAAAGGTTACACTTACATGTATTACATATTTGTATTTCTTACAAAAACTTACTGAATACTGCTAATCTTTTTTCCTAGCACATTTCCACCACTTCATTCACATTGTTCTTCAGGGTCTGTTGTTCAGCTCTAAGCCCTTTTTATGCAGTGGGCGCCAGAGAAAAGAGACGCTGACGCTCTTTGAACGTGAGCATCTCAGGAGCCATCGCTCTGATTTTCTCCTCTTGGTTCCTGCAAATAAACGACATTGTGAGGGGATATACTTGAATTCTACATATACTTGAACCAAACAATCACTGGATACGCCATTAGTCCTGTCTGCACGACTGGGAAAAACAATGCATTCAGACAGCTAGATTGAAATGATATTCTGAGATTCAAACTGAGAAGGAGAATGGGGCTAACGGGACATGTGACCACACACGACCATTGCATGAGTTTAAGGGAACAGTGCATAACACAGAACAGTAGTCTTTAGGAGTTGAGTTTTTTTTTTTTTTCAAGGGAAACTTTGATCAATACTAGGTACTAAAATGTAGTACGTAGGGCAGTAATTTAAATACACAACATGTTGCCTCATAAAGCAAAAGAGTATAATTAAAAATATAATTTTGACTGCATGTCACAGTCTGTTTTTTAAAGTAATCACTGTGTGCAGTATGTCTTGATGCACTTGGATGTTTTTATGCTGCTGATATGTGGATGTGGATAAATCCTGTAAACACACCTCTTTGATTTGATGTTATGAATGTCCTTTGCCTGTCCAACTGCCCTTTGACCTGCCAAACACATCAAAAATGCACATTCACAGTATATTTCATAAGTACTGACTCTTCAAATTAAATTATTTGAAAATGTTGAACTGCAGGTTTTGCTCTTGTGACGGATTACCTGTATTTGTCTCGTCTTCGTTGCGTGAGACACGATTTCCTGATTGTTGTTCCAGCTTTTCTACAGAGCTCCTTATGCTCTTAAATTAGAAGAAAAGAACTTCAACATTCTCTCTACAGAGGCTACTAAAATACCATTGTTACTCGCTCCTACACAATCATGATTAATCTGCAGTATCACTGCATTAATACATGTACAAACATAAATATGAAGCCAATCAAGTAGATGTTTTACCTCTGGCCTGTCTTACCTGAGCTTTTGTGTCCATCTGTTGTATCATCACCATCATTTCCAAATCCCCGTCTTTGTCCTCATCTTCTCTTGTCTGCTGACCCTCCTGCAGCTTCTTCTGAAACCTCCACTCCAGGCTGAGTTTGTGAAGCCTGTTATTCTCTTCTTCTGAGTGTTTCATTTTGGCCTGCAGCTCCTGCACTTCCTTCTCCAGAGTCTCTACTTCTAGAAGCTTCACCTGTTTCTCCATCTCCTCCTGTGTTGCTCTTCTCCACGGCCGACACACCTCCTGTTCTTTTTTCTTCACTGGAACCGTTACCTTCTTATGGTGAGTAGGAGGTTCTTGGAAGGAAACGTGTTTCGTTGGAGTGATGCTTACCTGAGGTTTTACTATTTGACCCTTGAAGATGCTGGATCCGTTCAGCTGTTGCGTTGATAGCAGAGAGGGTGGAGGTACCTTCTTGGTTACGGAGATGGGGTTTGCATACATGTGGTCTTCGTGGTTCTGAGAACTTTCTTTGTGTCCATTTATGCTCATCTTAAGCGTCTGCGAAGAGGGAGTCTGGAAGGTGGTGAGTGGAGGATTTGAACGCGCAGCCTCAGCTCGGGTTATGGGTATGTCTATACGTATAGGCTGAACTGAGGGCGTAGAAGTTGGGTGTTGTGAAAACGGTGTTCGCCAAACACCGGCGCCTCTGGTGCGACTTTCCTGCATTTTTGGAGAAGTGACATCTTTGCAGATGTCAAGGGTCGAAACACAGGAGCGAATAGGGGAAGAAGAATAGTTGCTCATCGTGGCTGGGGGGGTTCCTGCTCCCCTGCTGCCACGTGTTCCGCTTTTCGTCCAGAAGGGGGCGTCCACTGTCCATGTACAAGTTTTCCTGGGAGCGTGCCTGACGCTGTAGAGATAAAAATGATTTTGTCATATTTTTTAGAGCTATTTTATACAGAATATGAATGAATAAACATTAGTCTTTTTTTATTTGTTTTTGCACACATTAGGGTAATTTTTTTTAGGTTTTACCATGAAGGTCGTCTTATAGTAGCTTCTCTCATTCAAAGGTCTCAAAGGCACAGGTTGTTGCCGTGGTCGACTGAATTGATAGGTTTTTAAGTCTTGTGACTTGATTGCAGGAAGAGTCAAATAATCCCTTGGAAACTGGAATTTTAAAAGACAGAACAAAAATAAACTTGTTCTAAAATCAATGTACATTTGGAGAGTTGAATGCATTTTCCCCTGCTGCTTTATGTGATTGGCTTATTCTTCGACAATGCTGACGAAATGATTTTGGCTACATTTAGTCAAATGAAAACATTATTTTTGTGATTCAAAGACCGAATTGGGACATTAAGAAAATGCCCTATTTTAATCATATGTTATGATACGTTGGCATGTGTTAAAACAGAGATCTTTTACATCAGTGCAGAGGTTGATTGTGGAAACTGAGGTGATATTTCCTTTGCAGTCAGAGCCAACAGACTCATCTCCATCTTCCCAGCTGGGATCTGATCCAAAAAGAAGAAAATAAAGACGTATTAGTTTAAAGTACCCCATAATAATGAGCAAAGGAATCATAAAGGAAGTGCATTAACTGGTCATGTTGGGGTTGGAACGATAAAGCTGCCGATTTTTCTGCAGATTCTGCTCTTTCTTCCGTCTGTATCCGTTTGTCTTGCCTTCATCACCTTGCGGGGCAAGAAAATAGAGTTCTTGATTAAGTCATGATAGGCATTAGAAGTAAAATAATTTTACTTTTTTCTTTAAATGTGGGTTTTACCTATATTTCTATCAGGTTCTTGTCCACTCAGCACAGCCTCTAGACCATGGTATCTAGCTGCAAACTTTGCAACCTGCAAAATCACAACAGGGCCTGTCTGCAACATAATCGCTGCTGCCCTAAATCAATAAAAAAAGATCAATACAATTACCATCCATTTCACAAATCATTTCAACTCTGCAAATTAACATTGTCAATAATTTTACCCCTGATTTAATGCTATAGTTGGTCTGCTCGGACCATGTGGAGAGAGACTTAATCCCGACTCCATCTGTGTTGTATATAGAGGCAACAACGTCTATGCACACAATTATTGTGCAATTATTGCACATAATCTTGCAATTAATTGCAATACAAATTTGTAATATTTCCCCAGCACAAATACTTATATGTCATTCTATTATTTTTAAACGTTAGCCTTCTGCTGCCGGAAATGTATTTAAGCAGCTGCTTCTAAAGTGAAGGTAAAAACAGCGCACAGCTTGTGTGGCAATGATAAACCAATACAAACACATTGAAGGAAAGGATAACACTCCCTTTAACATGTCCAGTCTTCAGTAAGCAAATATGTGGCTCGCGGTTCACAACTTGTGGGCTGGGCCACAACTGGAGGGCCATGGCAACATACCTTTCTTGGGTGAGACCAACAAGGCTTTGACCGTCCACACTGAGCAGCTGGTCTCCAGCTGTTAGTCCTCCATTCTGTACACCAAAATACACAAGATTGATTTTTATAAGCTTTGTAAAATCTCAGGTTTGGCCAATGATGTCTCTCACCATTTCAGCTGGTCCCTCGTTTAAAATGGATTTAATATAAATCCCTAGATTATCCTGCTGTGCTCCCTGTGTGAACATAAAAGAATGAGCATAAATGTAATGTTAAAATAACTCTGGTTAGCGAGGATAAAAACAATTTGTCAACTTGGAGGTAGTCACCTTGGCTGCAACGATGCTGACCCCCATTCCACTGTTGAGAGGTTTTCTCAGCGTGACGGTCACAATCTCTGGGTCTCTGTTCACTGACTGTTTAAAGAAACTCATCACACCGATGAGAATGAAAATCACACTGATGCAGAAGTTTGAATTCTAGTGACATGAAACTCGATATTTACCAAATATGTGCTATCTGCTGGAGGAGCAGCTTTCTTAAAAAACACAGTCCATTTTCCTCTTGAGTTTGTTTGGGATGTTACAGAGCAGAGACCTGGAAAGGATGTAATACAATACAAATACCATTCAAATAATCTATTTTAGGTGTGTTATATTCAGATGCAGTGCAATACTGTAATCTGATTATAATGACTATTCAGAACCCTATACCTTTTCGACATATTGGCTCCAAAAATTCCCTGAATCCCGCTGGGATTCCTCTCACAGTGTCACAGGAGTATCCTCCCTCTGGCAGCAGGAAGGGCAGGTGTAGGTCGAGGCTCTCCTCCAGCTGTATGTTCCGTCCTTCACTCCGGATCAGGCTGTCTACTGAGGCCTCAGCAGCCGCCCTAATGGCATCAATCAAAGCCTGGAGCGAGGTTGACAGCAGGGATATTCAGTGACAAGGTTCTTTGAGGTACCTACATTAGTGGACATTGTGTGCAGAGGACCCATTTGTCCTGATGTGAACCTGGGTAAACTTCTTCAGATGCGTTTGCTGAACATCTGACCAAACTGGAAATCCAACATGAATCTGAAAATACTATTTAATTACCTCTCTAATTGTTCTGTTTTGGAACCATCTATGGAATGTTATTTGAGTTTGACTTCCTACTACTGGAGTGTGTCATTGCCCTCATGGGTGGTTTATTTATGTAGATCAACATTGTGAGGGTTGAAGACAGGGTTGAAGACAAGAGAAAGACTTACTATAAGATCTGCGTTGGTAGCAGATGTAGTATCTTGCTGTTATGGGACTACTATTTTAACACTTGAAGATGTGCTTTAACACTGAATGCACTAATGTCTCTTCTTACAGTAGATAGGAGAGGAGTTTACACCTCACCAAGTCACAAACTTTATTGAGAGCAGTGTGTGTGTTATTGAAATTTAAGTTATCCTGTTTTTATTGTAGAGCAGTGTTTTTATTGATAAGTTGAATTTGTGTCATCTAATTTTTTATATTATTTGATTTCATCAATGAATATTTAAAAATAATCTAATTTGTGGACAATGTCAGTTTAAATTCATTTCCTTTTTTTAGTAATTTTACCCTCTGCTGTCATGCTTTATCCTTAAATTTGCTCTAAATGTGATTCAACTCACTAAAAGTACGAAAGAAAATGTTATGCTATTGACCTGAAGACAAAAAGAAGTAGATGTACAAATAACATCATGTAAAATTTGCATCTAAAAATGCAAATAAATGAGACCTTGTCAAATTTAAACTGGTAAATGTTGATAACCAGACAGTGCCATAAAAACGTGACAGGCCCACAGTGAGACGTGTGGCTGATGGCATAATGGTGCTATCACGCTGTTGATTGTTTCACAGATTAAATATGAATGCTGGTGTTTGTTTTTGAGGCCTGACTGTCAGTAGTTGAATCGAGGTCGTGGCATATTTCCAGCTGAGTTATTGCCTGTCTGTAAACAGCTGCGTTGGCTCATTGCAAATGCAAACTGGGAGCTCTAACGGAGAGTAATGATGTTAACGAAGGCTGTCGCGGCCGCCTGCAAAATTGATGTCCTGCAATAATTGTTAAATGGGAGGACTTGATTTGGCCAGAAAAGCACAGGACACATTAACTTTTTCTTCCACACACGCCTAATATTGAGCAAAGTGTTGGAGAAATTTTTCATTCAGAAGCAATCAGGTAATGTGACATCTGGGTTTACGGTGTTTCATGTTTTATTCATTATCATAGTCTTTGTTTTTAATTATTCATACAGTTTCAGCCACACTATTGGGCCTTTTTCCTTCAGTGTAAGTTGTGGAAACTCTCATAAGTAAACTTGAGTAGTACTTAAGTATTTTACCAATACTTAAGTGTGCTTAAGTATTGGTAAAATACACTTGCAGTGTGCTTTGTGCTGTTTTTATCAGTTCTTGACCAAAATGACGATACGTAGAAGAACCAACATATGTTCGATAGTCGATACACATGTAATTTACACACACTGTGGGAAAAAGTTAAGGTTTTACTGAAGCCTAAAATATCACTTCAACTCCCATCATGTATTAGTGGAGGCTTCAACTTCAGGCGAGAGGCCAAGCCATCATTTGGATTAGTTACCAGAAAAGGTGTGTAACACATCAACTGAACCACAGTTGTTCCTTATTGGTAGAAAAAATATGTTACATTAATGCTATGAAATGAATAAGTTATTAAGAAATACAATAAACACAGGAAATAGTTAAATTATCCTTGTGTATATTTAATAATACACATGTGGCCATGTGTACCTTGCACACCAAATAAAATTACATCGAAATTCTCATCATGTTGCACAGAGAGAATATAAATGGCTAACTGCTACAAGGAGGAGGAGGCATACATGAGCTCTTTGAAATGGGCAGAGAGGGAGTGAATGCAGACACAAGTACTCACAGGGCTGATGTGTGGCTCATTGTTTGCATAGAGGTATCCAGCCAGCAGAGTCTGCAGCTGCAGGGAGTTTAACTTGAAACAGGTAGCCTGAACATCCGCTGCGTCTCTCATCGAGTACTTGCTCATGGTCAGGAGTGTGGTTGCCTGGAAACAGCCAACGTGCAACAGTATTTTAACATCTCTTCTAGTGAATGTCCTTAGACGTGGTGAATAAAAACCTGAGACAGAATCTGCTAATGATCGGCAAACTCACAACTCATACAAAGAAACTTCAGTGAGGGATGCTCCTAATGGATTTTTACATAATCACGAGAGCCATATGACATTAGAACATCTGTTGAAATTGGTAACATTAGAGGAGAAAAGACTAATGGACAAAAAATGTTTTTTCAGGTGTAATAACGTTCTCATTGAAGCAGTTCTTATTATTAAGACTAATCTAAGCCTGATTTGACCAAAGATCTTAACATGTAGGTTTAGAAGGGGACTGACCTGGACGATGTGTCCCAGGTGACAGTGAGCAGCCAGCTCCAGGCCCTGCCGCTCTGCCCACCCTTCCATGACTGAAAGCCTGTGGCGCAGAGTGGCTCCCCAGTAGTGGGATCGTAGGCGTTGAGCGTCAACCTCTGAGCTCATAAGATGATTAAACAGCCAGGCGCTAATGAAATGGAAGAGCTGGGAGAAGAGCTGGACGGTCAGGGCATGGTTGACCCGGCAGCGGCGGAAGAGAGCCATGGTGTTCATTAAAGTGTTCAGTACCTTCTCTGTAATTGAGAGGGTTAAGGTGATAAAGCCAGGGTGTCATATTAGTGGTGTTTAATGCCCATAATTGAAGGACATGCTGTTGTATGTAATTCTATAGCGTTAGGAGGGTTTGGATGGTCTTCTGTCTTTTCTGTGACACAATAATAGAAATAGTTATCTTATACTGGTGTCTATCTTGTTATGATACCATGTTGTTGTGTATAAACTGTAGGGCTTTTTTATTCTGTATATGTTGTGAAAAAAAGTTTTATAAAAAGCCCTAGCTGATTTTTTTGTTACTTTTTTGGCAAGCACTATTTTTAAGTCCTCCACAAATTCTTACTAATATTCAACATGCAGGATCGTGTGTACAAATAATACAATTAGCTCAATAAAGAAATTAATTGCATTTTAAGTAATTCATGTTTACCAATACCAGCTGGCAGCGGCCCGTGTTGCTCAGGATCAATCAGAAATGTTGGCAAATGTTTTTTCAACTCATTCTGCAGACACTGAAGCAGAAAACTGAAAAACAAACAAAAACAAATAAGGATAATTAAAACATAACTCTTTGTCCTTAAACTGACCACAAAAAATGCCCCAAGAAGCAGAATTATATTTGACTATTTTCCCTGAGAAAATAGACCACAACGAATTCGTTTTTTGTTTTTTTTTTACCTCTGAGTTAACCTGGCTTTTGTACAGTTTGTAAACAATTGTTATGGATTGGATTGTTATGGAACAATTGGCACAAACTACTAGGGAATTTCATCAGAGAGGAAATGCAAGCAGCCACTGCAAGAGCCATTTGGAATCTACTGAATTCTGCTGTTCAGTCGTGTTTACCTGTACGCTTTATGCACAAGGTGGGCTAGATCCAGTTGACTGGGCTGTGTGAGCTGGCAGAGGTCTTTGTCTTGCTTGAAGAAGTTCAGCAGCTCAGAGGAGTTGGCCATCCAGAAAGTGAGAGCGCTGGCAATGGTCTGCTGTCTCTAAAAGACAAATGAACAAGCGGCATCATTTAAGTTCACTCAGCACTCTAATAAACTCAGCTTTAACTCATTGAACTAAAACAAGTGGGCATCAAAAACTCACCTGGATGACTTTCCTTGTCATGGCCACCATTTTATCAACTAGCACTGATACACCATGGATTTGGCCAGAAGGCAGAGGGCGCTGCAGAGCAAAACGCACCACAGCATAGAGGATGTATGCAGGTGAAAGCTTGAAATGAACGGTGGAGCTGTTGGTGTAATTTATGACTGCAGAAAGAAAGGCTTCTTCAGCTGAAAGTGAAAGAAATCACCCACCACCAGGGGGCAGAAGGGGGTTGTGAGAGGGAAGACCATGAAGCTTCTGAAATTGCAAGTTTTACTCGTAAAAATAACGCTGAAAGGAGATCTGTATATCATACTCACAGCTGTCATTGGACCTGATCTCTAATGGTAATTCAACCCTCTCTGAAAAACAAGGATGAAGATTTACTCAGTAGAAACTATTAAGAAGATAAAACATAATAATATCTCAGGACCACATTTGTTTTCTGACAGGAAAATGAGGCTTGTAAATTTCTTGGCCTCTCTAAACAAAGCCTCTTTACATTTTTAGCTAAAATAAATGTAGGAGCTGCTGCTCTGCTGCTGTCTCATTTAATATGTTTAACAAGTCAGTGAAGAAACAAACAGTTTACTAATGCATCAACAAACCCTGGGTTTAATGATGTAAAATACTGAAATGGAATGATTGAGGAAACAGTTACCAAAGTTGTTTTTATCGAGCAAAGACTTTCATGTTTTTATATAGTATTAAGACCTCTCAGAGCTGAGAGAGAGAATTTCATCTTGTGATCTGTGGCTTTAGTCTATTTTGGATCTTAAAATGACAGAGTGTGTCAGGTCTCACCAACAGCAGCAGGATTCTGTAGCCTCTGGTTTGTATCAGTGTTTGACGTCCAAACATCTTTGTTGTGTGGTTCTCCAACTGATCTGAATGTGGGATAGATATGTCTTTGACAACCAGAAATGGAACCATTGTGAAAACACTTCAACAACAAATATCGGTGATGATATTACCTTCCCTCTTCCCTTGAAACCTTGTCAGCTGCTTTGATTTTGTTCTTGTCTGTCTTTTTGTCTTTTCTTGACAGCGTTCTTTTGAAACTTTGCATCATGCCACCTTTATCCTTCTCATAACAATTTTCCTTTAACACAGAAACACAGTCTTGTTAACACCAATCTACTTTTTTCCCCCCACAATTCTTTCTAAAAAGAATGATAGGACACAGAGGACACCTGCGATCTTTCCTTGACTTTAAGCACAAAACGCCCTTCTCTGTCTTCTGAGTTCCAGTTCAGTTGTACGATTAGAGGTTTCTCATCCTGATCCAGTCTTCGTTCTTCAACCACATGAAACAAAGAATAACTCTCAGACCTGCTTGAACATCAACAGATTGTCACATGCTAATGACAGATTGTCATGCTAATGACTGCATGCTCACCCTTCTTGGCCTGCACCTCATACAGGGAACAGGCAGCAGACGGTATTTTCATATCGGGCCTAAATTTCTCTGAGAGGATTCCGATGATCTCCCGTGTTGAAGACTTGCTGCAAACACGCAGGCACTTTGTCGCCGTGTTTCTCTCGATGTGGTCCTCGTAGCAGAACCGCATCACGCCGTGAAACTCCAGGTTCTGCATGAACGTGTGTTGTTGTTGTTGTTTACTTAAACTCTTAAACATCCATATTGGACCTGTTATTATCACCTGTATTGAGGACACATTCAGATCTACCCTACACATATGGTTATAAAATTTTAATTACTATTCCTTACTGTTTTATGCTCTGTTGTATTGAGGACACATTCTACACATATGGTTATACAATTTTAATTACTTTACTATTCCTTACTGTTTTATGCTCTGATTTTTTCTACATCTTCAACTTTGTATCTCATGGTTTAACGCAGCTGATGTAATAAATTAGTTCATACGTTTCTCAGACAAATAGTTCAGTTGCTGGTTTCTGATGTCTGACGTTTGGTCGGTAAAGCTTTTTGTTGCTGTTATATCTATATTTTAAGGAAAATTATTACATGAGGCAAATTTAAATGGTTGCAGACTTAACTGCGTATTAATTGAATTTTGAATTTGAGTCAAAGGGTTTTTCCTGCAGTATGTGTAATATATAATGTGCATATACAGCAGCATTCATTCTGCCCTTTAATGTGAATTTCACAAATTAATGGAGTTAACAGATTAATTCTGCCAGCCCTGTCAATTTCACAAATTAATGAAGTTAACAGATTAATTCTGCCAGCCCTGCTGTCAATAATACCATTGGTTGACTCACCTCATCAGGTTGGCTGATCTCAAACAGGTCCTCTCTGCTGTCATTCCACTGTCTGATCATTTTAACTAACTTCTGTCTCTGGTCCTGCTCCGGCATTATTTTTAATGAACCTAAACCTTCAAGTTTCTAAGTAACTTTTAGCTTCTGTAGATCCAGGAATGTCTAAACGTGTCTCTGGTCACAACTCTAATCAGATCCTATAGGGTCACCTTCTTCTTCACTGGTTACTAACTCATCGACTGAACAACGAGGTTTTTAAATGTACTTGTCCACTTCATCCCCTCTCCCCAGGCCTTCACAGCCCTCTGCCCTCATTTGTCGGGTCAGTGGTTCTTTGTTATGTGAAGCAAACAGTTTCTCATCATATGCAGACAAATCGTCATCATCATCATCTACATTCACCCCCTGCTGTGCTCTTCCACCAAAAGTACATTTTCTAATGCTCGCTTTAATTCAGAATATGTTCCATTACAGCCCATTATCATGTGACCCTGACAGATTCCACATTCACCAGGATATTCCTCCTCACTTTTTCAAACAGACACAGATATTCAGCCATGAGAGATTTCCCACATCTGATGCATACCAGCCGTTTTCCACGGCACAATTTATTGTTAGTTACATGTCGGCTGCATGTATGTGGGGCAGCTTTTGTTTGAGCAGGGAGGGTAAAATCTACAAAAGAACAAAAGCCTTTAAGACTCCAACCCATAATTACATATACAGCTAGAAAAACGGAACAATTGGTGGTATTGTTGTCTGGAGGCTGAAAGAAAATCACACCATATTTTCTCTCATGTTCTGAAATGTAGCTCTGTGCTGAAGCATCATTAGAGCTTTCATGTCATTCATGCTGTAGACAAATTATAAAGTGATCTGTATTTTTGTGATTTGTAGTGTGGTGTATTTTGAACTACTGTTTTTTTTAATTCAACCATATATTCACAGCTTTGGTACAGACTAAGGTCAGACAGTACTTCTTTCTACTTTGATGATGTGTTTAGTACTTTGGTTGAGTACTTCGCCTTCGCTGGTTCATTTTGATGAAGTTGACAAGATTTCATTGTGTATTTTCAACACTAGGATGAGAAACTAGATGGAAGAGAGACAGTTGTTTTGTCGTACCATGAAATGGAGAATATCCATTTTAAAAAGGTAGATTTAAAAATCTGATGTTGAGCGAAACTAAATAAAAACACAAATAACATCAGAACAAAAAAACAAAAACAAAAGCAGCAGAGCAGCAGTTACTGAAGTCTAACACCTTCAACAGAAACGTTACCAGTGTAAAGCTGAAATATTACAGCATGGAGGGTTTGTCAAATACAGATTTAAACACTCGACCCAGTTTTCTTGATGCATAGTGATGACCCCTGACCTTTCTCTCAGGGTCTAACAACATGTTGCCCTAAGCCAGTAGGTGGCTCCCTCCTAACATCCAATGGAAACCAACACCACCTCTACACTGTGCCTGCAGGTACTTCAGAAAAGATAAATCAATAAATACAACATGTAATATTTATTCCTCTTAAAGATGACAGTAAATAAATGATGATAAATAAATGAGTGTGCATATGTTCAGAGCAGTCAAGCTGTGTTAAATATTTCACTAAAAAACTGAACTGTTTTTATTTTTATTTTTTTATTTTTTATTTATTTATTTTGGTGATGTGTACAATCAATTAAAACATTTTATTTCAACTGCGGGACAGATGTCTGGAGCTGACTCTAACCATGTTAATGACTGGCTCAGTTCAAGACCATGTGACAAAAAACCAGCTTCCCCTGGACGTCAGGCAAATTATTTGTGTACAATCAATTAAAACATTTTAATTTTTTTATTTCAACTGCGGCACAGATGTCTGGCTCAGTTCAAGACCATGTGACAGAAAACCAGCTTCCCCTGGACGTCAGGCAGCTGAATGGAATTGAACCGTCATGACATGAAGCGTTCCACCTGTGGTTGTTCTCTGAAACTGTCAAAATGGCTGCAGTGCAAAGTCTTCACTGATGAGATCGAGTTGAGGAACAAAAAACAAAGAAGGAAACTGATCTAATATTAGGGGAAGGTTCATCTAATTTACATTTTTCACATCTTTTTCAGTGAAATATCATCTGTCACAGCTTTAAATATGACATTTAATCTTTAAGACGGTGAGACAAGGTGTTGTGTTGGCATCAGATGTAGAAACGAGGAAAAAGGAATGTTGCTAGATGTGTGTTTTTATTTGTGACTAATCAGAATGATGGAATTATTATGATGGAAATATATACAAAAGGTCAATATGTTTCTACATAGAGTTGGTGAATTCTGGTCATCACTGCATCTTGACAGTGGCTCGTTGCTGGGAATAATTGGATATACAGTGCACGTCAATCTGCCAATTATTAATTTGAAAAAAAAAAATGTACAGACCCATTTAAAATGTATAATTTTGTTCTTCTCCAGATCTTCCACATGGAGTCGACAGAACAGGCAGGAGAGCGACCAGCTGGACACCAGCAGGATCTTCTACCTGGGCCAAGATACTTCTTCAGTGTCACTGAGCTACACAGCAAAAGGTAAAAAGAAAAAAAAAACACCTTAAATATCTATGTTCTTTATTCTTAATGGGTGATCAGTCTGATATTTAAGCAGTTTACATTTATTTAAAAAAAGGAAAGAAAAGAAAGAAAGAATTGAATCAAAGATTCTCCAGTTCTGGCATTGATGAGAAAAAATCTGTGGTGAAATATGTGTTGATGGATGGACCTCAGTCTGTGACGCAGCACTGAGCTGTAACTCATGGTCCGAGCGCTGCACAAAAGAATCCCACTGCATCTGCGATGCATCGGCCACACTCAGTGACTCAGAGTGTGAAAGGCTCTGTTTAGAGCTGCTTCTAGATTTATTTTTGATATGAAATAACTCACTGTGAGCTGCCGACAGCCTCCTGTCGCCTCCCGCAGAGCCACACAGCTGGAGGTGTAACGCAGCACAGGTTTTAGTGTTTCTTTATTTTTATTGGGTCTTTCAGCCGCGGCACGTTGGTGTAAATCTACACACAAGTCAAATATCCTTGAGTGATAAGTCCAATCTTAGCAGTGTGGTTCTCTGAGGTACTGACGGATCGTTCCTCCAGGGTTCTGCCGATGTCGGGATCAGTCCAAGGTTAAAATAATAGGAGTTTCTTGTACTTTTGTAACTGCCATGCAAATGCTTTGTGATGGAAAGCAAAATAGGAATCCTGTGTTTTCATACACCAAAGATAATATAGAAATTCTGTGGTTCTCGCTGTGATGGACACAGGAGCTGCATGTCTACTGCTGCATGGTTGGGTTTTATATTTAACTCCAGTTGAAACAATAGTGGCCAACACTCACAACTGAACACATTTGAACTTACTGATGAATGATTTGAGTTAATGAACGTCTGCTAAATGAGGAATGAGGAGATGTACGAGCTACATGAAGTCAAGTAGAGCTTAAACTGGGAGACCAACTGCTTCTTATAGTGTGAAATAAGTTAAAAATCATTCAACTTTTATCAAACTATAATCATTATAGTAATGATACAACATAAAGGATTGTTGACTAAACAAAACCCCTAAAATCATTGCCATTCTAAACGTTTTGAAAACAGATTTTTTAATTTATTGAACATGTAAATTATTGATCAATTGATTGTTACGTCTCCATAAATCCTCCGAATCCATTTTCCTCTTCAAAGACACACTGAAAATAATTTGATCAATAACCTTAAGGTGCATTGTGTAGGACTTGGCAACACATAGTGGTCAGTTTATGTGCTGCAGTCACCTTGTCTTTACTGTGGAAGGACAACAAAGAATATGTGAAAGTCTGGGTTTAGTTAATCAACCATTTTTTGAACAGCACCACCTTGGTCTTATGGTCTGACAAGGACGACTCTGTACTTAATCCAGATGTTAGTTAAAATACTCACTCATTACTCTAATCATACACTAAAATAACTTCACCGCGGTGCACCTTCAGGACTGTAGGCTGCAGCATCAATGAGACCCAACAGAGACTCTCTCCGTTCACTGCTGATTTTCCGCCTGATGAATTCTCGCAGTGAGACTGTGGGAGATAAACACACGTGAAGGTAGCCAGTTAAAGTGTCAGGATTCATTCTTTATGTCTAATTATTGACAGTCCTTCTGCTCTCTCTCCTCCACCACCTCCCCCTCTTCCTCCTTCACCCCCTCTTCGACCATAAATCTGCTGCAGAGCTCCCTGTCTGTCTGCACGTCTATTTTTATGCACACTTGTCTGCTGCGGCCTCACAGAACGCTGCCTACCTTCTCTGCTCTGCCTAATGGCCAGCTCCAGCAGAGCTATTCCATTTTCAGCAAAAGTCATGACAGCGAAGACACAAGAGTCCACAGCTGGCTGCTCGACTTCAGCCGCCTGATTGCTTTCAAACTGTGGATCAGTGAGATTTCCTGCAGAGGTGGAACTTCTGATCAGCTTGGTTCAGTCAAGTATACTGTTGCCTTTCCAAGTCCACCTGGACCTAATAGGACACTCAGAGATTTTCTGGTGGTCCTTCAATAATTCCCCACCTCTGGAGGGAGCTATTCTACCTTTTGAGTGAAATTGCAGCTACTTTGTAAGACTTCATTCGTACTTGTTGGTATTCTTCTCTATTGAATGAATAGATTTTCTAATGATTTCTGTTCCTGACATTTAGATAAAAGTGTTGTACAGGTCAGTCAATTGGTTAAATATATATATATATATATACATAGTTGTCTACTGTAATATTACCATCTCATTGAATATGTCTGAATTGATATGTCATACAAATATTGACACATTTATTTACTTCTTATTTCGATCAATACCACCTTTCTTACTTTATTAAACAAGGGAAGTTGTCGACACACACTAAAGTTTTAGGTGTGTGTGTGTGTGTGTGTGTGTGAGAGAGAAGTCATAAAGCAACAGATGTAGATGCAGCCTGAAACTGAGCATCTCTTAAATCTGGACATATCAGGATGAGGCACTGAAAGTTAAAGCCAACTTTTTTTTTTTTCCCATTTTATTGCTATGAACCTGACAGGAGCCAGTTTTTTATGATTATTTTTACAGTGATTGCAGCATCAATCAACAGACTCCATTTCCAAATCTCTCTGTTCTTGGTATTTGTCGTCTTTGCTCTCCTGGACCCGCTCGCAGCTGCTCTGCTCTGTGTGGTTCTGCTGTGGCTGGTGGTTGCCCGCAGAGTGGCCCTGTGATTGGCTGCCCTCTGTTTCTGTAGGAGTAACATGAGAGATTGTGAAAGAGCCGGCGATCTCTTGAAGGCGGGCCTGCTCGGCTTTCAGTTTCGCCAGTTCGTGGGTCAGTGGAGAGGAGTCGGCTGGAGCTTTGGTTTCCTGGACAGGAGGCTGGTGGTCCTCCACGTCCTTATGGCTCTCCTTCACCTCAGCAACCTCCTCCTGCACCTTCACTGTTGGTTCAGCTGTGGTTACGCCTGATTGACCTGCAGTTCCCTGCACCTTCTCATAAAGACTCTTCCTCTCCTCCTGCAACGCCCTGCAGAGGTTCTCAAGCTTCTGGTTCTTTACGGTGACCAGTTCAAACTCCTTTTCCTTGATGGCTTTCTGTAGAACGCAGACAACAAACCAATAAGAACAGTTCTAAGTAGGTCTTTGTTCAATAGTTACATTTAGATGTTGACTTACATCTGCCACCATGTCAATCAGGCTCTTGTTACAGCCGTCAAAGCGAGTTTTCCAAGACTGGCACTCTTTCTCCAGCTTCTTCATTTTCTTGGCCATCTATGATACGGAAATTACACCAAGATTTTAAAATGTGGAAGTCACCCTAACAAAAAACACCATACGAGGCAGGAAGGAACTTCAGTCACATTCTCTGGGGTTTCTTGGTTACCAGGTCAACTGGTAAAACATTCTAGAGGAGCAGGGGGTGCATTGACAATAGGGGACGTTAGGGGGCGCCAAACATTATTGTCTAAGTTGCTAAAATGACTTAAGCTTACTCTGTTGTGATTTTTTTTTTTAACAGATGTAGATCCCTCTGTTCCAATTTCAGTAACTTGATTTTAAGCATCAATAGCGTTGTGCATTTAGTATGCTGACAGATTTGCTGCAATTAAATTGTTTTTTTAAAAATATAAATATATCATCGCTCCTATAATATTGTAGTATATCGTATCGTCGCCCATTTATCATGATCCGTATCGTAGGAGCTTAATTTTCTTCTGACCCGGCTTCTTTTGGTGTACGTCACTGGTATCAATAATTAAATGTATTTAACACTAACGTGAACAAATGGAAGCTGTTCTCACCTTGTCCATGTCCTGCTTGAAGCCGCTGTAGACAGTGTTGCTCTTTGATACTGTGCCCTGGAATTCGTCAAACTTCTTGGAGTACATGTCCAGCTGGAGAGAAAAAAATAAGGAGAAAAAAATGTTACATTTGACTCTGTGAAAACTGAAGTTGGTCAGTAACGTTTGACCACGAGGCCTGAATGTCACAGTGTACCTGGTTTTTCATGTCAACCTCCTGCTCCCTCATGACCTTCACCTGCACTTTATACTCTGCAGCCTGTTTCAGCAGCTGTGGGAATGTAACATCAAGATCTGCATTCAGGTTTTCATTTTGCTTTTTTTTTTCTTTTAAAGTTATCCAAACACTGAACATACATGCTCTTTCTCCAGCTTGTGCTTCTCCTCTACCTCCTTCAGGATCATGTTCGCCTGCTGGAGCTTGGTTTCCAGTAGCTTTTCTTTCAGGTCTCTGTGTTTGAAGACCTTTTCCAGGTTCTGGAAGACATTCAGGGGGGATTTATGAGCTGTTCTCAAACACAAAGCTGTTTCTTTTTCTTGCTCAAGGAGCTTTGGCTCCACTGAACTGAAATACTGTAGCTAATAAATGTAAGGCCGAGAAGAAAATTTACAAATGATTCATGCGTTTGAAAGAAGCCAGTAAGTCCAGATGTGTGTGTGTGTGTGTGTGTGTGTGTGTGTGTGTGTTTCTAACAAGTTCAAGTAAAAGGTGTAGATGTAGAAACAAATATTCTTCTTAAAACATGTTAGGGTTTGATCCCACATGCACTTCCATACCGCCTCACGCTGGTCATACTGAGAAATGAGTCCCTTCAGTTTCTCAGCCAGAGCGCTGTTCTCCTGACACAGCTTGGTGTTGCGGCTGCTGTGCTCCTCGATCTGGGCCTGGATCTCACTGAGTGTCCCCTGGAAGTGGGTGGTGATCTCTTTCCTCTTCAGGTCGTCCTCTCTGCACCTCTGCAGCGTCTCCTCCTGTTTGTCACAAACAGTCATGGTGCAGCTGTATATTACATGCAATCGTAGCACTGGAGTTTTATTTGGAACAAGAGCTTTTTTACAAGGCACGTTATCAACTTCCTTTGACCGAGTGGAATATTTTAAGATGTGCTTTCTTTAGCTGCAGTTTCTTCCCAGGGTTATTTGCTGTTACTGTGTACTTGTCATCATCACTGCTGGCTTTTATGTACATGCTTAGCTAGCTCTTTTTACTGCTGACTTCTGATTATTTTCCTTTCTATTGTTCTCTTATTTGTAGGAAATTTCTAAGAATTGAGCTATTTGTGCTACAATTTTCTAGATTCAAGATTTAAGAGATCGTCATTGTCGCAGTAAACAGTTAGAAATTGGTTGAAATTCAGTTTAGTTCTATTCCATTTAGTTATAGTCGAAGTAATCTAAACATGTCATTTAAAATATTTTACACTGATTTTTTTCAGAAAATGACTGGTTAGTGTTAATGTTTAACATCAACAAACTTTATAATAAAAGTTTGGAGCAGAAATTCTACCAAAACATATTTTCTGAAAACATCTGTAGTAGATCAGGAAAGTAATTGAATTGTCATGTCTCCAGTATTCTCTGTGGAAGAATTAAAGAATCGTTCTTTTCTGCAATGTAAATTTCTTCTTGGCGTTGCTGAAACAAACTTCTGACGTGTGGCCTGATCTTTGTGTCCAGCTGTTGTCGCCTTCTGCTGAGCTCAACATATGGCACACAGCAATGGCAGGAACCGAGAGCAGCCGGCTTTTTCAGCAGCTCAGAAACCAGACGTAATTAGAGCAGAGTTTGTTTGGTTTTTTATCTACTTTGTTCTGTACTTCTCTTCTCAAACCTGCAGTGTGATGAGTTAAGGTACCTTCAGGGTCTTGTTGTGCCTCTGCAGCTCTCGGCACAGTCCCTCCAGTTTACTGCGAGCCAGCACAGCCCGGCTGTGCTCACTCTGCAGTTGGTCCTTCTCCTTCATGACTTGGAGCAGCTTCTTCTGCAGAACCTTCAGCTGTTTCTGATCACTGCGATGCTCCTCCAGCTGCACAAACACACAGTAACAACCAGAAGGTGAACGATGTCTTTTCCAACACAGAACAGCTCAGAAGACAAATATGCTAGCTTTTTTCTTTCTTTTTTTTTTCCATTTCGCTTTGCGTTCATTCATCATGATAACTGACCAGCTCAGCGTGCTTCTTGGTGATGGTTTCGAGTTTCTGTTCTGGCGTGTCGAGCTTGTTCAAACTTTGCATCAGCTGCATTGCT
>NC_024307.1:14867286-14879190 GCF_000523025.1 Cynoglossus semilaevis
TATCAAACAGTTACAAATTCATTTTTTTAACACATTGTTTCACTTTGCCAATGTGACACTCTACAATAAAAACTATTTCTCTTTGCCCAAATACATGCAGAACAGGCCTTAAGTAGTCAAACTATTGGATCCTGTGTGAGTGTTTGGTAGAAAACGTTGGTCAAATATTAACCAAACTTCAGCTCATCCAGGCAGAACATATGGGGATTAGTTTTACTGAACACAGGGCCACAGGACGTGACTACACTATGGGTCACAGACTTCAAACACAGTCAGCAAAAACAAAAGAAAGATACATTTTCTGTGGTCTGTAAGTCATACAAATTGTGCAGAGGTTTTGGTTTGTGCGCAGCAAAGATGTTTTTTCTTGTAGTCTACCTCGAAAATGTTGTTGAAGCATCACTTTGGGATTAGGAGTCACTTTTTTCTAAATCTGTAAAATCTTAGCCTCTTGATAGACAGTACCGACTGTAACAGGAACGTGGGGACACACTTTTACCTGCCCTTCGGTGCAGATGGATGCCCTTACACACATTACAGCTCTGCTTACACACCTATCAGATTCAGCACAAGTTTGGCTTCTGCTGACTGAGCTGAAGGAAATCCACATAAGCTAAAATCAATACTACATTTCGGGAGACAACCAGAAAAAAAAGAACAACAAACAAAACACCTAGGTTTTTCCGCATCTTCTTCTCCAGTTTCTGATCCTTGCGGGCATCCAAATCTTTGACAACAGTGACCTCCTCTGTGTCCTCCTGCTCAGGGTTAGTCTCCGCTGCCTGATAGGTGTTGATGATCTTTTCCAGCTGCTGGCCCAGGTCTTCTGTCAGGTCAATGTGCTGACCGTCGGCTAGTGACGCTTCTGGACCAGCGGTTGAAGGAATGCTCTCCATTCTCCTAAGCTAGTACTGAGAGGGAGAGGGAAAAGTTTGTGAAAGACATTTGTGGGTAGATAAAGTCTGGTATGTTTAGGTTTGACTGAACAAAATAACTTTGAGAGTAGTACATTTAAAACAAGGCATTTCACTGGATCATTTCTGGTTTAGTTATTTTTGTCCAAAGTCCTGATTCATTGTCCACCTTGTTCTAACCAAAATATTAGACAGCATTTATAAATCTTAACAGAAGGTGTCTGCATTGGTGGTTGTTTCAGTGACATCATGTGTTTTGTTAGGCTCCGTTTCTGCCTGATTCTGCTTGATTCAAGTTCTTTTATTTGTTCTGCGAAAAGTCCAGTTAGTTACTGCAGCTGTCGGCTCACAGCCCTTCACAGAGTGTGCTTTGGACCGCTGTTCAGCTGGCCGGGTATAACATGGAATTCGTAGCCGTTCTACCGTCTATTTTATGGGACATTAAAAACCCCAATTATGTTGATTTCAGGGGTAATTTCACATATTTCAAGGGCATTTTACTCAGAGCATCCACTCATTCCCTAGTTTGCTCCAAACATAATGACTAGCATGTGTTGGCTTTCTTAGGCTTGGATATTTAGGTTTTATCACAGTTGTGTGTAATCGCTGCTGCAGTGCTGGGGTCAGATGAGTTGCCATTATTTAATTCTGATACAGATCAACACTTGTGGTTCATGTGTGTCCCCCAACTGACCATCGGCAACGAGTGGAAATGAAAGCTGTCACAGTAAATTTGGAGTTGACAACCTAATGTAGCAGCCAGCAAATACGTCCACGTTCAGCACGTCCAGCATGTCTCCTCTGAAAACCAGGACTTTTGTCTACCACTGTCTTGTGCCGTTGCTTTAATCCAACACTGGACAAGTTGAAAAGACATCAGATCAAAAATTAGACCTGTACGTCCAAAACAAATTAATATGCATCAATTTATTGAAGAACTCTGGTTTTAGTCCCTGGACTTTGGTTGTGTAAACATGCCTCTGTTCTTTAACTTTGTTAAAACCTAACAAAGTTTTTGCTGTTACAAGCTGATACTAGGGCCTGTCCTTATGTCAGTGAGTGTCAGTACAATAGAGTCAAGGTAAGGACACTGGAACTAATGTCGTGACATGGTCACTAACAGGGGTGTTGCGACCCTGTGTCTGTATTTTCTTATTTTTCTCTCATTTTTCTGAGAGACAGAGCTCAAGGTGACAGTGTTCACAGACCAAAAGAAGCAAAGCTGCTGTCCAAACCCAGGAAGATAGCCTCACCCAATAGTCTGACCAAGATCCTGACACATACAGTAGAAGTTAATGTCCTCCGGGGAAAAAAATTCTGTCATCCAACACCATTTAAAAATCATTTAGTGCTAAAATCTGCACGACAGGATTTCAAATCAACACTTTTTGTTTGAGGATGGAATTAACTTAACTGTCCTGTGAGGTTTACAGTTCTACAAAACACGGGAGAAAGTGCTGTAATTAGCTAGCCAACGCAATCATTACCGTAGTGCAAAGTAAACTTCACACAGCCAAAGGTTTACTTCCTCTTTTCCTGAAATGAAATTGAGGAGCTGCCTTAAAAATGTAATCATGTCTTATAGTGGGCCAGGAGGAAGGCCAGGTGGCTCGTAAGTCACAACAACAAGGCTTTAAACAGAGCTTTAAAATCTGCCGTTCACTCGGTCATAACCTCACATGCTGCAGATGAACATTTACAGCGTTGCTCTTGGATGTAGCAAAGGAAATGGAAGTCAAAAACTGAAGTGAGAACAAACGTAAGAAAATGATTTTAGAAAAAACTGAAGTGAGAACAAACACAAGAAAATGATTTTAGCTTCATGTGTAGCTGTAAATCGCTGGCAGTCAAAGCCTGTTTACGTGCATAAAATGAGTCTTCACGCTGCCTGTGCTTTTACAAGCAGAGCACATGGCACCTGTTCCAGGCCCCAGCAGCTATTTTAGGAACTTCTTAATATGGGCAAGTTATTTAATAATTTCTAATCCAATCTTATTGATGTGGTTGTCAGACGTTGAGCAGACAAAAGCTGCAACTATAAAAGAAATAAAATCATCATCCATGTGTTGTTGCGGCTTCATCTGCTGGATTACAAGAGAGATCGGAAACCCATTCAACTAAAAATAACTGTAGTCAGAAGTGTAGCTGGTGTAATCCAGTTTCAATTGTCGTTTTTAACATTTAGTTTCTTTTTTTAGTTAACGTTTAGCTTTTTTTAGTTAAATAAAACAGACATTGAAGAATCTTAATTTTTCTGCCTCTCTTTGAATTCAACAAACTTTATGAAACGTCCAAAATTATTCCACACAAAACAGATTTAAAATAATCATTTCTATAATATTTTTTAGAATAAATTTTGTCTTAAAAAAAAAGCAAGGACAGAGAAAGAAGAGCACAGTTCTTACCAGGACCAAGGATCAGTTTGGGGGTAAAAGGAAAGAGCGTTGAGGTGTTCGACCAGGCTGCAGCCACCAGCACCACCACAGATACAACAGCTGTGATACGACCTCCTCAAAATAAACCAGAGGAGCGCACACTCTGACCACAGAGAGGGAGGACAGAGACATGGAGTGTCCAGGACACATTTCTTAAGAGAAAAACAACTCATGTGATTGTTATCTTAGCAGGAAGGCAGACACAAACCACCTGGGGGGAGTGTGTGAAAACACAACCGGAATCCATCATCGTCTTTAAGCTCTTTAACATCAAGATCTTTAACAGACATTACAGTTGAGGCCTCGCTGCTTCAGACCAAGGCAGAATTGATTTTTATCAAAAGACGGCTGCTGTTAAAAAGCCATGTAATTATTCTAACAAATGGGTCTGACAGGCGTCGTCACTGAGCAGGAGAGAAGAAGAAAAAAGGAGTCGATCATGTCTCTGATTGGCCCAAATTAGATTAGACCTCCTCCTTTTCACCGAGACTGGACGACATAATGTAGAACGAGTCATTTCATCTCTTGCCGCAGCAAAATTTAGCTCAGAGTGATGGTGCTGTGTGGGTGCTTTGATTCAGAGTGAAATTTTAAATTGAGTGAAAGTGCTTGAGTTGTGAATGTTAAGTTTGAAGGATTATTGAATATGAACTATTTCTCACATAATTCATTGTGGAAGATTGAGGTATTTTATACCAAAGACAGTTCACAAAGCTTAGCCTGAATATGCTAAATTTCACCCACAATTTAGCATTGTTACTAAGTTATTGGTTACTTTTTAAACATGATCTTGACAGTAACAGTTATTAAGTTACTGGTTACTTTTTAAACATGATCTTGACAGATTATTTTGAATTTGACCAGGAGTCTGTGTGTGCCTTGTTAAAAGCGAGGTAGAAAAGCAGAACCTCAAGATGGTTGAGTCTTAGCTGCAAGGTGAGAACTATTTTTGGAAGCCTTCATTTATTTTTCTCATGACTGCAGTAATAATTTGTCACCAGAGGATGTCACCATTATGAGCCCATCCCCCCACGCTCTTTCTCTCTCCCTCACACACACACACACAGACACACACACACACAGTAGAGATAAATTACAAGCAAAGTAAAATCTTTTCTTGTGTTTGTAGAATCGCAATTTGTGCAGGACAGAAAACAGCAAAACTGAACAAAACTAATGGAATAATTTGCGACACACACACACACACACACACACTGTCATGTTTGAAGTAGATCCTTTTGAAACAACATTTTGAGTTTAATCTGAAAAAGTAGAGCACCAAACAATAAATTCCTCATAGCAATAAAAGAGGCACTCCGTCCTGACTAAACCAATTCTGATGCAAGTAGCTGAACATGGATTGGCTACTGAGGATTTTTTTTTTCCCCCTCAAAAACAACAGAAACATTTTAGTTGAGAGGTAAAACCATTTGTCCTCTGTGTGTTTTACAGGGAATTATGTAGACATGAGAGGCACAATGCAGTTCAGTCAACATGAGTTCATCATAATACCAGTAATAATAATACAAAACTAAACAGAACGACAAACACGGTTCCTCTTACATTTGTATGCAAAAAGCAAAGAAAAGGCTTCGCTTTCCCTTCACATTATCATCTTTAGCGTTCCGCACCGTCAGCACCACAAATAAACGTACCATCTAAAAAACAAAAAACAAACTACAAACATCTTTAGAGAAAGTCAAATTAAAGCAGTGCACCTTGTAAAAATGTTGTATATACTATATGTAAACATGGATGAACAATATGTCAAATTTTTTTTTTTTTTCTGACTGGTAACCGTTAGACAATGTTTTCGTAGAGATGAGACACGGTTAGTGAGAGCGAGCAACCATTTCCTTCCCTCATTGAACCTCTGATATATATTTTTATTCATATATACTTCGATTGCTGACGTTTTTCTGTAACTTCTTGTAGAGTTATAAACAGTCCACATAAAAAGTTTTTTTTTACAGATTTCAACACTGCAAAAATAGTTTAAATCATAAAAATACAGGTGTGTGTATATATATTTATAAATATATATACAAAGAAGAGGTGGTGCAGAGTTGGGATTTCTTTTTGTGATTAAGTAGAATTTTGAGCTAAAGCACAGGAAGTTGGATTTAAACAATGTTAAGATGTCAAGAATTTCTTACTTTAGGTTACAGTAAGTAAGTGGTTCTCAAATGGTAAAATTTTTTTTTTTTTGGTGCTTGATTGAAAACGTGCAAACCGTGGACTGAGAACATCACGGTGATGAACTCAACAAAAACACCATGTCATCAAGTTGAACTCCAAGTGTTCGTGCTCTGAGGTCGTAAACATAGATTGTATACCAGAAAAAATGTGGCCATCAGAAAGATCATGGGAAAACTTGAAAATGTGTCATTGGTTTTAACTGTAAAGTCACTTTTACTTTTTTTTTTTTTTTAAGATCATGTGTACCACAATCAGTTGTCTGCTTTCGCCCAGATTAAATCTTGATCCACAGCTTTAACAAAGTTCTATTCTATAAGTTTCTTTCTAGAAGACTTAAACCAATTTTCTTTAACCAAGGACTAGGTAGACAAAATAAATTCTCATCTGTTTAACTGACCCATTTAATGTAGGCCTGTAATCAGGTTTTGGGACAC
Source organism: Cynoglossus semilaevis (assembly GCF_000523025.1). Lineage (NCBI taxonomy): Eukaryota > Metazoa > Chordata > Actinopteri > Pleuronectiformes > Cynoglossidae > Cynoglossus > Cynoglossus semilaevis. The sequence continues at coordinate 14,873,269 of NC_024307.1, forward strand.
AGCCGTAGATTCTGAATAGTGAATGGATGTTACCGTCCACAGCCATCTGTGAAGCCCAGACCCAGACTGGTAGATCATGGTAAACCATGACAGGACAAGGCACACGTGGCTTCATGGCTATCGGATCAGAATTGACCAAATTAGCATCACATTTAAATAAACCATCAGACAGATGTTCAGTGACTTTATGAATGAGTTGTTTTAAAGATCCAAGATATGAAGATACTTTAAGAACCATTGAAAAGTGTCCTTCTTTTACCAGCACTCCTTCTGTGCAGCTGGATCGCTTTATCTGTTTCTCATATACAATCTATGAAAAACGCAATATCATGTTTTTGGTAGACTGCGTTTCACAGTAGGTCACACTCGGCCATTTGAGAACCACTACAGTCATTGATATGAATCTATCCAGTTACAAGTTTTAAAATCTGAGAGAACACAATTCACTGATCACCGTAGCCCCTTTCAATTTGTGTGCAACAACTTTTGAAAAAAACAAACAAACACAACACAACCGGAATGTTTGAGAAAACACACACGAGAACGTTACATGTTTTACTCCCCCCCTCCTCAATCGATTCAGTTCAACATCCAAGGTGAATTAATGAAAGTGCATTATCAGAATAACTCATAAAAAGCTTCTGGTCAAAGAAGAAAGGGAGAGAAAGCCTTTTGTTTCCTTAAAAGCAAAGACATGAGCTCGAAAAAGCAACGCCAACATGGCTCACTGCATAACTGTATCACTGCTGCATAAGTACAGATATACCATATATAAATAGTAGTCAAATATTTACCAGTATCAATAAGTGCTTACGTTCTAATATATAAATACATCTTACAGTATCCATAATTACAGATTAACGTCCTATAATTTTTGTGCAATAGCAAATGACCATGCATTTTTTTATACCCAGATAAAAATCACAACATTAAGAAAAATGCAACATAAGAAATTCTTTTTTTTTTCCTCTTAAGATTGTTACAAGCTGCATTTGTCAGTCAGCATAAACAGACATAACCAAAAAAGAGAAATCTCTCCGTTAAGCCATCCCTCGCCGACCAAATCAAGAAATACCTTCTACAATTCTCCCATCCTTTCACAACCTTTCCCAAAAAAAAGGAACAATAAAAAGCAACGAAAAAAAGGCACAGACCCTTTGCCGCTTGTTTAGAAGCACCAAACTGCACATGAAGCATCTACGTCAAATTTTGGTCAAACTGTTTCATAATACGCATACTTTCCCCCCCCACCCCTCCCCATACTGTACCTTATAAATAGTCTTCTTTTTGTTACTGCACTACTGCATCATCACACCTTGATATGATTACGTTTCACAACAGTCTATTTTCCAAAGTTACACACACGGTAAAATACACTGTTTTTAATGCATCTAAGAAGGAGTAAATAGTTTAAGGACATTTTTGTTTTGTTTTTTTACAGAATCCATAAATATAATTTATGTGCAATTGTACGCAAACTACTACGTCAACAAAAGGCATATTAGCATCGAACTTTTCCCATATTGCACCTGCACCCAATATTGATTCTCCGCCTCGCAAAAATCATCCCACCGTTCGTCCAGTTTCTGCAAAAAGTCCCACACTTTAAAGGCCTCCCGCCTTACGGTGAAGGCTTCTTCTGCACTCTGGAGCATGTGCAAGAACCAGAGTAAGTGTTATTATATTGCCTCTAATGGGATCAAGATGAGGATATGTGCATAAAGGGTTTGAGCACAACAAGGTTGCAGGTGGAGCACGAGGAGAGGTGGCGACGGATCTCCAATGAGATCACGGAAACAGACAAAAGAAGTTAATGAGGGTCTTCTGTGGTGATCTTAAGCGAGGCAATGGCTTTCAAACACGTTTGCACGTTCTCCTCTTGCCTGTTGTCCCCGCCTCCCCCGGCGCCGAGGCCTTTCTCTTGAGGAGACATCGGGCTCTGGACACTGGTGTCTTCTGCTGACACGTCAGCACCGTGGACGGAACCCTCTCTGCTGCTGCAGCGCTGGCCCTCGCTGCTCTGAGGGCTCGGAGCCGAGGAGGTGGTGACATCGTAAGGCGGTGGGGAGTGTAACATCTGGAGCGCTCCTACAGGAACCACAGGGAGCAGACTGTGGGCCTGCTGCTGGGAGTGCAGAGGGAGGTGGCTGAGGATGTTCTGGTGATGAGAACTGGCAGCATTAGGTAAAGTGGATGCCAAACTGCTCCGGTGATCCTGAAATGACACATTTATTGGCAGTTATTAGGAAAGCTTCTCAGCAGCGCCAAAAACATTTTTCATGCAAATGTAATTGGAATAAACTGAAACTGTATATTATCAAGAAAAGGAACTTGAGCATTGAAGTAAGGGTTTTCTTCAATAACACCATTCACCACAGAGTGCCATCTGATGGATGGGAAAGACATCCATGACCCATCTGAAAACGCACTAAGATATCTTTGAGTTGCTAAGTCGAAGGGACAAAGGCTTCCAAGACAGCAACCAACACTTGATAAATAACACACTACCCTATAATCCATATATTACCCTATATATTAACCTATGTACCCTATATCTGACAAGTTCTAATCGAGTTTCAAATGCAATCACCCTTTGGTTTTTTGCTTCTCTCAGACAAGAATAACGTTAAGGACAGGAATATTCTTTAAGACTGTGGACACATACTTGGATCATTCTCTGCTTTCCACTGTTCTACTGTCCATCTATAGGTTACTGTGGGTGGACAGTATATACTGTGTGGTGCTCATACAGTATATCTAACTGAAATGCTGCTGCTACAACGTACAGCTACACATGATAACCATGTTATATTGACATATATACACAGATCATATCAAAGTCCTCTTTGGCAGAGGTGTAAATTAACCGGAAGCTGAGAACTTTGTGCATCATACCATTTCCATTTCAAAGGCGTCTTGTTGATGGGCCATCTCCATCTTTGCCTGGTGCCTGATTTTATCTCCACTGCCTTTGTGTTGGTGCGAGCCTCTGCGGGGTGAAACAGCCCTCAGCACCACCCTCTGTCTGCCCCTGACAGACGGTTCTCGCTTCACAACCAGTTCCGATCCTGGAGACATGGGTCGCTCAATTGAAACCGGGGAAAGATGTTGAATGGGTGAGAAGCTGGGTGAACTGGGCCTCAGCGGAGAAGTATCCCAACGTGGAGAGGAGCGCCCTCTTGGAGAGATCTCACGTCTTGGGGATGGGTAACGCAGACGAGAAGGTGATGGCTCCCTGAGGGGAGACTCCCAGCCAGGAGAGAGCAGACAGGAGGAGTAAGGGTCAAACAGGAAGCTGGCATGGTCTGGAGACAGCATTGTCAAAGAGTCTTCATCCACGGGCTTATTTCTCTGGTCAGCAGTGACCACAGGTCGATGGTCTGGACCCATCTGCCTGCTGGAGGTGTGATGGCCAGGGTCGGTGCCAGGGAGAGATGTGAGGGAGCAGCCGTGGACAGCTGCGGTGGCTGTTACAGACAGAGAAGTAACTCCACAGGCTTGAGGACTTGTACTTCGTGAGCGCAGCTTTGGAGTGGAGTCACCTTCATAGTCTTCTTCCTCATCATCCTCCTCATCGATCTCATCCGCCTCCTCGTCCATGCCGTCGGACTCCTCTGCATCTGAGAACTGATGTTTGGCGGTGGCTACCACCTCTGACTTTGACTCTGGTTGGATGTCGTCAACTATAAAATTGCAAATGACAGTTCAGATGAAAGAAGTTCAGCATTTTGGGGCAAAACACAGGAATCGTGCTCTTACCATGTTCCTGTATCTCCGTCTCGTCCATCGACACGGACACTCCCAGCTCAAGACATTTCTTCATGTGGGCCTTCGACTTCATGTGTTTTGTTAGGTTTCCTGCAAATTTAAAAACAAATCTGGATTTGGTTAAGCTTACCCGGTTAAATTTAGTTAAAGTTTTTAAACAAATTTGAAAAGTGAAAATCAGATGTTAACATAATCATAATAAGAAAAATGTTTTTCTTTCATGGTGCAGTGATGCTGCAAAGCACTTTAAATTCAGATTAATACACACTGTGTTGCTCGGCAGAAGGAATAACACATGTCAGCATTTTATAACTACGCTGAGGTTGTACAATATTTACAAGAAAGATAGCTCACCACGCAGATGTTTCTTATTTTTTACTTTTTTAACTGTATAATTGTAAATTAAAACTATAAAAAATGATCAGAAACTACAGAAGTAACTTTGCCTCAAAGACAATGGTGGAAACAACTACTGGATATTTTCCGTTAGACCATGTCAGTATGACCACCATCATCACCATCAGGGCAGGAGGAGATTAACATGCAGGATTAATACAGAACACATTTGATTTGTTCTCATGTTTGAGCTGGTTTTTGGGGTTTTCTTTGGAGGGGGTGAACGTGGAGCATCTACTGTATTTTTTTGGGGTTTTCTTTGGAGGGGGGGGGGTGAACGTGGAGCATCTACTGTATAAAGATGATAGATGATAAATGTAGCACCGAAAAAAACTTTTTGGACTGACAGTAGAAGATAAAAAAATATGCTCACCTTTAGTTTTAAAAGCAAAGTTGCAAACCCTGCAGATGTATGGTCGCACGTCGGTGTGAGTCCGGATGTGCTTTTTTAGCATGCTCGGCTTCTTGCAGCGAATGCCGCACTCTTCACAAATGTACTTGCCCCGGCCTCGACCTCTCACATACACGTAGTCTTCGTTGGACTTGTACCTGGAAAGAAATAATGATGTTTCAATTGAACCAATTGAGAACACAGTAAATCAGACTGAAAAAAGTCTGCGAAGTCTTTTAGATTGTACACAGTCTAACATCATAATAGAGCTGCAGCCTCTGCTGTCAGCAGAAATGTTAAGTATTATGGTAATGTCTGGACTGACCCTCCTTCAAAGATCTTAATGCGTGTTGGCAGGGGTTGGGTGGTGGACGCCTCCCTCTCCTTCCACTCCTCCTTGGCAGTTTTCACTTTGCTGCCAATATCTTTCACCTTCTTCCCGTAGGTGATGTCCACCTCTTTGGGCTCCGATTTCCTCTGCAGCTGAATCAGATGAGCAAACGCTTTGTTAACATCCATTTCCAGTGGACTCCATATCGACAGAGTAATGTGATGCTTTTGATATTGCATGGCACAACATGCTGTTACACAGCATGTTGTGCAAACATGCATTATGATGTTCCTGCTCCTGCTGCAGGGGTGGTAAATACACATTTAACTAATGCTTTTGTGAAGTCATGAATTTATGTAACAGATTCTCCATCTTATCAGTCTAAAAGGTTTGCTATATTCACTGCCAGCACATATCTTTTAGAAACGGGAACAGCAGAGCTTGTTATGAATCAAAACTCACAGCCAACTGTGAATAAATGCTCTCTCAAGACACTTGCCAATACTGACTGACCCTTTTGCCAAAAGATTTATAAAGTGCACTTTGCCAAATTTGAGATTTTAAAGTCCTTGAAACTCTCGCAATTTCCACCTCATATACTGACCAACAGAGTAAAATGATCTATTTCAGCAAGTTTACCTGTATGAAAAAAATCATTCTAAACCTAGGTTCACTGCATGATTTCTGGCATAATAATTTGCTTATGGACAATATCCCTGGGTTACAGCCAAATGAAGGTTGAAGCCCAGGATCCTGTAGACCTTTAGCCCTCTCCGTTGGTGCTCCATACACCACTGTTGTTATACAGAACAATTTATTCCTATTGTCAAGCATGATATCTAAATTATTGGCTGTTGATTTATATAACAGTGAAACATGTTACACAGAGGGACTGGAAGGATATGATTTTTGTTTTCATTGGCACTGGAGCTGAAACACAATAGACATGTGATCATCCTCACTTTGCAAAATGTAACATAAATCTAAACTATATATATATATATATATGTATATATATATATATATATATATATAT
>NC_024307.1:14879369-14881292 GCF_000523025.1 Cynoglossus semilaevis
ACTTCTATCCAGAGTACTGCGGTTACGTAGCTAAAGCTTGCCTACCACCACAAACTTAAGGCTAACTAGCCTTCTACTGCTTTGTTAATGATTCTGACATCAGCTCTGAAATATAGTTTTGCCCATAAATTGAAATCACCAGAATGATTGGTGCCCTGCACCACAGTCTTCAGCTTCCATCATGATTTTATTTGTGCGATTCTGTTACCGAGGCAGTTTGACATTCTAAATATAGCCTTTAAATCAGCAGTGTGGAGCCTTCTGTCTGCTTTTTTTTCCGAAATAATCAGTGCATCACAGAACATTTTACAACATGCTGGAAAATTTATCTGACTTTAAACCAACTCAATAAGCCAATTATAGGCCACAAACAGGCAGCTGGAACACATACAATTATGACAGCAGGTTGTTGTTGTGCCTAAAATGTCTTTTTAGACATGTATTTAATCCATAAATCAAAACTTTCCCCTGGTGTTTAAATGTGAATTTTAAATGAAAACTGATATCACATCTCGATTAATTTAAAACAGGAAAGAAATTATTATCTTAAGCTTTCACTCAAATGGTCTCGTTCTCACCTGCTCCATGGTCTGCCTCCACAAGATGAGGGATGAAACCAGTTTCCCAGTGCCAGATGGACACATGGCCGCCACGGTGTATATCATCTTGTCTCCCCTCTGTCTGGATTGCAGCAGAGCCAAAGTAGCGCTTGTGCTCATTTCAAGAGGGTTGGGGTTATGGGAACTTACACACCAGGTGGCATAAACAGAGGATAAAGGAGAATTGCTGGGAGAGCAGCTCGGCTTAGTGTAGTTGAGGTAACACCAGCTCACACCTGTCGTGGTGCGAAGACTTGGAAACTGAGATAACAGACTTGAATGCTCCACGTCTGAGATCAGGATGTCTTGACTGGCAACCAGTTGTGCCGTCACATCTATCTTCACTTGTTTCTCCATGCCAACCTCTTTTGCTTCTCTAACTGACATCATGACATAGGAAGGTGAGCCAGTTTCCTGGCAGCTACTTTCCATAGCTGACTCAACTCCTTTGTCAGTGGCCTCTGTGACTTTTTGCTGAAGTGTGATAAATTTACTTCTATGTGAGTCAGGTGCAGATGGACTCTGCATCTCTGACCTCTGCCCTTTGTGGTCGCTCAAATTACATTTGCCCAACTCTACGGCACTCAGCTCCTCTACAATCTGTCCAAACATTCTTTCTTCTTTCACTCGTTTTTGCTGTTTGACCTCCATGAAAAGGTCAACGCTGCTGGCAGGGGACAGCATTCGTTTGTTTGCACCACCACTAGAGGCATTTGTGGTTGAGATAGTTCTGGATGTCAGGGAGAGAGGGATGCCCGTCTTGAGCTTTGTTGGTGACAAATCAAGCGCCTCCACACTGAGTGTGTGCCCTGATGGTCTGGTATAGGCTAGGATGTTGTGGGAATCAGGATTTCCAGGCAAACAAAGAGTCTGATGCTGACAGTTGACTGCAGTGAGAGTGACACCATCATTCTGATTGTCAAAAACCTGTGATACTGAAGTGTATGTGATACTGCCAAAGGATGGCACATGGGTTTGTATTCTTACAGGAACTGACAAGCTTGGATGTGAAAGCTGAGGAAATGTACTCCCTACAGAGAATATTGGCAAAGTGTGTGGCAGGACAGCAAGTGCTGTGAATGGAGGGGAGGTGCTGCTATGGTACTGCTGAAACAACTGTGATGGGACCTGTGTAACTTCGGTATCCATATTCAGTGACTCCTGTCGCACCAAGTTCCCCCTCCTCCTCTCCTGTAGAGTGGAGTGGCCCCCGATGATGTCCACGTGTCTAACTTTGGAGGTTGTAGAAAGGCTCCCATAGTCAAATGATATGCTGCGTACCTCTGGGAACTCCTTGCGCAAGTTACACGGTGCCTGCTCCGAG
>NC_024307.1:14881372-14884088 GCF_000523025.1 Cynoglossus semilaevis
GAGAGGGAGTGCCCACTCCCTGGCACCGCTAAAAGCTCTAGTGGTTTGCCAAATTCATCTTGCCTAGCAGGGGAGACTGACTTTAAGCTCTCCTCTCTGTCGAAGGAGAAGGTGGAGCTATAAGATAAGTTGCTATCTTGGCTAGGGCTGCGAGAGAGACTGGTGCAGGCAGACTCAAAGCTAGATTCTCCAGAAGAGTGCTCAATATCTGCTAGACGTAGCCGTTTCTTCTTTGGAGGGAGTTTTTCAGGAGGGAATTGTGCTAAAGTTTCACTCCTCTGTGGCCACTGAAACTCCTCTACGTGCTTCTCTGGCTCCTTCACCTGAACCTCCGGAGTCTTTTCTGGGCTGTCTGGCTCCACAGTCACCCTTATCTCTGGGACCTGTATGTTAGGCTGCCGCACAAGTTTGGGAGCAAGTTGAAATGATTGCCTTTGTCTACTATCACTCCTCTCCATCTCATATGATTCGCTTGCTTCCGTAGCTGGAAATAAGGAACTGCTCTCGTGCCGCTGCCTGTGGTATTTGTAGGGTTGTGGTTGCTCAGAGAAGAGCCTTTGTATGGAGTTTGTGTGCTGAATAACTGATATTACATTCCCTAAGGTTTTTCGAGCAGATATTTCAGGGCTCACGGATATGTCCATGTCACACCTGTCAACCATACCTAAATGTCCTTTCCCCAGAGCCATAATGCCCATTGCAGCTTGTTTAGTGTCGTAGTCTTTACTTGAATCCAACATTTCTTCAAACTGTTCATGATGAACCCTGTACTGCACATCCTCCTCTTCACGCTTTTCTTTACGACGCTTTCGTGTTGCCAATTCAATTGCATGTTTCTGATGGCTTATACTAGATGTCATAGAGGGGTAATTTTCCATTTCCATTCCTGAGGGAGAACTGCCACACTCGCTTATTTTTCCATGGCTCTCGGTGTCTCCGTGTGCATCATGTGCAGTGAGTTCAAAAGCTGCTTGCCGCCTGAGTCTCCTCATGCCCCCAGTGCTTGTTCTCTCATCAAATGAATGGCTGCCTCTAAGGGCTGGAGGCATAGTCAGACTTACTGCTGATGATGTTGGCATTGAGTTGCTTCTGATTAGAGGTCCCACGTCAGAGCCAGTGTCTAACTGGGACTCTTTCACTTCTTCCCTTGTAAATGACTTTGTGTTTATTTTGATAGACTCAACAGTGTCCTTCTCCTGAGTGAAAACACGGGAGACACCTTTTTCTGACTGTTGCCTGATGTATTCTCCTGAGTCCGTGCTGCAGGCCACAAAGGCTGTCATCTGTTTAGGACTTGGCCTGTAACACTTTCCAAACATAATTTCTTGATAGGACTTAGCATTGGTATTCGGAGGACCAACTTGGTGCTCGGTACTCTCAGAACGAGAAAAGTAGCCAGAGTCCGTGCTGCCCTTGCTGGACTGACTTGGAAGGGACAGATTGTGGTCAGAGTCGCTGCTTCTTTTTTCAGACAGACGAAGTGCAAGCCTCTGTTTGATTGTGGAAGATTGAATTGCACGGTTTGCCTCAGCACTGGCAGGAGGTGCATTGATTTCTTGGGACTGGGATGAACCATCCTGAGCTGACATCAAAGTGGCTCCCTTTTTCTGAGCAATGAGATTCAGTACTTTTACAGCAGTGTTATCCGATCCCTCCACTGGAGAGTCCAACAGCAGTAGCGGGTCATTAAGAGTGTCCTCGTCCGTGTCCGTGCTTTGCTCAGCATCAGAGAACAACTCTCCTTCCCCTTCAAAAGACCCCTGGTCTGTGTTGGCATGATAAGAACCAAGTTCAGAGAATGGCACTGTTCCAGCCTTGACGGAGTGAGCATGGGACTTTCTGTGTTTGTATAAATTACTCTTGGTTTTAAAGGAGAATCCGCAGGGGACACAAGGATAGGGTCGTTCCCCGGTGTGTGAACGAATATGTTTCTTGAGCACGCTCGGTTTGGCACATGCCCTCCCGCAGTAATCACAGACATACTTCCCCGGCTTTTGTGGTTTCTGTTCCACCTTACTCATGGGTTCCCCTTTTTCTGACTGCTGATCCATCCCTGAATGGGAACACTGTTGTTGAACTTCAAGTGAACTTGAGGACTTCCTGTGAGATGCAGGTCCTGGGGAGTGTGCAGGAACTAACTGACCTACAAGTTTCTGCCTTCCAATGGGAACCTGCTTTGTAGACTGTACTGGATATGAAGACACCTCGTATTCTGAGTGGCTTGAGGACTGGCTTTGGGAGTGCTGCTCTTCTAATTGTAGAGATTTCCCTGAGTCAGACGTTTCTTTGAAACCACTGGTGTCTCTGCTCTGAGCGTCTTGCAGTTGTTGGTGCCACCTTTTGCCTTCCTGCTGCACTGAAAGACTCCTGCTAGTCTGTGCAGCCTCTGGTGTGCATTTTTTCTGTGCAGCATTTCTATCTTGACCCTCTGTGGAGCTTTTCACCTCTGCAGCGGTTTCAAGTGACTCCATGAATCCAATGTCACTCTCTTTAGGATTTATTTTCAGGGCACTGTAGCTGTAGTGATATTAAAATATATGTGATTTGATTGCAGGGAAGGGTCATCTGAAAGAAATGAGAGAGAATTGAAAATTAGATCATTAGATGTGGATTGGTTAGCAGCAATAAAAAAGAAAAAAAAAACGTTGTATGGCCTCTTTCCCAATTTTCTCCTCATAAACGTGCAGTGTAAAAATCATAATGAGCTGAGTCACAG
>NC_024307.1:14884115-14898843 GCF_000523025.1 Cynoglossus semilaevis
TAAAAGCCACTGGTACCCCTTTTCAACTCCAGCAGATTTACAGACGCCCGGCAGATGTGCCTGATGTGGATATTAAAGGTGCATTCCAGTAGTGCAGTGCATTTCTAATCACCCACATGTGTATATGTTTATGTGTGTTAATATTTATGCGCTTAGTAGAAATTCCATCAATACCATTGCTTTGTCAATCACAGAATCAACATTTTGTGCTGTCCTATAAATTACAGTAATGAAATGCTGTTTTTAAGGAACTTGTTTGGCCTTACTTTTATTTAACTATACACTATTTCACATGCTCAATTTCCAAAATAACTCAATTACATTGCATTTGATTAGAAGTAACCTCATTTTCTTGGTGACTATCCATTTAATACATGGCTACTGTATGCCCATTTCGTTGCCAACTGTGATGCTAACCCACACAGCTAACACTGCTAGTGTGGGCAAAGAAGACTTGTTTTGCAATAATTTGGGTGAGGTATTTATTTATAAAACAAAAGAAACCTTTGAATCTTCGAGCCGTTATCTCACAGCCATTCAATGCCCCCGAGCTGAGGAGCATCATGACATTCACTGTACACACTGTACACAAACACACGGGTCCTCAGCAGGTAGCATCATTATGTCCGTGGTTAAAGAGAAGTGGTTTTGCTGCTGCTCTTTCGTTTCACACCAGGGAGGATGGGTCTCTGAGGGCATGTCGTTTCCATCTTCTCACTATCAAATGCTGTGTCCTCCCTAACGAGGTTATGTAAGATTATCTGGTTCAAACCCTCTGAGTTCCCCTTAATTAGGACATCCTCCAACTCGCACTCCCTCTTTTCTCTCACTCTCTCGCTTTCTTTGTTAGCAGACCTCACGCTTCTCCATGGCATAAAACAGAGGATATGAATCCAAGGTGACTCGAGATGCTGACTAGAAAGAAGCTTTTAAGCTTATGTGGAAGGATGTGAATCCTAAAACATATCCGTTGCTTTGCTGAGGTTGGAGGGGGTTCTTCCAGAACACGAGACACAACATAATGAAGGCTTACAGTATGAATGATGGTGTAAAGGGCTGCCTCGTCTGGAACGATCCATGTTGCAACAGAGAGGGAGGTTTACGGAGGTAAACTAAGTGGGGTGCCTGGGGGGTAACCACATACAGGGGCCTGGTTGGGAGCTCCCTTTCAAGGTCGGTCTGACCTCTTTGCTTAGTTTCCATCATCTGTGAGTCATGAGTGGAGGGAAGGAGTATGTGGGCGCAGAGTGACAGCCAGATAAGCCCCTCAGAAACAATGCATACCTTTGAACTAAGCATGATAGAGCGGGAACGGGGGCTGACATTTCCACAGTCTCATTGACGGCACCGTCTCTTACTCTTTCTCGCGATTCCTCTCTCACGCTCTCTCTCTCTCTGTTTAGCTATCTTTTTCTCTTTCTGTAGTTTTGTGACATTGGCAAACCCCTAAACTGCACATTTATCTTCCCAGTAACAAACACAAAACCCAAATTCGACAAATATATGACACGGCAGCAATGACGTGCAACAACAGCAGGCAGGTGGGTGGCAGTAGGTGTGTTATCAGGACAACTGTGGGCAGAATGTGGTACAGTATGTCCGCATGGATGAACAACACTGGCTTATCATAGAGGCATTATTTCCTCACTCTACAACTGTGGCTTCACATCTCTAAACCACCCCCCCCCCACCCCCCAACACACACACACACACACACACAAAAGAGATTACAATGAGCAGAAAAATGCAGGCTACAAAGAGACGCTGCATTACATCATTAGAAACTAAGTTGGCCATTAAAGGGAACAGGCATGAAGCCTCACGCTGACAACGAGTCCATAAATATCATGAAGAGATGACCGGCTTCGCAGGCTGGATGGTAGAACCCTCTGTGGTACACTAACAGCAACACGGCATGCAGACTCAGGCAGCAATGGTCAGAATGACATACAGCACAGGCTCCGTAAGGCTGAGAGAGGGAGGGAAAAAACAGGCTTTCGCTGCATACAGCAGCTGACATTCAGACATCAGATATAATCCTCATACAAACCTGAGGTTTGAACAGTCCCCGTCCCATATCTGCAGTCACATGTGACATTCCTCATACTGTATACTCCCTTTTCTTCATTCTCTCCATGCCTGTGTCCAAATAACGAAGGAGAAATTAGCCAAATAAAGTCCCATCAGTCTTGAAGCTGCTGGCCGACTGGGTGTACATTAGAAGATCTATTGATGCGAGCTAGTCACCAGAGAAAATACCCAACCGTGACGTGCGGACCCAGGCACAAAAATAGCAAAGGGGCCCTGGGAGGGATTACACAACAGCCCACGTTTGAGGACGCTTTCTCTCCCCTCGCTGTGTTTCAGAGCACAGCAGCAGCTGCCTCACTCTACACACAGAGTGGGGGAGTGTAGGAAATCACGACGCAAAAAACTGAACATCACCAAATTACAAATAGCTGCAGTCCATTCATCCAGGTATTAGGATATTTTAGCTCTGAATCGTGACCAGGGCAAACATGTCCATGAATGCACCATCACCTATATATACAGTATACATGTCTATCAGATAGAATGTGATCATATTATATACAGAGTGGAGGGGATGTGCCAAAGTGACAAGTGCTTGGAAAGACGGTTAATCATATGGTTGCAGCGGTAGCAGCCGTGGTGAATGTACACCATCCTTTTCAGTGTGAGGATATTGAGAGGAACTCCATTGAAAAAGGCAGCACGTGACCGACTGTGAAGATGCTCGGCACAAGAAAAAAAAAAAACATTAGATACTGTACGTTCTCCAAATTTCTGAGACACCCACAGCCTGTTTAGAGTCAGTTCTTCCCGTCACGACAGGAATCGGTTTGTGAATGGAGAGAGTTGTGATGAGGGTGTTATTAACACGGCAAAAAAAAAAAAAAAAAACTAGGACAATGATGCAGATTATGTGCAGCTGCAGACCTCATCATGTGAATTAGATGGAAGAGTTTGTTCTGATTTTCTTCTCTCCTCTCTTCTCCTGCTGCTCTCCTGGTCTCAGCATTTAGGAAATGTAAATACTAAATATGAACAAGAGTTTATTTTCAAATTTTGAACCTACATCATTAGCTAATCTCCCAACATGTCTCCCAAAAAATGTCGTATCAAACAATTGTTTGATAGTTGTTTGGATGATGTGTGGAACTTTGGCCTTTTGACACATTATGGTTTGCACAACTAAAAATACTTAACCTCCTTTGACCATCCTCACTCCGTACAATGGGGCGAGAACAACTGGGCGCCGCTATGAATAGGAGTCCTTGGCTCTGGGTTTGCACCAGCTGTGCTTACTATGGTTATGGCAAACTTAACAGAGGCCCTACTCTTGATGGAAAGCTTACACAGCAAATGCTTTGAGCTTACTTATAGCTGAACTTCACCTCCAGAGTTCTTAACCCAATGGCATGCTTTCATTTCCTGCACAGCAAAACTGTAATTTCACAGTGCACTTGCTTTGCAGGAAACTGCAAGTTTTCTGTGCACCAAAAAAAGCAGTGAATGCAGGGACCACGTATTGAGTCCCTCCACAGTATGGAATTGCAGAGAGCTATTATTAGATATAGCCTCCAACAAGCCGAGGATGAAGTTGAGGCTAACTAACTGCACTGCAGCGGAGATCCATTATATATGCTGGATTCAGTGTCTGGAGAAGCAGTTGCGCTAAAATGGCTGATAGTAGATGTGCAGTGAAGGTCAAGTCAGCCATCTCTCTCTCTCTCTCTCTCTCCCCTCCCTATAAATATATTAGTCTGTCTCACAGGATGTTCCACGCTGCTCGGCATTTCCACTATCTTAATCCACAGCCCGGTTCTGTCGAGTGGCTCAAATTGGGCACAAATTTGCGTGTGATGAAATGCCACACATGCACCTGACGCTGAGCAGGCCCCTAATGATATTATTAGAGGCAACACACATGGGAGGGGGTAGAGAACACACGGGGGACAACACAGAGAGGGGGAGGCAGGGAGGGGTATGTTGTTTATGAATGGAAGGAATGAGGTTTTCCTCTCAGTTGGCTGCAGTTGAAGGTACAGGGAAGACTAAAGGGGCGAGGGGGGGCAGGCGGGTGATTTTCTTCAGCTGCTTCAGTCAAGTTAAAAAAAAAGTCAAGTATTTGAATCGATTAAGGGATCGGTCCCAAATGTTGTGTATTGAGTGCCTTTCAGAATACCATTTCAGTTCCTCTTATCAGTTCCGTAAAAGTGTCTATTTATACTTCTATTTTGCAAACAAGTGCTAAATTTATCTGAACTAAACACAGAACCCTGGTGTCTGCCAGAACCCGTCAGTTCCTTCATGTCACCCTACTGCCTCATGACTGTGACAGACCCTGTATTTTAAAGCAAGCTAGTACTTATCATGCACGGTCCATGTGCTATCTGTGGCATGAAAGTGTTTTTGGGTTTTTTTTTTGTATTTTTACTACTTTCCAAATAACAAAGCAAAGGTCTGTTAACTGTGGGTTTAATTAGCTGCAAAGCAGTATGATAGGTAGGCACAGCTTTGGCTGTAAAGAAAGGAGAAAACCTGAAAAGACATTATTTTGTATTTACATTTTTATTTAAGTTTCTAACGTTTCCTGTGAAGAGGCTACACTTTCTGTACCTTTCCAATTTTTCAGCCAAACAGATTTCTTTTAGGGGTTTAGACCCTAGAAGCTCTAGGGTCTAATACTCAGTGTTAGATCTAAATTATCCATTGAAACACAAAATAAATTGATACAAGAATCTGAATTGATTGTTAATTTCATATTTCCTTTCTTTGCAGTTCATCTGTAGGCAGTTTAAGCCCTGGTTAAAGGGATCCGTCTCTTTAAGGCAGCCTGTTAGACCAGTCTGTGCTTATCATTACGTTATCGCAGCTGTAGCTGAAAATAAACTGACTTGCTATGTGTCCGTTTCCATGGCAACCGTGCCAACGTCTGTAACTGGTTTCTCTTCCTCCAGTTCCTGTCTACTTACAGTATATAATTACAGCCACAGATTTCAGCAATAAGACAGTAGAAATTAGCTGAGATCCAGTGACTGTATCTGTTTGTGTGTGTGTGAGAGAGAGAGAGAGAGAGAGAGAGAGAGAGAGTGTGTGTCTGCTGAAGCCATTCTGACCATAGGCCATAATAATTATACGTTCTGCAGCACATTAAACCCAAAGACAGTAATTCAGAACTAAATTGCATCAGTCATTAAAGCTGCGGTCAGTGAACGTCTGACGTTTTAACGGCTCTATATTCTGACATCTAATGCTGATACATGGTCCCTGTAATGCGTGGTCAGTGACATAATGGGTCATATACAGTAGGGTCGAGGGTCCGACCTTAAATCTGGGAGAAACTTTTCTAGCACATTATCCCTCAACAATTAAAAACCAGTACCACAGAAAAAAACTTGAACAAAAACGTACTGACAATAACATGAATTAATTTGTGAAAGTAGTCAAATTAAAAATGTTACTGCATTTCACCCCTGGGCAGATAACTCGTGCTGTCCAGTAGATTCCACATCCATTCATTCACTGATCTTTGTACTAATATACCGTTGATAAAGATGTCGTTATTTGCGCAAACTGCTGGGGAAAAAAGCTTAAAATTATTAAGTAGCATCATAATTAATCACAAATAACTGTAATTAAGTTTGCATTACTGCCATCTACTGGTCTTATGATAGACGTTGTTTTAAATAATGAAGTACTTTTAGCCAGATTTATAATGAACGAATGAGAAAACGCAGCATCACTGCAGATGAACGCCCCGGTGAACCCTGTGGGACTTATTAAAAAGCACTGAAGTGATTAGTTTGGAGTAATAATGCAGTATTAAAATGCTGCATTACTTTACTGTAGATTCTTCTAATTTAATCCATGATTCTTCAACTATTTAATATGAACGTTTTTATAAGTTTTCCAAAGCAAACTTGTGTTTTTGTTTCCATTTAACTGTGACATCTTGACCTGTGCAGTGATACAAAGAGTAGAATCAGTGCAGGAATATCCCCTTCTGTTCGGCTGCTTTTTACAAATATATATTTATGAAGTATAATAGAAATGTGGGATTGTTTTACAGATCCTGGCGGCTCTGCAGTCCACTCANTGTCGGGGGCTGCATGGGGATTGCCTGCTGAAGGGCAGGGAATGGAAGCAGCAGGGCAGGGGAGATGCAGGGACGTGAGAACCCCTTGAAAACCCCCCCATCTGCACGTCATGGAACAATTGCAGGAGAGGGACCACCCACTTTAAAGGCGTGCAACAGAGAGCAGACACAACAGTGAGCTCTGTGGCCTGCACTGAACTCACCATCTCAGGTGACAAATACACTGAAAGAACCGCGGAGGCAGAGGCTTTTAACCAAATGATGTGAAGCAGCAGGAGAGCCGTTCTTTTGTTTGTTTCCTGCTGCACGTTTAATCACTGCGACACTGCTGCAGGACTGTGTATGAAAGGGAGGGATTAATGCTGCTGCTGCTGCTGCTGCTGCTGCTGTTTGTGTTGTGTTCCTGGATCATGTCTGCGCCGCAGGGGAGTACACAGATCCAGTTTTGCGCCGTCAGCCGTTAAACTGACCCGCATGGTAGTGGTTGCAGTTTCAGATGAAAGCAACAGAGGGAGCCAAAGGTGCATTTTATCTAATTATGGGAAATTATAAGGCGATTAATATCTGATCCAGATTCACGACTTTGTAAGTCAAGAGTTCAGTTCATGATTATATCCCAAATTTACACAACACGTTTTGCAAAATAAATAAGAATCTGATTTATTTTGAAATGTAGAGTTAATGTACCAAAGGTTTCAAACTAGGTTGTTGTGTGAACAACTGTTATCTCGATCGTCTAGTTCTAGTTCAGTAACATTTAGCTATTCTGTAATGATACCAAATATTTTATACCCTGTGATTTTATTCTTTATCATTTAAGCAATTAATCTCTCAGAAGTTTACTTTTTTCCTTAAACCCAGATAAACACCACCTTATCGACCATATGCTGTAATTAAACTTTGTTTTCCTAGGACAGAAAAGGCATCACTGTGAATTTATTCAGGACAAGTAACTCAAAACCAGAAACATTTTTCTCTTTAAGGGTTTAAATTTCACAAAACACATAAAAATCTTTTTTCTTTAATTTTATTCAAATCTTAGCACATACAAAAAAAACCTTATCCATAAAATGCCATACAATGAGTGAAATGATTTATTCACCAAAGTCACTAAAATAAAGTATAAAAATCACATTTTATCAGAATTAAAAGTGTAGGATTTAAGCTGAAAAATTAATATTAAAATACCTCAACCTACGCCATGTGCCAGTCGTGAAGTCAGTAGGTACTAAATCCTACACAGTGTACTGACATCACAGAGCAAATCCAACATTCATTACGTTTTCATTTCCCTTCATAGAAATGGATCTCACTGACCTTTTCCTGACAGTACATTGCACAACATCACCCTGAGATTTTTACCATCTGATTCATGCAGCTGCCTGCAAAAACAAAGGTGCAAGGGCATCAGCTGTGGACGTCCCTCCTCTGGTTGTCCCTTATTATGAGGCACCTGTCAGCCTCAGTGTCCAGCCCCACAGACATGGCATCTGGTTGTAGGGCAGTGGGGGCAGCAGAGCCACCAGGCCACTGGGATTCGCAGGCTTCCACTGCAGGGGCCCCAATCCGAGGAGCGCCACCTATGTTTTGAAAGAAGAGTTACACATGAGTGACATTAACAGTTTGAGAGAGAGAGAGAGGGAGAGAGAGAGAGAGAGGGAGAGAGAGAGAGAGAGGGAGAGAGAGAGAGAGAGGGAGAGAGAGAGAGAGAGGGAGAGAGAGAGAGAGAGGGAGAGAGAGAGAGAGAGGGAGAGAGAGAGAGAGAGGGAGAGAGAGAGAGAGAGGGAGAGAGAGAGAGAGAGGGAGAGAGAGAGAGAGAGGGAGAGAGAGAGAGAGAGAGAGAGCTTAGGCACTGTACTGTAGTGAGTCTCTAATCAAACTGTGGTCACTCCACAATGTGAAACTGGTTCCTCCCTGAACACGTCAACTGTTGAATAATTAAATACTAAGTAACTATTGACAAAAGTAACTATGACATTTACTAAAGCACAGGAATAAAATGGAGGATTTAGAGACTTCATTGCAGTAATGGTATTTGCATCTCTGTCTGTACGGTGGGTTTTTGCCAAATACTCCAGTGTCCTCCCACAAAACCTGTTCATCACGGGATCAGGTTGTTCAGACTCTTAATTGACCATAGAGGTGTGAATGTGAGTGTGAATGGTTGTTTTCAAGAACTGGAAAAAATCAGGTTTTGGATTATGCATCTCGATACAGTCAGTAGATGTAGGAAATGTTCAAACCCAGTAACAAATGAGTGACAGTGAGATTGTGTTTTAAAGGAGATATATATATAATCTAGTATATAGTTACTGTCCAATTCCAAATTATATGTACAGATATATTATAAAATGGTGCATTCATTGTGACTGAACCAAGAAAATTCCCCTTCAATGCTTTTAATAATGTGGTAGATTTGGTTTGGTTGAATTTTTACAGAAGAAAACTGTCTTTTTTTTTCTAGCTTTCATTTGCTGAAAGGTCTACAATGACCAAGTATTCTGACAAAGTGCCTGTAGCTGTACCTGAGTGGCTCCTTGTGTCGCCACAGGGTCACTCAAGGTTACGGTTCCATTGTTGGGCCACTCCAGAAAGAAAGCATACACAGTCTTCTCCTGTGGTTTAGACGTGTACCTGTCGAAACATTAAACAAGGATTTTTTTTTAAATAACTGATATTATGTGTAGCAAACAACTTTATCTCCATTTATTTCATCAGGAAAAAGTGAAACAACAAAAGCTAAAAAGGAAACAAATAACTATTGATTATTTGCCTATTAGGCAAGAAAAATGGATTACACCATATTTAGGTTTGATGGAAGCGAGATGAGATGCCCCCTAGTGGCGAGATGTCATTTTCACCCTTTTAGCCAGATTTTCAAGTAAAAACTCAAACAAAATCAACACAAACAGTGATATCTCACCAGACATTCGGAGTGACGCTGTCCTTCTGAACTCTCCAGTGTGTTGTGTTGTAGATGCCTTCTCCGTTCACCTTCAGCCACTGGCCCATCTGCCGCAGACGCTCCTCGAAGATGGGAGAGATTATTCCGTTGTGTGTCGGGCCAACGTTCATGAGCAGGTTTCCTCCACAGGACACTGTCTCCACTAATGTCTAATACAAAAAGAAGAAACTTTTTTTTCTTTCTACTATTTTATCTATTTGATATTTATAAGCATCTTCAAATTATTTTTTTTTCTCTCACCGCCACAAGCTGCTCGATGGTGAGGTAGTCAGCGAGCTGAGCGTTACGTCTGTAGCCCCAGGAGTATTTGTCAATGGTCATGCAGTTTTCCCACTTGTGTTCCATCAGGTGTCCAGGCTGGTAGCGGTCAGTGCAGGTGTAGTACCCTCCGTGGTGACAGATGCTGTTCAAACCCCACCGATCGTTCGTCACCACTGTTTCTCGAACCGGACTGAAGGAGTAAAGACAAAGACACATGAAGGCTCCATGTCCAAAGGTAGGGTGAGTATCTTTGAAAAAAGAATAAACTACGTGTGTGTATTCTTTACCTTTCGTTGTACAGCCAGGCTAAGAAACCGGTGCTGTTCCAGTACTGGTCCGGTGCATTTCCGTCCCCGTCAGACCACAGCACCTCTGGTTTGTACTTCAGCACCAGGTCATACAGCTCAGGCAGAGTTTTGGTGGTGGGGAAGTAGTTTGTCTTGAAGCCGTTGGCCGCGTCCTCTTCAAACAGTGGGTTAAACCACTCAAAGAGCGAATGGTACAGCCCCAAATGAAGGTCGCTGTAGGTCCGCAGAGCGGTCGCCATTTCGTCCACCAGGTCCCTTTTGGGTCCAACATTGACTGCATTCCAGTTCCAGGAGTTCTTAGAGCCCCAGAGTGTGAAACCTGAGAACATATAATGTGTAGGTGAATAATCGGAATACAACAATTTGAATATGGGCTCCCGAGTCAAAAAACTGTGGACATCCCTTTTATTGTATACTTTACATTAGAGTTGGAATTTCCAGATTTGGAATTTGTAAATTCTTATCGTGAATGCAAACTCACATGTATATTTGGATTCCTAATGAGTTGATAAGAGAATCGATAAGGAACCGTACGGATAGGCGATGTCCATGACGGATTTGGAATTTGTAAATTCTTATCGTGATGCTAACTCTTATTGTATTCTACCTTCGTGGTGTTTTGTGGTCAGTACGATGTATTTGGCTCCAGATGCAGCAAAGATCTCCGTCCACTGTTTGGGATCAAAGAACTCTGCGGTGAAGTGTGGAGCAAAGTCTTGGTATGTGAAGCCTGGAGGGTAGTTCTTCTGCATGAAGTCGATGTACGGCCTCGCCTTAGACTTCTGCCAATAAAACCTGCAAAAAAAAAAAAAAAACAGTTTGGTTTCGCTGGTCACTGATGAAATGCTGAAGGTAGAAGATTTTTGATGACAATAACCAAGATGAACTGGATTAGGATTGAGCGGAGTAGAGACAGAGATGAGGTAGTCGTAGTCCTTTGTTCGTCCCACACTGGGGAAATTCATGTGGTTCCTCTGGGACTGGAATCCAGGACCTTCTGCAGGAAAGGCAGACGTGTAAGCCCGTAACCACGGGTGGAGAAGATGACAGAGTCATAAGTATCATGAAGGAGGACATGAAGACGACTAGTTGTTACAGGTGATGTGTGGTGCCTGAAGCTAATTCACAAAAAGTAGCTCTGGCCATGTGTGAGATGCAATAATATTACAATATTTACTTTATGTGTATGACTTATTCATTATATGAATTATAACGTCACCAGTAAATGATTGACACTGGAAGCATTTCACTTGATTACCTGTTGATCATCATAGTTTTATAATGGACTGGGATTAAGGTGTGGTTCATGTTTTAGTAAATATCTGATCTAAAGCTTCCTGGTTCTTTCCTGTCAAAACTGTGGCATATTCAAATAGGCAGTAACATTTCTGTGGTTTTATATGGTGACACAAAACCTATTCAAATCCAAATCTGAACCATTTTTTTTAATAAATGGGGGGCAGTGGTTGAGAAAGCAGACCTGTATCTGCAAGGTCACAGGTTCCAGTCCACCAGCCACCAGGTGCCACTGAGGTACACTGAGCATGGCACTGTCCCCACACAGAGCTGCCCTCTGCTCACCATGGTGATGGGTCAAAAGCAGAGGACGAATGTCATTGTGTGCAGTGGTGTGCTGTGCATCAATTACAGTGAATCACTTTCTACAAAAATTAAACAACAGACACAGAGACTCAGTTAAAAAGGAATGGACTGAAACTAAGAACAAATCCAAGATCTACAGTTTGTTTTAAGGCGTCGTTTTTTCATGGCTGACAGACAAAGAACACTGCTGGGAATTTAAAACAACCCTGAACCACACACACACACACACAGACGTGGCACATTCCTGTTCTTATCAAAATGTGAAACAACCAGAATAATCAGGACGACGGTTACGTTGTAAAGGAAAGAACACGACACAGCCATGTTCACACTGCAGCCAACGAACTGTAAAAATCAACAAACAATGAGACTGAAAAAGAACCTGGAGCCACAGGATATCAGATTCATTATACCCACCCACACCACCACCACCTCTGCTCGTTACTCCACAGACTGCTGATTGGCACAGCAGATAGAGAAGACTGTATTATTAAACTTATCTTTGCCTCTATTTTAATTATATTCTGATAATATGTATGATAATGTATGATAATAATAGAGAGCGTTTTGAAAATCTTTGGATGAGACCATGGATTATGTATTGCATTGTCAATATTTATAGTTCGGTGGTGACTGAAAGTGCAAACCTTACACGCAAGTTCTGCAAACAATTACAAACTTCTGGTTTACAGGACAAGTAGAAACTTTGAACACACACAAACAAAAGTGTTTTATTTACATTATAGAACTGTACTGCAGTACAAATGTTGACCAGAACGCCACATTACTAAAACTAAAAAAAGTATTGTATTTTGGTTTCCTCTCCTCTCTGCAGATCACCACAGCAGGGCATCTGTTCAGTGAAACCAGACACAACTACAGTTTCACCATTTATCCATGAATAGATCCAGGCAGTGCGTGATAAGAGAATGAGGAAGAAAAACATACTCTACATCCACTCAACGTCTGAGACAGGAAAACAACACAATTAGTATCAGCACTTTCTTGTGTCAGACATGTCCAATGTCTGGCTAGTGGTCCAAACTAGGTGCTTGGCCTGAAATAATGTGGTCCATATCTCTGTTTTAAGATGCATACCAGTGTGACTGCACTTGTAAACAGATTCTTGTCATCTGTTTACATGTCACATAACAGGAATCGTTTAAATGTAAATGATGGGTTGTGGAAATTCTTTAATGCATGCATCTGTGCTCAGTATTATGTTTTCTTTGAAATATAGGTTGCAACCTACCTTTGAAGTTTACACAAGTCTAGTTATCAAACTCACCAGAACCACTCGCTGCCAAAGCTCGGGACAGAGAATACACCCCAGTGTATAAAGATGCCAAACTTGGCTTGATCGAACCAGGCTGGTATCGGTCTTGAGTCGAGCGATTCCCAGGTCGGTTGGTATTGCGCTCCGTTCGGTTCGACCAACAACAGCAGTGGTAAAAAAAACCAGGAAATGACTGTTAAAACCTCCATTTCTAACAGTGAAACCAGACAATGAACCTGTCGACAAATTCACTGATACTGTATCATACTATGTGATAATGATGGTTTTTATACCAGAATATCACGTGATAAAAATAGATCGTTGGTTTTATAGAACCTCTGAAGACGTTTCACTGCTGAGCCGTGGTTGTGTTTTGTATTGATTAACCCCCGCCTTTTCCGGAGACGCCGTACTAAAGCCCGAACGCTCCACAAACCCGCGCGTGCCCAGTGTGGTTTCGTTTCAGGAACTGGTATGTTTTGGTTCTGGGACGTTGCTTCTTCCACATGCACGGTTTTATAGACTGTCACTGTCACATCTCTGCTCGAGATTTTGACGAGGTACGAGTGTTGAAACAGTGATTTAAGTAAAAACAGTTAAATGTCATTAAATGTCATATCATGTGTTAACACCCTAAGTTACCTTAAATCTCGTAGTGATTGATTCTAAGTTGTTTTGTTAGTTGACTGTTCGGCATTCAGTATTTCAAAGACGAACCAGGAAATCAATTAACTATGATTTAAAGTGCATCTTTCCATGAAAACTGCAAATTATGGCTAGCTATCCATAGTTAGCTATTCACTGCTAACCTTAACTAAACTACACGTTCGGCGTTTTGGTAATATTTTTATTATTATTATTTGAATGCTGTTTTTCTTGTCTTCGCCAGGATTTAGATGAGGTGATTGAGAATTCAAAGAAGGTAATTTCTCTCAGCTCTGCCACCTATTCACAATAGTAATGTTTATTGTCTTTTTTTATTTTATTTTTATTTTTTTAACTTATTTATATTTTTTTTTTTGAGTTTTGTCATTGAGAGTAATTACACACAGTCTACATTGGAGCAACTACAGTATATGTGAGTATTTGTAAATGCCAACAGTACTGAAATACTGTATTTTTTCCAACCTCAGGCAGGCCTGCTGGCTCTGTTGGCTGTGGCAGAGCATGCTGGGGAGTTTGAGAAGATCATTTCCTTGTCACAGAGGTAACTGCTGTGCCACAACATGTTCAGTTAAATATAATAGAAACTCTAACTCGCAGTAACCCTTCAACCCTGTGCACAGGTTTCCAGGTTTTATTTTCCCCTGTTTAGGAGTCCATCCTGTTCAAGAAGTTTCTCCAGAGCAGCAGAGGGGGGCGCTAGTCCAGGTGCAGTCTGGTGTCACAAAGGACTTAGAAATGACATTTATAACCCATATACCCATATCCAAATAAGAGAAGAAAAAATGATTCTTCCACAGTCCATAAAGTCTGAGGCATGCATGTCCAAGCAGTATAGTTTTTGTATAAGGATTTTAAAAGCTGTTGTAGTGAACAAAGATTTAGATCATGCTGTTCCAAAGTCCAGCCCGGAGACCAATTTTGGCCTGTGGTCATATTTTATATGGCCCACAGCCTCTTACTGCAGCTTTGTTTTACAGCTGTAAATATGTATCTTGGGCTTTTTTTATGTCGTTAAATCAACAACTAGAAGGACTCACCATGTAGCACTGTCTGTTGATCATTTATGACTTTCATGATTATGAAATAAACAATTTATTTTATCATATATACAGGATCTAGATGCTGCTTTGCCAATCATAGAGCAATACAAAGACCACCTGGTTGCTATTGGGGAGGTAAAATTTTTTTTTGTCATGACATTCTTTGAACATAATCTTTGTTAGTTTTCATTCATGTTTTCCATCCTCTCATTTTCTCCCTGTTTTTGTTGAAGGTTGGTTTGGATTTCACACCCAGATATGTGAGCAGTGATGCTGATAAAGAAAGTCAGAGGCAGGTCCTGATCCGTCAGGCTCAGGTAGCCAAGGAGCTGGATCTCCCTCTGTAAGTATATCTGGAAGCCAAATCTAAGAACTTCAGAAATGTAAGCAAAAAAAATGCTGTGTTGTCAATTTTTGTATTTGTCATTTGACATTAAAAGAAATGTTTGTGTACAATTTATTTTTAGAAATGTTCATTCACGATCAGCA
>NC_024307.1:14898869-14904187 GCF_000523025.1 Cynoglossus semilaevis
GTAAGCAGTTTAGTTTCAGTTCTTCTGCGAGACCTCAATTTATTTGACCTATAAAGAACAAACTGTTCCGTAAACTGCCACTAGGGGTCAGCAAAGCCCTGTTACACGCCTTCGATGGGAAACCGTCTGTTGCCATGGAGGGAGTAAAGGCGGGATATTTCTTTTCCATCCCACCGTCAATCGTTCGCAGTGAACAGGTACAGTACCACACAACCCACTGAATACGTCATACTATTTTTATTTAAGTCTCCAAGTAAACCATAATCATTTTTGTTAACATTTAGGTATTTTTAGTTATAGGTTGGTTTTTTTTACTAATTGTGAGACATTTTCTTCTATGTTCATCTATGGAAAATCACATTTAACAGGCTCATTTTCATATTTATTTTTGCTAAATTTTAGCTACGTTGTGATGTTTGTTCAAACATTTAAATATATATACGTAGTTCTTGGTTTACTTTTAATTCTCTTTTGTCTATTTTGTTTTTCACTTAAGTTTTATTTTCAGCCTTTTTTTCCCAGCTACCTTTTACCAAACACTCATAGTGACTTCAGACTTAATAATTACATCTTATTATCTGTCACCCTTCAACAACATGGCTAAAGATGAGTTTAACATTGTTTTTTCATTATAAAACTTTTAAAGACAATTTCAACTCATTGCATTTTCACTGGTTCATTTTAATATGTTTTCTAAACTTGTTTTGTTCATTTGTGGTGTTCTTTTCTCTTTTTTTTTAACCAAGAAGCAGAAACTAGTGAAACAGCTGCCTTTAGAGAACATCTGTCTGGAAACTGATTCACCAGCTCTGGGTCCGGAAAAGCAGGTGAGATATTTACTACTTTGTTAAGACATTTTTAAATTAAAAGACATGTCCAAAATGACTAACATGTACCTAGTATATCCAATTAAAATCTGCTTAGGTTCATTGTTTTGTGACTGAATTACAGGTGAGAAATGAGCCTAAAAACATTAGTGTCTCTGCTGAATACATCAGTCTGATTAAAGGAGTGCCAGTGGAGAAGGTGATGGAGATAACGACGCAGAACGCCCTCAGACTCTTCCCAAAGCTCAAGTCAGTCATCAGACTCTGACATGGCCTTGTTTCATTATTTTTAAAAAGATAAATTATGAAAAATACTCCCCTAAAAACCAGGACCGTTTCTTTGTTAAACCAGTTCTTTTATCACCATTTGTGATATTCTAGAGTGAATAAAGATGATGAAACACGTGTTCACACTGGTGGTGTGTATTTCTCATGTCTGTGATGGATTAGTCCTTCATTTTGCTGCGTTTGGTTTGATCAACAACAGCAATGATAACAAATAAGAGGAAAGGACTGTTTAAACCTCCATTCCTGTTTGTACACTTCTTAGCTACAGTTTTCCATGGCTTTTCAATCACATCTCTAAAAAAATCACTTATTGCACATATATATAATAATAAAACACATTTGAATAAGAAGTTTGCTAATGTAAAAACAAAACAAAGACATTTCTTTGTAAAAATAACTGTGATTTTTTTATTATTATGTATATAGAGTTCATAAGTGCTGACATTGAGTTTGGTTAGTTAACATAACAAAAATGTTATCAAATACACAACACAATACGTACACATTCAGTTCACATGTGATAACTTTGACAATATGTGCTGTTGGGATTATTACAGTGGTAAATATACATTGATGGTCCGTAAAAGTAATGCCACAGTGATGTGTTGTTATTGTAGTATTCTTGTATTTTTACAAAAGTATAAGCAATTAGAAAGTCTTGAAGTGAACGTACTTTGCGGGATGAAGAAAAAAGCAGGAATATAGAAATATATAAAAGTAGAGTAGAAAAATAATTAATAATGAAAGCGTAACAATATGCTATAAATCAGTAAAATTTCAATGTTTTTACTTTACTATGTTGAAAATTCAGTGTCTCCAAAAATAACAAAGAACAAGATAAAAAAAACAACTTTAAAAAAAATACAAAGAAAAAAAAGGAAAAAGCACACACCTTGAAACATCACAGAGAAAAGATTTATATTGGCAGTAAGTATTTCCTCGTGGTGTTCTAAAGCATTAGGACACAAGATGTTTCTCAGTCTGACCCACTGGTGGCCAAGACCCAAATTACATCATCTAAATCCATGTCTTTAATCTCGTAAATGTTATTCTGGTAAATTTGGGATTTTCTTCTCATAAACTCGTGACTTTATTCTAGTAAACTTACAACTCTTACAGTGGTCCTATAATTAATCCTCTCATTTCAGATACTTTTAATCCTCAGTTTGGCCTCAATACTCCGTCATAGTCGTGTGTATAGAGTCATCGATAGAAAAGTCAAGCCATATATTCCCTAACAAAGTGGCACTTGCATTTCCTTCAGCTGCTCAGGTTCCTCCGTCATATACCACTCTGCTGTTAGTACCAAAACTATCTTGGACCTACCTTTCTCTGTTGGACCTTAATTATTCAGCTACAGCTAAGTATTAAAGAATCGATGTTTATTCTTTTATTAAAGCTAACTGTTGTAGCATTAGCATGTCTCCTCACTGCTGGACTGCCGGGGCTTGAACGGTGATCACAGTCTGACAGGGACACGAAAAGACGCAGATCAACATTCATGTGGCTTTAGAACAGATAACCACTAGGTGTCAGTAGAGATTTTGTTATTACTTTAGGTTAACCTACCATTTTTGGTCCTGTTGTGCAGCAGTTGACCACCTTACAGCAGTACGAGGCCAAGGTTACAGAGATGGCGAACATCACAGCCTGGATGATTGCACACTCAGCAAATAAATGGGAAACAGCGCTCTGGGGAGAGGGAGGGAGTAATTAGATAAAAATGGAAAGAATATGAAGAAAAAAGATGGGAAAGATTGAAAGAGAAAAAAGAAAGAAAGAAGGAAGGAGAAAAAAGAGTATAAAAAAGTAAAATGGGGATGAGAAAAAATGAGGAAACAATAGAACAAAATAAGGATGGAAGAGAGACAGATAACGAAACTACACTCTCCTAACATTGCTCAATCTTCACGGTACTGCCCATATCCTGGGCCAATCAGAGTACATGTTACATTCCATAATCACTGTCTGACAGACACACTTCTGCAGTTTGGTTTTTCCTCTCTCTGACGACCCTAAACTAGTACTTACATAGCCTCGTAGCCGTGCTATGAGGCTAACGTTTTGGTTGGTTGTTAATACTGCACATGTGAATCACCTCGATGTTGTAGCATCTTTCTCCATATTCTTGCGTCATGTTCTCATAGCTGTAATGCCAACAGATGGAGGGTGTGTAGCCCACTTTGTCCAAGGTGAGAAGCAAATTGAGAAAGGAGGCGATGCATGCTACGACCTGCATCCCCAAACAGGCTCTGAGCTGGAACACACACACACAACCCAGCATGCTGTTAGTTTACATATGAAATTGTTGTTCAGTGTCTTCACCTCAGCAACAGCAAGACTACATCCTTTATTTATGTTGAGGTAGACGTAGCTTTAAATTGTGTTTCTTGGTAAATATTCATGTGTAAAGTTGCTTCAGGTGTCTACATTTGATCATTGCAGTGGTGCCCAATGTGAGGGGTGGGTCTCCAAGGGGGACCTAGGAGAAAATTTGTGGAATAGTGGGAAAACTTAATTTTAATAATAACTGTAATTTTATTCTCTGTTTTCCTCAAGGATAGAATTTTTGTGTTTTAAATAAAGTTCAGTGGAGTTGGCAGAAAATGTTTTTAGACCCTGGGACTTAAGGTGGACCTGATCCACCCTGAAGAATATCTTGGATATGGTTAGATCTTCTGAGACCACGGTGAAATAAGCCGACTGCAGGTTGGTGGGGATTCTGTTAGTAACGTTTTCTTTCACTTACACATGGCCGCATGTTTGAAGAACCAGCTCCATTCAGTGACTCATGTGACAGAGGAAGTGGCAGAAACCAAGAGTTGTTCCGTTGGTTCCTCTTGTTTTCACACATCAGCGCTTCTCAATTCTCTCATTAATTTTTTTTAAAGTGGTTCCATAGTGGAGCAGTTAGCACACCTGCCTTTCAAGCACATAGCAGAGAGTCCTGGGTTTGATTCCCAGAGAAACCACGTGTCCCTAATGGCGCCTCCTGTGGCAGCCTCACTCACAATACAAATAAGGGACTCAATAATTATTTTTTAATTATTTTTCTCTACAAGGACAATTCTTTCTTAGCACATCCTCAAAGGTGAAAAGGTCACTTCCTGAACACAACAGGCTGCTGGCCACTGAGCGTGGTTAACAATTTTGTGTTCTGTTTACTTACTGTTGGCAAACGGAGGTTCTGAGCTGCAACAGCCACACCACCAGCTATGATCACCTGTGGTTAAAACAACGCACGTTCAGAGAAAAAGTATTGAGAACTATATGTGCAAAAAATGGTCACAAGATTATAATCAAGATGTTTGCCTCAAAAGACACACAAGTTTAAGTTAAGTTTAAGTATCATTATTTAAGTATTTTTAAGTATCATGTTTATCTATTAATGAAAATGACATAAAATGACTTTATATATATATATATATATATATATATGTTTTACTTGTTTAATTTTTAATCAGTATTGTCCACCAGAGGGCTGCAGAGGCTGGCTGAATTTTTACACAAATACATTATTAAAAAATAGAAAGAAATCATAGTAAAATAATTAATAAAACACATGTTTGAAGCTAAATATAAACAAAACGTGTGTCATAAACCTTCAGTCCTCACCAGTATAGAACAGATGAAGCAGGGGACTTCGACCGGCACTCTGCTTAAGCCACTGGCCAGAAACACAGTCACACATGTGATTTGAAACACACTGAGGACAATCTGAGTTACCTGGAATAAAAAGGGAAATCAGTTTTTTCCAACTTCTAGATTTAAACATTTCTGCTTCGTAAATGAATTTGATACAAACTGCCATATGTTTAGAGATCATACTGTAAGGTAGCTGTGAGACAACATGCTGACGGTCCCTGCAAAACATCGGACATCAAAATTGATTTTCTGGTTTATTTCCACACCTTTTTGTTCTTCTGTTTGTATTCTTTTATATATTTTGCCTTTTGTTGTAGCTTATTGTTGTGAATCTTATATATTACCTTGACCCTTATGTTGAACAACCCCATGTCAACACATTCAAACTATTGCTTGCAATCTTCACTGAACTTTATCAGATGAAAATATAAATGTGTGAAACTTGTAAAATTAAAGAAATATCCTTGATGCCCACGCACAACTCCTCGACCCCCACTTTGGGAACCACTGAACCAAAGTTAGAAACCCTTAACCCCAGCTGTAATATCTCCTCGCCAG
>NC_024307.1:14904197-14925253 GCF_000523025.1 Cynoglossus semilaevis
ATCGTCACCTTCCCCACCCCCCCCATTAGAAGTTAGCCATTGTCTTCCTAATCCTCTCTTTTTTATTGCCCCTACCCCCAGAGCCTTGGGTTCAGCCTCCAGATATTTCTGTGCTCTTTGGTGATTCTGCTGGAAGCTGACAGCGACCAGAGGGCTCTGCGCCGGGGTGGTGTCCTCCTTGACGACTTCCTCTGGGACAGTGACATGAAGAAAGAAAAAAAGAGAAAAACTCCTGTAAGTTCATGAAACTTTGTTGTTAACAGAAACAGCCAGTGGAGAACATGCTGCTGCAGAGGAGGCTGAAGTGGTGAACAGAACAGACACATCTGGACTCCATCAAACCAGACAAACAACACTGGTCTCTGTGCCGCTGACCCTCACTGTCCACATGGAAATATCTGGAATATTAGCTTTAACATATTTGTTTCTTTTTACCTTCCATGATATCAGTCTATGGGAGAGGATTTCTTTTTCCTCTCTTTCTTCCAGGTTCTGCTTCTCCACCAAATGCTGAGCTGCTGCAGCCTAAAGTTTTGCGAAACACTTGAAGAAGAAGACGGAAAAAGTCCCGCCCTACGTCCTCCACTGCAACCTGATTCCTACGGCTCACTTCCTCTCTGCCTCTTTGCTAGACTGATAGGGATTCTAATGGTCTTGGTGAAATGACTTGTGCTGGAACTTCAATTGTGTTGGAAAATGTTTCACCTACATTTCATTCAAACAAATGTGCAATTGAAAGAGACCCTGGAAAATCTTTAAAAATCTACAGGGGAATAATAAAAGAAAGAATATTTTAAAAACAGAGAATTGTTTGTTCTGTAAGATACAAACCAAGCAAGATATTTTGCTAATGTTATCGTTTATCATTGTAAGAAGTTTAAAGACAACTTCAACTGGGTGCATTTTTATTGGTCTATTTTAATATGTTATTCCAACAGATAACAGTTTTGGAGATTTTTTCTGCCGGTTTGTTTGTTTAATTTGTGCTGATCTTTTCCTTTTTAACTAAGAAGCAGAAACTAGTGAAACAGCTGCCTTTAGAGAACATCTGTCTGGAAACTGATTCACCAGCTCTGGCTCCAGAAAAACAGGTGAGATATTTTCCTCTTCGACCCATTTTTAAATTAAAAGATGTTTCCAAAAATGACAACACGTACCTCTAGTATATTCAATTAAAATCTGCTCAAGTTTTTTATATATATTATTTTTAAAAACATGAAATATGAAACATGCTGCCGCTGATGAAACCTGTTCTTTTATCACCATTTGTGACATTCTAGAACAAATAAAGATGACGAAACACGATTTCACACAGGTGTTGTGTATTTCTCGTGTGTGTGTGATGGATTAGAGTCCTTCATCCACACTGTGTCATGTCACGTACACAGCAGCTCGGTGTCAACAGTCGTTCTGTCTTTCTTTTCCACACGTTCACGCCATTGTTGGACAAACGTTTGCGACGTGACGCTGATTTAAAATGTATATCACTGTCAGTCTGAGCTCAGTGCAGCAGTGAAACCCCACCACTGATGTCACTGTTGTTGACCTTTATAATAACTGATGATTTTTAACAGGGTCTGGATCATTTACAGTAGATGATATTGGTATATTAATACAATAAATTTAAAAATACTTATGCTTTTCTATTAAATTTACAGTCAGTCTTGGTCAAAAACCTTTAGCATAAATATTATAAACAAATGAAACATAAAATATTTTTAATTGCAATGTGTAATATAAAATAGATAAAACATATACCTAATTTTCTATAATTTGATTCGTATTAAAAGTATATTTATTATTATTAAGAGTAATCTTTTAAATGACGTAAAATAAATCTGCAACATTTTCTAAAAAAATGTATTTGAAGCAGTCACAATTAAATCTTTAAGAAAAAGACAAATACATGTAAAAACATTCTATCGAGCTTTCATTTTGTACTTTGTTTTAAATTATTATTTATTATAAAATGTAACGATGTTGTGTCGTGCATTGTTTTTGAATCATATTTCATGTCATGTCATTTTTCCTACATCGTGTGTGAACAAATCCGAGGTTTCTCGAACGGCTCACTGGTGTGTACTTCACGGACCGCCCTGACACGTCAGCCTCGCCTCTCCCGCGCCTCAGCAGCGACTGACAGCGTGATTGACCACTGAATCTCACCGTCCGGGTCCAGACCAGCGGCTGAACTTTACCTCATTGGCTGCTGGTTTTTAAACTACCCTCGGGGGTGGCTTTGGGGGCAGAATCTGGGTGTCCTTCAGCATTCTGTCAGCTACTCATCTTCGAGTATTTATGTTGACTATAAAAACTAAACTTTTTTATTTCAACAATAAGGAGTGTTTTTGTTCAGCCGTTGAACCCATGTCTGTAGGAGCTGACTGGAACTGCCCGCTGGTACAGGTACAGGTTTGAATCTTCGTGTCAGTTCACTGTGGCTTCACCTAATTCCTAAATAGTTAAAGTCACTTTTATGATTCGCGGTTTGTTTTTGAGATGAACTACCTACCTCTGTCTAAGTGTTGAGTTTAGGTAATGTTTGCAACACTCTCCGAGTGTTAGGCTGTGGTGGAGTTGGTATGTTGAGGATGAACTGTTTGCTGCTTTAGAACATCAGTAACAGGGGCGTCTTAAAGGTTTTTGGGGGCGCCGGCTTGGAGGTCGGAAAGGGGCCTCAAGATTACAACTTTTCAGCCACACTAAAATTTGAAACTACCAAACATATTCTGTTCTGTGCAGTTTTAAAAATCCAGCTGTTTTGAAATGTTCCTTTACATTTTAGAAAAATGACTTAAATAATAATTTAATCAACAGACGTATTTAGCCCTTGAATTTACAATATTTTCATTATTTTAAAATAAGCATTTTCTGCCCTTCAGGGTATTGCAAGAAATAACTTGTATGTACGGGTAAATGATATTTGTGAACGTTTTGTTAAATTTTTTTGCCATATTTCATGTGCAACGATGCCTCCTAAAGAGTTGATCTATAAGTATATAATATAATAACTAACGCTTCCCTACTTTGCGAGTTTTAGCCTATTGCGGAACGTAACCTCTGCGATAGATGAAGGACCTCTGTATATTCCTTCACACAGACTGGTTGTATATGTTGTCTGCAGTTTAATGTCTGTGTTAAATCAGGCGTCAACTCTGTGTCTCGACTACGATGCTGAGACAAACAAAAGGTTTCATCTCATCTGTCTTTAACCTAAAGCCCTTGACTCAGCAGGTCTGAGTCTCTGGTCACAATGACAGCAGACTCCGTGGTCAGGAGGGGTCTGACCTGGATGAAGCAGGCGGCGGCCACAGCTCCAGCGGGCGTCCTGCCCCGCATCAGGAACCACAGGCTGGTCAACTTCCATCAGGCTGCCAGATCAGGACGGGTGAGCGGTCAGCTGTGTCTCTGTGTGAGTGGCTGTGGAGGTTCACAGACCAAATCCAAACCACAGCTGTGGAGCTGGGACACTGAGTTAAATTCCAAATACCTGCTAATTCTGACTAATGAATTCTATCCAAAATAAGAGTTTTAAAATTATCTCAGTGATGGAAATAACAATGACCACTAACGCTTTCTGAATAAATAGCCAGAAAAACTCTACTCTGACTTTTTTTTTGGGAATACTTAACTCTACTCTGACTTTTTTTTTGGGAAGTTTTATTTGAACTTAAATTCCATGGCTATGAGCAAACTGTGCAAGAAAGATATTTCTTATCTCTGCAGTATAAACATCACTATCACCGCACCTCAAACATGGTGCTGTATATTAAACCGAAAATATGTCTGTATGTGTATATATATATTTACATATATGTATATATTTATATACATACAAATATTTATTCATGAATGGAATAGTTGCTGTTTTACTGTGAGTTTTCTGATAAATTAAGATTTAAAAGGTCAGAGATGAAAATTGAATGTATTTATTTGCATTGAAAAATTGTATCATTTGATAAACACTTGACAAATATTTGTAATTACATCCCAGTCTGTGTTCTTCTAATTCCACTCATGGACCGTAGTCATACCTACTGTAATACTTCAACAGTCTGAGGAAGATGAACCAGGAGGACTGTGACGTTCAGTTGGTTCAGTCTTTGTCGTTGTCTGTTGGTCAGGTTCAGTCCTCAGTAGATGGACTTTTATCAGTTTGTTTGTCACTAAACAACTCTTTAACTTCCTCTTCCTCCTGTTTCTTCTTCATCCAGGGCATGTTGAGCCAACACCAGGGGGCCTGCGTCCACAGAGCCACCGCTCTAAAGACTCTGTGCAGGGATCCGACCGTGGCAGGGTTTTTTAGCACCTGTGTTGTCGGAGGTTCACACGCTGCTAACAGGAAACATCTCCTGTACCACAGAGACCGGACCGCTGGTCGTCTGTTCTCTGGACACTCCAGATTATTGAACCAGGACAATTCCACAGTGGGACGTTTGACGTCGGAGGACGTCAGTAAAGCAAGGAACGTCAAAAAGACAGACTTCAAGCAACATAAACAAGTGGTAGATTATTCAATATACTTTTCCACACTTTTGGTTTTTATTCTCATTATTGTTAATAATGACAAATTTAAAGAGGATTTCTGTCCTTTTTCTTTTTTTTTACCTTAAATCTGTCTGGGTTTTTTTTTATTTCAGCTCAGTGAAAAAGCCAGGGAGAGTAAGGTTCCAGTGACACGGATTGGAAGACTGGTGTCTTTTGGAGGTACTTTTTTAAAAAAAATTCTTATTTTACCCCTAATTTTTGTCTTGAAGTATCGTGGCATTGATCGTCCAGAAATTGCTCATCGTGGAGACTGCAGAGGTCCAGTTGTTAGACAGTCCAATCAGAACAGAGTTTCCATTTATTCTGCACGATCATCTCTAGTGTTGTGAGTTGCAGCGAGCTGGAAAGGTGTAATCAAGGTGTTCTGTAGCGCCCCCTTTTTGCAGATA
This sequence comes from Cynoglossus semilaevis, assembly GCF_000523025.1. Lineage (NCBI taxonomy): Eukaryota > Metazoa > Chordata > Actinopteri > Pleuronectiformes > Cynoglossidae > Cynoglossus > Cynoglossus semilaevis. The sequence goes on from NC_024307.1 coordinate 14,909,135, forward strand.
GGACTATTGCCTGTCAGTTACAGGGAAATAAAATCAGTGGAATTCTCACTGTGGCACATATAAAGAAAAATATGATTTTCTTTTTTTTTTTACCCCTTTCTGTAATCAGCTCCACAGCCCACTGGAGGGGCCCAGCCCCCACTTTGGGAACCCCTGTGGTTGTTATAACTACTTAGAGCAGATAACTGGATTTGTGACCTTGAGCTCCGACTGTGACCTCTGGGTCTCGACGCCTGTGTTTTCGGACCATGTGTGAGTCCTGAGAAAGTGCAAGCTTGGCACAAACGTATGGAATCAAGCACAGCAGCGTGTTGTAAACACAAACATCTGACTGACGCCTGTTTGAGGTCAAGGAGACTGTCCTTTATTTATTCATGTTTAAAGATGTCTGTCTTTCTAAGAGAGTCAGGTTTATGTTTACTGTCGATACAAGCTGAAACTCTCCATTGTATTCTTGAAATCGAAATATTGTGTTGAAATCACTTCCTTCCTCGAAGTTGGTTTCACATGCAGTTTTTTATACCAGTGAAGTTGTATTTGTTAGAAACATTGTTTAACTTTAACTTTGCAGCGTTCCTCAGATCAGGGACTTCGTATCCTTGTGATAGTCCAACTAAAAAGTAGCAGCTCTTCTTTGGTTGAATGGTTTTGGGGTGTATTTTTGCCCTGACCTCTGGATTATTCTCCCCTCTAGCTGCTGATGACTGGTATCACTTCCTTTTGTTGTTGATCTTGTTATCAGGTGAAAAGGGAAGGAAGTAGGACAGAGTCTCTCTGCTCCAAAGTCTGTCAATCATTGGTTACGTTTTTCCACAGGTCTGGCCGTAGGGCTGGGGATCGGAGCCATCGCTCAGATGATGAAGAAGAACTTTAAACCACAGGAAGGTGATGAAGAGGATGGTGATGATGGTGATGTTTGTGGCTTTGTCTGTTGACTAGATGTGATGAGTTTTAATCATTCAGATTAAATGGTTGTATTCCACCCTGGTGTCTTAGAGGTCATAGGTCATCTGTTGAGGTTTAATTGAAACATTGATCTTCAAAACAGCATGAAAGCCAGTTCTCTTCTCCCTTGTTGTGAAAGTTAAAATAGTCAATTAGGTTAAATTACACAAGTATTAATTACATCATATTAAAATACTCCATCTGAATATACAGCTGTGTCTCTGCTACAATATTGACTTTTTTTTTCTTTAATTGAAGATAACAAAAAGAAAGCCATTCTGGATTCCAGCTCGTTTCTCTCTGAAGCCAATGCTGAAAGAATCGTGCGGACGCTCTGCAAAGTCCGAGGTGCTGCTCTGAAACTGGGCCAGATGCTGAGTATTCAAGGTGAAGTATGTTCTCATGTCAAATATTACTACAGGTTTTTGACCCTGTCTTATAGGATGTGTTTTTATTTAGAACTCACAGAAGAGTCTGATCACAGCGTCAGGTTTCATCACAACACTTTTTAACATCTGTGACTCAGACTTAATGGAAAAGACCAGCAGGGAAATGTCACCTCTGAAAATAACCCTAATCATAAGCCATGAGATAAACACAATAGGTTCAATTCCAGCTGAGCTACAGTAGGAAACAGAGCCTGACACTGACACACCCGTGACTGCCTTTGACTGAACAGCTGAGCTGCAGAGATGTGTCTGTTGGCCTCTGCTCCACTTGGTGTCAGTCACCGACAATGACTTGAACTGGAGTCAAAGAGTTGAGTTTGTTTTGGCAGACGGAGACCTGGAAATACTTTCAAAAGTCACAGCCACATACAGTACAGGACGTCCACACGGTTCTGTGAAGAATATGTGATTATTATCAGTCAACCTAAATATTACATGAATTAGTTAAATGGTAGAAAACAGCCATTTATTGAAGGTAACATTGTGCTGTGGCTGGTAATCTGGTTTCAAAATGCTACACTTTCAGCAAAATACAGCATGAGCAGCTACTGTGTTGGATGGAAACAGCATGAATGAGTGAATTATTTCAAGAAATGTTTCCTCAGGACATCAGTGAAATCAGTGACCTGTGATCTGACAACGTTATAGTCAAAACCCTGTTCATCTTTGTCACTCCTCTGCTTCAGACGATGCTTTCATTAACCCTCAGTTGGCCAAAGTCTTTGAGCGTGTTCGTCAGAGTGCAGACTTCATGCCGACCAAGCAGATGATGGTACAGTGTGTCCTGATCGACCCCTGTCCCAGTGAAGCAGTGAAGTCTTTACTGAACGTCTGTCTTTATAGAGAGTCATCAGCAGCGACCTGGGCCCAGACTGGAGGGAACGGCTGCAGGACTTCGAGGAAAAGCCGTTTGCTGCCGCATCCATCGGACAGGTGCATCTTGGGAGGCTGAAGGACGGCAGAGAGGTGGCCATGAAGATCCAGGTGAGTGAGTAAGTGACTGACTGACTGACTGACTGACTGACTGACTGACTGACTGGGTGAGTGTAGTACTTCCAAAGTGACAGAGGTCAAATCCACCCTGTGATGAAGCACCGTTGACTTTTTCCTCTCAGTATCCTGGTGTGGCCAAAAGTATCAACAGTGACGTGAACAACATCATGGCAGTCCTGAGTTTGAGCAACGCTCTGCCTGAAGGTAAACGTGCACCGGAGATTTGATCGTTTCTCTGTTATCAGCTGCTTCTGTCTGATTCCTCTGACCTCTACAGTGAAAACCTGGAATGTCCTAATGTCCAACCTTTCATTTATGGTCCAACATCTGCTCTGGTTCCCAGGTTTGTTCCCTGAGCATCTGATCCAGGTCATGAGTCGGGAGCTGGCTCTGGAGTGTGATTACATAAGAGAAGCCCAGTGTGCCAGGAACTTCCAGTGAGTGTTCACTTTTATTTACTTTAGATGGACATCTGACTCTTTTTTTTGTTTTGTTTTTTTCTGCTGCCTGTGTAGTTTTTCTCCCCTGATTGTAGTATATTATTATATAATATTTCCCGATGTTAGTTGCCTCTGTATTTATCACACATCCCAGACTTCCATGCTGCTGAACTTTTCTATTATATTTTAATTTTTGTAGTACGGAAAAGATGCAGGAAGACAATGATGTCATTTACTGTAGGTGTTCATTAAACCCACTCGACTATTCTATGTCTCTCTCTCTCTCTCTCTATGGTTACTATATGAAAGAAAAACTTTATTTAAAAAATTTAATTCAACCCCATTGTGGAATTGTATCTAATCTGAGAGAATAAGTAACTAATTTCAACACTTGCGAGAAAAAAGTCGCTTTGCAGCTTGTTTCTGATGCCCCCTAGTGGCCTTTGTGACTTTTTTATGTTCTTTAAAACTGAGATTTCCCGATGTTAGTTGCCTCTGTATTCTATCCAGTTGATTTAAAATGAGTTAAACATTGACCTCAGACCTGACGTTGAAGGTGTGGATATTTTGAACTAAACCTTAAACCAGGAGCAGTGGATCCTACTGAAGGTTTGAGACAGTGTTGACGGCTGGCTTAAAGCACTCAGCCCTGCCTGGGATTTGAACCAGCAGTCCTCTAATTACATCATGTGAAATAAGAGAGACTTTTACAACTCCTCAGCTGTAGATAAAAACTTCAGGGCTGTTAAAGCAGGAAGCTGCTAATATTAGCTTAGCAGAATATTATAACAACCTCGTGAGTATATTATTTATAGCTAAAATAGCCGAGATTACAAACCTCTGTTGTTTGTTTGTTTGTTTGTTTGTGTGTTTGCAGGCAGCTGCTGAAAGGTCACCCCTTCTTCTACGTCCCTGATGTGATTGATGATCTGAGCAGCCGACATGTCCTCACCACCACGCTGGTGCCTGGTGTCCCTCTGGACAAGCTCACCGAGCTCTCGCAGGACCTCAGGAATGAGGTAAGAATGAGACACGTCCTGGAAACCCTGGAAAGTAGGGATCCAAATTTTCCAGTCATGTTGAACCAAAAGTAAAATGAGGGTGCAGTGATTCCTAATTTCCTGGAAATGATACTGTAAGCATTTCCAGGAAATTAGGAATCACTGCACCCTCATTTTGTCCGGTTTAATTAATTGTGTGCAAAAAGTTTGTTCTGTCATGTCGTCTCTAGAGGGTGCTGTTGCACATACTGGTGTGACAACTGATTCTTTTTCAGTATTTTAGCTAACATGTTTTTTTACTTTTGGTCTCGTCAGATTTGTGAACAGATCCTGATTCTGTGCCTCAGGGAACTGTTTGAGTTCAGATACATGCAGACGGATCCAAACTGGTCCAACTTCTTCTTTGATCATCAGAGACACAAGGTCAGATTTGTTTTTTTTGTTGGTTTTTTATGTACCTGCCTATGAACAGTTTTTCAAGCATTTTATTTAAAGAAAATCTGTTTTTCTTACTTCCTGTCTTCAGGTGGCGCTGTTGGATTTTGGAGCCACACGAGGTTTTGACAAGAGTTTCACTGACAACTATATCGAGGTACGACGGTACTTTTCAAAGTTGGATTAGTATTTTACATTTGTACAGGTTGCAGTATTATGTAGTTGATACTATTTGAAAATTTAGAAAAATGCAGTCACAGTTGTTATCACGTAAATAAAAATAGTCTTTATTATTATAGTTTTTGTATAATAACAAACTACCATGATCATGATCATGTAATATTACTACATTACTTCAAAAATGACCAAACCTTTTTTTTTTTAATTTTAAATGTATGGATTTAGGTTTAAATCCACCTTCCACCGTCCACACCCAACCCCAGCTAGTGCCAGGTGTAACAACTGTACCACACCCAATGAAGAGAAAGTCTGAAAAGTCTTTTTTATCATGACTACTTTCTCTGAGCAGATCATTAAGGCGGCTGCAGACCGAGACAGAGACGGCGTCCTACAGAAATCCAGAGAGATGAAGTTTCTCACAGGATATGAGACCAAGGTAAATAAACACACACAGACATCAACATTACAGGGTTGGACACCTCATCTTCAAGTCAAGGACGTGCCGGAGGGAACGCAGTCAGTCAGGGGCCAACAGTTGTACAAATGTAAGGCTGACCTCTACTGGTTGCCAGAGGAAAGTGCAAAAAATAAAAAGTGTAATTTAAACTTCTAAATGTTTTTTATATAAACACAATGCATATATACAGTGTGTTTATTTATATATATATATATATGTATATATATATATTTAATAATGTAGTATTATATTTATGTCAACTTTCAACATTCTGTTTTAGTCGATGGAAAACGCACACGTGGACGCTGTGATGATCCTGGGCGAGGCCTTCTCCTCCTCAGAGCCCTTTGACTTCGGACACCAGAGCACCACCGAGCGCATCCACAGCCTCATCCCAGTGATGCTGAGGGAGCGGCTGACGCCTCCTCCTGAGGAGACCTACTCCCTCCACAGGAAGATGGGCGGCTCCTTCCTCATCTGCTCTAAGCTCAAAGCTCAGATCGCCTGTAAGAACATGTTCCAGGAGGCCTACATGAACTACTGGAAAGACGGAGGACGGGTCGAAGCAGTAGCACGAGGGTAAGAAGGGTTTTAAAATAAAACAAACAAACAAAAAATCGACATTTTACTGATGTTTGACCTTTGACCTATAAACTTTGTCTCCTGTGAAGAGATGTTTAGAACTTGTCCAGATCATTACCATCATATTGTTAGATTTTCTTTGTCTTGCCCCAAAGTAGCAAAGAGAAGATAAAAACAAAGATTAATGCAAAAACTTTTTAAAGAAACGTATTAATTATGAAAACTGCCATTTTATTATCCACATGCTAATGGTTACAACATATCTCATCTGGACCAGGACTTTACTGAAGACTGACTATATATCCAAATGATTTGTGTCTATTTGTACTGTTTAGTGTTTTCTATGACATGTACATCATGATGCTTAATGGTTTTTGAAAAACTGCATTTAATGTGACATCCAGGATTCTCAGTTTTAAATAAACTGGCCCTGATTTTGCATAAAAAAATCTGCTTAAATGCACGCAATTTAATTTATTATATATATTTGTTATTTATTGACTTTTTAAATTTTAAAACCACAAAAACTCCCAGAAGTCCTGTAAATTATTATTTTTGGCTCAAGATTCAACATTCAGTACAAAATGATTTTGCACAAACTTGATGGAAAGACCTTACTGTCTTAAAACTTTTAAATTAGATTTATAGAATCTTCGTAGATCCTTCAAATATTGAATGTGTAAAACCACAGCTAAAGCAAGAAAGAGAGTCACAAAATAAGAAATTAAATATATTATATACTGTGAATATATGTGTATATATATATATATACAGTATATATGTGTGTGTGTGTATATATATACATACACATTTCACACAATCTACATTCACAATTGTGTGTGAATAAACAAATTAGCTGTAAATAAATAGGGGATTGTTGGTAGTTTGTAGTTGACTGGCCATTGGAAAAGGAAAAGGTACAAGTTTATACATGTTAGTAATTAAACCAGATGTCAGGTGTTTTATATTAAACTTTGTTTAGTTAAAACATACAGAACAATCCAACTGAGAGTCAGAATCTCTTCGAGGTTCTGGCCAGGTCAGTATCTGTCTATGACACCCTGCAGTACCTCTGTCTGCCAGGGGTCACAGTAAAAGACTTCAATATTAAATAAGCTAGAGCAGTGGTTCTCAAACTCTGGTACTCAAGCGCTCTCTAGTGGTACGTGGGGAAAATTCATAATTTCACCTTTACATTTTCAGTTGAATAAATCTGAAACATACCATGCACAATTAATACAACATTTAAACTTAAACATCTTTCTAAACATCTCTCCTGTGGTGGAAGCTAACAGTGAAGGCCTCTGCTGCTGTATTCTAATGTTGGTCATCATGGTGGGACTCAGAGAGGTCAAGGTTTTCTCAGGTGGGACAGAGTAGAAAAAGTTGGAGAACCACTGGTCTAGAGAGATGAAAGTAGGTTTATTCAGTCAGAGAAGCTCCACCTCTAGTGGGCGTCATCTTCTCAAGTGGAATCACCTGGTGAGGAGAACATTGCTCATGTGAAAGGTTGGTGGAGGCTGGTTGAAGAAGTGTTTGTGTTTTGGCCACAGACGACAGAAGTGAAAGATGTCGTCAGTGTTAACCTGGACTGAGGTAATCTAACTGAGACATTGACTCTTAGCATGTGTGACTAAAGTGTACGGTGTGTCTGACCTGCTCGATGCCATCCAAAGGTCATGGTGTGGGTTGGTGGTCTGGATGAGATCCACAGAGAGAAGATGCTGATCAAGATGCTGCCGAAGTCGGTGAGAAGGTGGGCCGCGTCAGTCATGATGGCCAGACTGTGGGCAGCATATCCACCTACAGGTGAGGGAATGACACTACATATGAATAACTGTCTGATAGTTGCTAACATTAGCGTCACATTAGCTTTAGTTAGCATTTCTGTGTCTTGTGGGAATGACAAGCAACGTTCAAACAAACGATCTAAACTGAGGTGTAAAAATATTAGAGTCCAGTTACCTAACTTTTTACAGCAATCTTAAGCAGTGTGTTATTAGGTTCATAGATTCAAGCACTACGGTAGAGCAGCAGTGACGTAACATCAATTAATCAGTAAACAACATTCGTTAACAATAAATTGCACCGGTGCAGTACCATAAATGTGCAGCCAGAGGGCAGGGAATTCACGTTGAATCGAGTGGCTGTGTGACGTCTTTGTGACGTTCATGTATGTGACGACCAGAATACACCATAACGTGTCATACATTAAAATATAAATCATCATAATTTGGAGGAAAGTAGCTTCCGCTTTATCTTGCTCCTAACTTCTTCGGAACTTCTGGGCCGCTAGAAACAGCGCCCAGTCAGTGCAGCAGCCGCAGCCACCTGCTGACCTGTTGCTGACGTCAGATATGCACAAAGCAACAGAAATGTATCCACTCATCAAAAGATGTGATTAATTTGTTGCCCCAAGCCGAGTCTCTCGGTGACGGAGTGACTATCTGCACCTCCTCTTGTCTCTAAAAGTATGTAAATATACTTAAGTCATTTGTTTACAGGTTCAGTTTAAAATGCAGAACGCGTGTTTGTGCGATATATGCTGTTTGTGTTTTTGTGTTAGAATACATGACCTTTTTAATACTGGCATTGAATCACTGACGGCACCATTGTACTGGGATACTACTGTGAAACTGGCCTGGTGCGGCTCAGCCCCACCTTAGTACTGAGTGCTGCGAGGTTGGGTGTGGACAGAACTTATTATATGTCAGTGCTTTACAAATATATAAAAATATTTATGTCAATAACACAGGTCAACACGGTGGTGTTTACAGTTCCTAGTAGCAGTTCTTGATCCATAATCGAAGACTAAAAATGGTCAGTTTGGTACATTTTTTTAATAAGTAGATAGGACAAGATCAGTCCTTACTGGAAATCTTTGATATGTTTCCATATCAGTTGACGGCTAAGCCCCTGAGGCTTCTCCAACAAAGACAAATCTGTCTCAGAACTTTTTGACCAACCCATGTATGGACTTCCACATACAGTAACTTAGCGTTAGCTCCTGTGAGAGACATGGTTGATGAAAAGCCTCCTACCAATCAGTTCTCCGATCATGAAGACCAGCGTCAGGATGCAGGCTGTGTACAGCTTCCTCCTGGCTGAACGTCTCAGGTCAGCGTCACTTTTGGACATGGTCTCTGTCTCCTGACACAGAGGCTCAGGGTTCCACAGATCCAGCACAGAAGACACCTCTTCACTGGACTCTGATGTGGAATCGGAGAGTTTGTCCTCCTGACAGCTGGTCCTGACAGGAGGAAGACTTTATTTACTCTCACATCTGGGTTCAAGCTCCCTGTGTCCAGGTCAAGTCAAAGAAGGACTTTCACAGTTGACCTTGAGACTTGACTAGCCTAATTTGCACAAACCAAGATGAAAACAAAATTTTAAGGACTTTTTCTGCTTTTTTTTTGTTGTTGTTGTTGTTGCTTTTTTTCAGGTACTCTGCTGTTTGAGTTAGCTTTTGGTAGCATCTAAACTAATCTTAACTAGTCTGTAGGCCAAGTTTTTGGAATATTTACCGTCTTTTCCTCTTACTGTAAAGGTTTTCTTGAGATTTCTGGGACTGTGTTTTGGCAAATCTTTTTTTTTTTCTGTCTAGCTTAGCATTTTGCTAACCTTTTGAAGTTCCTATAAAACCTGACTGAACTTCTGGCTTTTTCACAATAATTTCAGCTAATGTGAGCCACTATTGACCAACGAAATCATTAAAATTTGAACATGTAAATGTGCGTACCTCAGGTCAGATCACAGTCAGAGGCGCAGATAAAGCACCAGTTTAAATTAACCTTTCGTAGTTTAATTTCTTAAAACAAAAACAAAGTCAAGTTTGCTACAGTAGTTTTAGAAATTATTGAGAACTTAAAACTGAGGCATTAAACGAATCACTGAAAATCAAGCACCTTCAAGGATTTCCAACCCTCTCCCAGCACCTGACCTGCTATTGTACAGAAAAGTCTATTGTTGTTTTCTGGAGCTTTTGTGATGTTAAAACAAGTTTAACCTACCAGTCCAGAGGCTCCATACGAGGCTGGATCAGACATTGTTTCTCTGAATCTGACGGCTGCATTTTCCCAGATTAACACCACTTTCAGGAATCCTGAAAGTGTAGTGTGGGAATCTGGTAAACCTGCCACCTGTGAAAACTGCATGGACTGTAGGAAAAAAAACACGAAAGGCTCAGGGCTCTGAGGAGCCAACAGTTGACAGCAGGGTGGGCGGTTCTCTGCTGCCAACGCAGGTCTAATTTGTCAGAGGTGGAGCAAAACAGCAGCCAATGACAATCGACAGGAAACCAGAGACCATCACAATATTTTCACTTTTCATATTTATTAACCAAAATTGACCAAAACTATAAATAAAGTGGTAGACATAAATCTGGGAATTTTCAGAATGAGAAAGATTTAAAAAATAAATATTTCACCTTTCCCCCATTATTTATACGCGTGTATAAATACTACACCCACAAACATATAAAATCCAAACATAAATACAATAATTCAATGTTATGTATTAAATTATGCAAAAATCATCTGGATTTACATAAAAATATAATTTAAAAAAACACCTGAAAAACCAGAGGAACCCCTGTTTATAAGCAGCTGAGTACAAATTAACAGAACACTGGAAACATTTGGCAAAGAACAGAAGTGGCTGAGTTTCACACAGAGTCAATAAAAGTTCATCATGTTACATTACAACAAATACAGGTGAAATTGATCCTGGATCTGGATCAGCTCCAGAATCCAACACCTTGTTGTTCAGAAGTTTATCCCTGAAAAGACGTCTCTCCAGACTCTGGGATCAGGTCAGAGGATGGCACAGGCAGTATTTAAATTTCTTGGCTTAAAAAGTAATTTAATAACACAATCGTCCATTGTCTTTATTTCCAAACCAAACACAATCGTCCATTGTCTTTATTTCCTAGTTTTTTGTAAAATACTACTTCTATTACTACTAACTACTAACAATAATTATACTCTGACGTTACTGCATCAAACACTGATTTTAGACGTGGAGTCTGGAAAAACAAATTACTGATGTTTTTGAAGATAGCAGTTAGGGTAATTTGACACGTGGTGGTGCTGTTTTACAAACCTGAGATCAACAACAGTCGCTCTTTTTCTGGTTCCGTGTCTGTAAAAGCAGTAAAAATGTCGAGCTAAAACTCTGAGTGAAAAATGTTTTCATCACTGTGGCAACTTTAAATATGTCCACATTAACAACCACAGTTGTCCCTGATCGTTCAACATACATCATGACTCCACATTTAAATAATAAAAACCCTCCGTATGTCAACACACGACACTGGAATGAAGTGAAAGAAACTAAGACCAAACTAAAAGTCAAATCCCTGCAAGATCAGTGCAAACAAAAGTAGTTTGTCTCTAAGGAATGTTTCCTGCAAGAAGATATCGTTTTTTTTCTGATAATTCAAAGAACATTCTAGGCATAGACATTCATCTGTGGTCGATTCAGAAACGACCGGTACCAGCTGGTTTGTACGTCAGTTTGCATAAAAACTGAGGATTCATTTAATCTATTTCTTCACTTGAACAAACAGATGAGTTGTTTCCAGGAGGTAGAATCACAACTGGACTAGCGTCACCTGGAACAGAGGGAATAAATTTAAATTAAATTCATCATCATAAAAGGAAGGTGAAGAAAACTGTTGCACTGAAATATTTTATTTGTCAGATAAAATGAAAAATATGTTTAAAATGGTAAACAAAATACAGTGTTCAGCTGTCCCCAATATGGGGGGTGGGGGCCATTAGGGGACAAGGCAAATTCAGTTTTAATATTTTCCTTGTCCTGCAGTAGATTCACAATCCTCCAATATAAAGCAGTGGACTTTTAAAATCATATCAGTAAATGTGTTGATATGGGGGCGCCCCCTATTGATAGAGAGAGGAAGAACATTACCTGGGGATCCAACAGCAGAGGATGCAGAACTGGGCTGAATGATGATGACGTGATGTCCTTCTGTGAAAACAACAACAGAAACAGCTTTAACCTATAATTGTTTATTTGACTTTCAGCTCAAGGAGGGAAAGTGAAATACAACACAGTACTACAGTACTGACTATAACTGCTGACACGAAGTCAACAAAAAAATAAAAAACAATAAATAGATAGTCCATTCTGCTCAGGCAGCAGGGGAGCTACACCACGAGTAAAATTATATTTAAATAAAACCAAAGCCTTTACCTGCGGTTTCATCTGCAGCAGCAGAGGAGCTGGGCTGAATGATGATGACGTGATCTCCTGGGGTGAAACAACAGGCAACACTTTAATAGTAACAGTGACAGTAAACACTTTGAGTTTTAACATTATACTACTGGAAAACACCGTCTGTGGACACAGCTGTGAGCCAACATGAAGAAAACACTGTCGGTTTTCACCACAGCTACAGTGGTTGGTGCATTTCCTCCATTTAGTATCGTTTCCTGTCCTAGAGTCAGAGGTGTTCCTCATCTTCACCTTCTTCCATCTCTGCCTGCAGGATGTCTGGATCTATGTAGAAGGCGTCCTCCTCCTCCTCTGACTTCCCACACTTCCCGCAGCAGAAGCAGCAGCAACAGCAGCAGCAGAAGCAGGTGAAGAGACATCCAAACACCAACAGGGCCTGGACACAGAGGTAATTGAGGGAGAGTTCAACATCACTTCCAGAAGATTAGCCACGTCTGTCGCTAACTTTAAGATAATTCCAAGCTGTTACTGGAATATGTCATTATTAAGTTAATTATTTCAGCAATTTCTTTGGCCGATTTGAGTCATTTTATTTTTTAGTTAACGTTAGATGTTTAACTAATATTTTAATTTTTTTTTGGAAAATTCTTTGCAACAATTGTTATATATTTTGACTGACAAAATGTTTTAGTAACAAGGGGTTTGGTTCTTTTGGCTTTTTGTGAGGAATGGCAACATCTGTTTTTGCATTTTTTTCACCTAGTTTTCAGCTTTTTTTTCTTTGTTTGTGCTTGCCTTTCATTACCTGTATAACTTGCCCTCGTTTTGGCTACCTTTGAGTTAAGCTATACCAAATGTGTACGTTCACATCACCTTTGTCTGTCAAGCTGTCATCACGAATATAAAACTTGTGCTACGGAAGCCCAGATGGACATTTTTGTTGAAGTTCACGTCATACAAGAACATAAAAAAGTTGCTGTCTAAGGGTTTCTGTCTCTCACCTTGAACCAACACTTGCCCATCAGGAAGTGGTATTTGACGCTTTCGTCTCCAAACTGCTCCGCCACGTAGAGGCCCATGGAGCCGTACTCATCGTAGATCTTGCGTTTGTTCTCGTCATTGAGGGTGGTGTTGGCGTTGTTGATCTCCTTGAACTTCTCAGCAGCTTCTGGGTTGTCTGGGTTCTTGTCAGGATGGTACCGTAGGGCTAATTTCCTTGGAAACCAATGACAATAGTTGATGGTTGAATGTTAAAAAGAAAGACACAAAGGTTAGAGCTCATCCAGTTGAGGATTAGACGCCTTGATTTGTCTTTTTTGTTGTTTAAATAGGAGTGGAAAGATAATATTTGGTTTAATTATAATACTAATAATAATAATAAATTGCATCCCTTATTCGTCCCACAACAGGGAAATTTACAGTGGGAGTCTTTAAAATCAACACAGGCTGCCACACGGGGCGCCATTATACATGGTTGGTACCATGGTTGGTACCACTTTAATGCCTATGAAGCATTTTATAGCCTACAAGGGTGAGTTTGCCTGCCTTAGTTAACTATTAGCCTTTTATGTTGTAACCTTTGTATTTTCTGCTACACTTAGTTAACTATTAGCCTTTTATGAGCTTATACTAATCTCTTAATGTTGTAACCTTTGTATTTTCTGCTACCTATTAGATAAAGTCGACTGTTCACATTTTATTCTAAATAATAAGGCTAATTTTGACATTTAAAACAACAATGTTTTTTTATTTTCTGTGTAAGCTAATTTTATTTTAAATAATTAATAATTCTGTTACTTCAGAGGTGCATTGAACTAACTGAGTGTGGTGCATTCAGGTCCCACAGAGAAACAGCAGCCACTGGGCCTGTGACACAGAGAAAACATGAAGCTCCAAACACAGAACAGTTTTTGTTTCTGTTTTGTATTTAACCTGAAAAAGCACTGACACATCAGTGTTTCTGTCTTACTCAGGTCTTACTGCTTACATTAAACATTTCTTTACTTTCTTTTTTCACTGCTTACATACAGAAGGACAGCAGCTCTATAGTTCTATGTCTGAGTCGCTCACATATCTCTCCATCTCAAACATGCTTGACTACATTCAACTCTGCTTTTCAAGAAACGAGTGTGAAGTCACAAAAGTCATTCGAATCATATTTGATTCAATTCAATGCATGGGATACCTTTAAAAAAAAGAGTATCTCCTACATGAAAATCATGCAGGAGCAGCTGTAATACCAAGTATACCTCTAAAGTTCAATGTAGTGTTTATGATTCTGGTAGGTCTGTAAAGTAATCATCATACAGAACCATAAAACCCACATTCCTTGCCTCTGGTGTGTACCTGTAAGCCTTCTTTATCTCCTCCGGAGAAGCTCCCTTCTCCAGACCCAGGGCTTTGTACAGACTCTCTCCTGCTCTGGACATTTTCCTCTGAGGCTCCGCCGCTCCCTCCATGATTCCCAGTTTGACAGCTGAAACATTAAACCACTGACATTACTACCAGGGTGAGGTGACAATAAATGAAACTATTTATACTATTGACACGGAAGTGGAGTTAAAAAACACGATACAATTATATCAATGGATATATATATATATATGTATGTAAAAATATATACATATATAAAAATATGTGAATATACATATGGTATTCTATATCATCATGGACGTAAACACATAATATCGTAGAGAATTAAACATATTTTTGCCTCGTGTTGAACGAATGTCACCTGACAGTGACAGCTCTGAGTCTCACTGAGTTACTGTAAACTACACTCACTGGATGAACAGAAGCCGGTGTTTTGGTTAAAATCATAGAGTCCGAGAATTCGTTTCTCCTCCTGTTTCCTGAAACTTCGTCCGAGTCCCACCTGGACCACGTCGCTGTTATTGCCGTACCTTCTCGTGGTTACATTAGGAGCCCCGTTCAGCTGAAACTGCTTTAAAACAAACTTCCTCGAACTTTCTTATAGTCTTCCTTTCCGGGCGCCTCCTGCTTCTTCTTCTTCTTCGTTGGTGTTTTACTGAGCTTGACATTCGCAGTGTTAAATGACTGCCTCCTAGAGTTGACGGACATTCTTCCAGTTCTGCTGATAGGTCACCTGTCAGTCGGTGTTTTATTAAGGCTCATTCCCTTGTTTTTTCCACGTAAACAAAAACAACAAAGAAGTTAGGTAGTCGTTAGTTTGTCAATAAGCTAGCTTCTTTAGCCAAATGTTTAAAATATCCCAACCGTCTCCTCTGTCCCCTTTTCTTCCCCGTTTTAGTGGCTTTAAAATAAATATTAAATGCAAACTATTTTAGGCAAATAAAAAAGGCATAATGTAATCATTTTTTTCCTTGGCTTCTTCTACAGAGTCCTGTATTTAAGATACGGCTAGCTAGCAAGTGTCGTTTAGTTAGTGGTTTAGTCGGTTTAGAAAAACTACTGTAGGAAGGTATTAAACTGGGTAATAAGTCATTACTGCCACCTTTTTATTTAAATCTATTTCTAATAAACAATATATCATCTACAACATATGTTCTTTCATTAATAGTTTCCTTCATATTGTTATTGTTATTATTATTATTATTATTACTCCTTCAGCTCCTTTACTAGTTACTAGTTAGACAGTTGACTATATAAAGCCTAGCTTTAAAGCTGGGGTTCTTCAACTAGTTTTTTATCGTGTATGTGTGTGCTTTTTTGTGGTATCTGGTAAACAGTCTAGTATTTCCTTGTTAGGAATAACATATCTTTTATTTACTGTACTCAGCTGAACAAGGTACTCCTTTGCTGTGGTATTTTAATTCTGCTCATACTGCTGTTTTTTGGAGCGCCAATTATTACTGCAAAAGGTATGCAGTGTTAAAAGGATGGAGAACCACTGCCTTAAACTAGTATCAACCTGTCATCCAGACTGTTAGCTGGTTCATAAATATGCAGCACTTATGGTATCACTGGTATTGTATTCACACCTGGTTTGCGCTATAAACTCTGATCTGTTTGTCTGTGTTTTGTACTGTAGTGTCCAACCTCCAGTGGCCATGTATGGTACAGCGGCCAGTGAGCACAATTGATGATGAAGGTCACCTGCCGGTGGTGCTCCATTTGAATGAATTCTCCTCATCTTCCACAGGCTGTTAGCATCTACATGACAGCTGATGCGTCTCAGTAATTTCAGGGTTTGGAGCGTGATGAGTGAGAAGTGGCACAGTGTGGGAGTGAGGAGAAGGAGCGTGTGCTCCAATCACGGCTGAGCCTCTTTAAACCCAGGCTGCTCTCCACAATCCCTGACTGTGGGTATTCTACTCCAGGGAACACAGAGTAGTATATATAGTACACTGGAGCTCAGGCCTACTTTTAAACTGCTTATACCAATATATTGTCACTACCACTGCACATATACAGTACCTGTACTTTTCCCATCAGTTTACTGAACAGTCGTGTTATATATA
>NC_024307.1:14925286-14938987 GCF_000523025.1 Cynoglossus semilaevis
CACTTTAGTCCTCAGCCTTTTCCCAGGTGATGAAATTCATTACTGGGACAAATTTACAGCAGTGTCATTCTGCTCCTCTGTTCTCTCCTCCTGCTGCCAATTCATCTCCCTCTCAGGAGTGGCTTCAGTCAGGAGTGTGGCAGCACCAGGCTCCATGTTGGCTGCAGAACTGGCTCCTGTGTTAATATACTGTTGGAGGGAAAAGGGTAAAAATAGATGCAGGTGATGCATATTTCATTTAGCAGACATTTCTTTTTATAGATATACTGTAATATCAAATAATATATACAAATACTGAAACATTTTCTGAATAAATTTGACTCAAATAAATCTTTGTTTATGTGGTTCGTTTAGAAGGAACCTATAGTTCCTCGCCGCAGTTCACTTGTTCAAGATTTAAGAATGTAAAGTTTATTTGCTTCGTAGCTTCTGACTTAACACTTTTTAAAATATATTTTTTGCAAGAATGTATAGTTATAGACATAATATATGATATTAGAAATATATTATTAGAAAAATAAGTTTTATAGAAATATATAGCCTTTTTATATATTAGAAAAGAGATGATTCAAAAACGATTCAATGTTTAAGAAATAGCCAAAGTCAGTATGAAGTAAAAACTAATACAGAATTGGCAAAAACAAACAAAAACAAAACAAAACATAAAAACAAACAATACAAAACCACGTAGGTTTGACAAAGTTACCCAAGAGATGATTCTGAATCTGTGTTTGGGTGTAAAATATTCCACATTTATAAACATGTAGATACAGTACTAGGCTGAGAGTGTTTGTTTTTGTGTTTTAATATTCAGGCAGAAACAGTGGAGGTCAGAGTTGACTGACTATTTGATGAGGAACACCACCCAGATTTAACCACCTGAGAGCTAAAGAAAATCCAAACACCAGCTGTTCCCGGAACCTCCATTAACATCTGGAGCCAACGATCGGCCCTAATTACCTGGGAGACTTCCCACTTCATCCATCGTCTTCTCGTATGTCTCACTCATTCCTAAAACGAGGACTTCCCGTGTTTCCTTCTCTCTGGAGTGCTCTGCTGCCAACTGTTCACAGATTAGCAGCTTCAGGCACCGTGTTTACACTCCAGCTGTTGTTGAAGCAACGCCCCACATCAAAGACTCAGCTGAGTCTGGAAACTGATCAGCTGTCATGAAGGCAAACTGCTAATGAACACATTAAGGAGGTAATTGATTTGTTTGTAGCTTTGTTTACACTCACAGATTTAATTTGTAGGATGACGAACAACAGAATCAGACCTCACTGGATCACAGGCTGTGGTCCTACAACCAGCATCTCATAATTTTCAAAATTTTGAGTTTTATGAGTTGTACCAATTGTTCAGAACAATAACGGGAGTCGTAAAAGGTACAAATAAAAAAATTACAAAGTCAAAGTCAAGCTCTTCAGCTATCAGTTCTGTCATCACCTCTCAAAGTCCTTTATAGAATTGACGAGACCAGTGGTTCTCCAACTTTTTATACTCTGTACAACCTGAGAAATCATTGAGCTGAGATGTTTATAAAGATGTTTAAATGTTGTATTAATTGTGCATAGTATGTTTGAGATTTATTCAATTGAAAATGTAAATGTGAAATATGAATTTTCCCCCCGTACCACTAGAGAGCGCTCACGTACCACTGGTGATATGTGTACCACAGTTTGAGAACCACTGGACTAGACTACACTTTACAACACTGCAACCCTGTTAGGATAGCAGCGAAAGATGCAAGAAAATAACACTAATGTCTCTCTCTCTCTCTCTCTCTCTTTCTCTCTCTCTCTTTCTCTCTCTCTCCAACCCGTTTACACCTCGCAGCTCTCTGTGCTCCTTTGTTTTCCTGTCTGTCACCTGCAGGAACCGTGCGGCATCATCCCACACATTCAGAGGCTTCTTCTCCTGATGATAAATACCTCTGTTCCTAATCACAGGCCTTAGTGAAGCACCTGAGTTAGCGTGTAGATTTAGGCTGTGCTAATAACCAGGCGCTTTGCTCCAAAAATAATCTTTGCTCAAATGCAGTAAATTGTTTCAGTAACAACAGCGATCTGCTCTGTGCACAGGCAGCTGCAACAGTTAAATCTCATTTTTCCATCAGCCAATAAAAGCGTGCATAGAGTTATTGACGAGCGTTACTCTTCTGTGAGTTAATGTGGATAGTAAAGAAAGAAATAAATAATTTCCCAATGCAGTGTACCAGCATAAATTCAGCAGCTGAAGAACCATCAACCGAAAAGTGGCGGCTCAGCGTCGTGGTGTGGTTTCCTCCATAATAATTTTTTAGCTGCAGCAACACAAGAAAGAGGAGGAAAATGGAGCATCCATCTCCTGCAGGACAGAAAAATATATTTCACAAATACTGCAGTATAATTCCTAAGTATGCAGTACCGCTTGCTATTCTTGTCATATCTGTTTCAGTTTATAGCCATTATATTCTAGGCAAAAAATAAATAAAAAAACGAAACATTTTTAAATTAGTGGCATGAACTCAAATGTTACATAAACTACTAACCTTCTAATTCCACCACCCACTTTTGGGTCGCCCCACTAATTTGTAACCTACAGCAGTGTTTCCCAAACTTCTTTTCTGGAGACCCATATTTTGAAAGTCACAAACCTTCACGACCCAAGTCAATAGATATTATTCGTAAACATGATGCAAGACGACCCAAAAAAAAAATCTTGCGTCCCACCTGAGGGTCGCAACCCATTCTTTGGGAAACAATGACCTACAGTGTGCTCTGTAGAAGGGCTTTGACAATAATACAGTAGTAACTCCTCTCCACAGACTCGGGTCATGCTGAAACACCATCCTTCCGGCTCCTACATGAGTTGGACTTTTTTTTCATTCCTACAAAGACGCTCATGTACATCATCAAGAACATCCATGACTCAGTGGCAGATCATCGCTCACACAGACCTTCAGTGGCGTCTCAGAGGGAGACAGGGAGGAATGTCGGAAGCTGTGGGAGGACGTACCAGGTGACCAACTGTGAGGAACAACAGGCCCGATAGAGAGAGGTGGGAGGACGACAGAAAGACATCATTCATGGACCCACTCCCACACTGATGCTCACTCAGCGCACACTTCAACTGTTGGTGGGTCTAAAATAAAAATAAACCAGCTTCTCATCCCGAAATGTCTGTGGGATGTGACGCAGGAACATTTCTCTCTCGGTGCACTTCCTGTGAGCACCATGGGTCTTACAGCGCTACTACGTCAATGACGAATGCAGAGAATCAGACGTAGAGCCGGTACAAATGTGAGGTCATTTGTCGTCATTAAAATACTTCAATGATTTTAGTTCAAAACAGAGCTTTTCTCTCCTGGCAGTGTATATCTGGACCAGTCAAGATACTGCAGCCATTAATGATGATAACTTAAAATGATCAATATTCACCAATTAATAAAATGTGGCTATTAATTCTAGGTATTTTAACAGAAACTCTCACAAACATTATTATATTTCCATGTTTTCTCTCTCTGAGTCTCTGAGAATTCCTCTCTCTTCTTTGTAGTGGTTTCTGTCCTGGGTCTGTGAAGGTCACTGCTGACACTTGACCGCTGCTGCTGTTGGTGATGGAGTTCACCTCCCTCTAACCTCCTCACTGCCCCCTGGGGGGGAGTTCCTATCACAACTGCTGCTGCTGCTGAAGCCGAGGAGTGACATCAGTGAGTAAAACCAGTGGATCAATGGTCACCAGTCCAACCGCTGCAATCTCCTCAGCACCACCGGGAGGTCAAGCTGTAATGGAAGAAAGGTCAGTTTTAGAGGGAGACCTGAGGGAGGACAGACGTGAAGTGGGGGGACAGTAAAGGGAGGGACATGCATTTAGAAGGGACACAAATCATGATGATAATATGAATAAACAGGTTAGAAACAAGTTCCTACCTTCATACCATCACAGACCATCACATAAGAACATAGACGATGGTATGGAAGTGTGACGGTGACTGTGACTGAACACTCCATACAGTCAACAGTCAGATCATCTGACAGAGTCTGGTCACTTTGACACATGAAAATAATGCTGTGATATTATCAATCCTTCTTAAATGAAGTTTAATTTTCTAAAGTCAGTGGCTTGTATTTCCATATGGTGTGAAACATTCATTTTTAACCACATAAAACATCACACAGCTCTGAACTGTAGCACAAAACATAATGGAGAAAACAACTAGTCACACACCAGGGGATCACTGGTGTGTTTACAGCACCCTCTGTAGGAGAAAGAGAGGCTTTGTACATGAAAAAGAGTGTGTGAAAAGTGTGAAAAGTGTGTGTGTGTGTGTTCTTGGTTGGAGGCAATAGCAGGTAAACATCAGTTGTGATATTTCCATCCCATTACAGACTAGTGTATTTCCAATAAGTTACCAAAATAAGGTTCCATGGCCTTTCCTCACGACAACACCACAGTTATTAGGGTCCTCAGTGTAGAGTGACCGTACAGTCAACATCTCCACATTTAATAAGTGGAATCCCAGAAGCTGTAAAAGGAGAAACTCTGCTCCATATTTTCTCATGTGTTTTGATCTTGGACAGAAGTTGGTAATCTTTTTCGTTTATTTTGTTCGTCATTTTTTAAATCAATTTTTCCACTATGCCGACTCTTCATCTTTAGTATAAACACATACTCCAACCTAATCAGTGACATCGTATAATAGTTTTAGTTTTTCTCTCTCTTTTGCTCCATTTTACCTCCTCTGTACCCGTGTTCTGATCTCACTATATTGGAGTCAAACAAAGGAGGAACCTGGGGCCAGTAACAAAGGCCGGCAGTAACAGGAGCCGATTCCATTAGCAGGGAGTCTCTGCTGGAGGCAGGGAGGGAGAGGGTGGGGGTTGGGTGAAGGACTCAATGAGGAGTAAGGCTTTTATGCCCGTCTATGGTGTTGGAGGTGCAGGCCAGAATTAGAGTAGGAGGTGGGGGACAATAAACCATCCACGTGGGAATCCATTTTTCATTTACTACCATCGTAACTCTTAGATTGCACCACATCTCTGTGGGCTGTGGTGATGGAGGTGATGGAGGTGATGGAGGTGATGAGAGAAAGTGGTCCATAAAACTGAGACGTACGTACATATACAGTACACATATACTGTATGTATAGAAACTAAAAAAATCTGATTAAACGCTGAGTTGATTTCTTCAGGGACCAAGTACATGACATGTTATTGACATGTGGGCCACAAGGGGGAGAAAGAGTGAGAACTGGTACAGCAGACTTCAGTCAGTGGTTTCCAGACTCTGTTTTATTACTTATTTATATGTGACCCAGTGATTGACTATTCTGGTAACTGTTCAGGGTGTGACACAGCCCAACGGCTGCTGGGATTGGCTGCTGATCTCCTCATGACCCCATAAAAGATTATGTGGACCAATAAATAGATAATTTCATCTGCTTGAGCTCAAATCACCTTAAGAGTAAGTGAGTTTGACGGGACTATGCTTGTCTTTCAGTGACCTACACCTGGTACACCTGGTTGTTGTGGGCCACATCTTAGCTAAAATTAAACCAAATATATCCCATTCTCTGATAGACACAACAAACATTTCTTGTCCTAAAATAAGAATGAATGAATGTATGCTTTGGTTGGAGTTTGTTCAACTACATCCCATCCACCCTACTGTGTAGGAATCTGTCCTACAGCCACAGAAACATGGGATGCATCCCTTGGATATAGTTGTCCGAGCTGATGAATTTAAACAAATCGATGTGGCTTATTTAGTTGGATAACATCTAAAAACAAGTTTGGTCCTGGTAAAGAATGGGGTGCATCTGATATATGTGGGCCACACATTGGGCCAGAAAAATTACAATATCTCTTACTTGCATTATGTGGTCTAGATCACCTAAAACGTCGACTGGTCACTAAGACAGAACTATATTAACGCCCAGTAGTTGGGTGTCCGGATGTGGGCCACACCTCAGCAAAACGATTTATCTGCTCAAATGAAAATGATTTTTTTGTTTTTTAAACATTGATATCCATTCTTGTGAATGAAAATGAAAACGCAGCCGTTGCCATGACTCTGTTCATCTCGGGCTCCTACGCTGACAATTCCGTCACTAATTTCCTACACCTAATGGTCTACATGGGACTCCATGTGGTGTGCACAGCACCACCAGGTTTAGCAGCCGAGGCACCGCCCACATCAGACAAACAATCATTAGTCCTTAAATCACAGCAAAGCTTCCCAGCAGAGTTGATCCGGTTTGAACAGGAGAGGTTTTTAAATGATGCTGCACGTGGACAATCTTTTTTTTTTCCTCACACGTTTCTTCAAGCTGCCCACGCAAAACATGTGAAATGACGACTGCGTTCTCTCTATAATGTTACATGGTGTTAACAATGCATCGGTTTGAAGTGACGATTGTTTCGCTTTTGTGAAGAGAGAGAGAGAGAACAGTGAACACAACAGAGCAATCAAATGTGTTCGGGCCGTCGGGTGCGTTTGTGTTTTTACTCACAACATGGCAGCGTGAGGCAGGGAGCCAATCCAAATCAGTGTCTGAGGGAAACACATCATTATGGCTTTTTCTTCTGGTGAACAACTGCAGTATTTAAACACAGCACGGAAAAGAACAAACGCACAAAGAAAACACTTTTCTCAGACAATGTCGGAGAACAAAAAAAACAAAACAAAAAACACGATTGGTATGAGATAAAAAATAGAAATAAGATCAGAGGCTGAAGGACAATTTTAAAAAACTGTCAGAAAATCTTGAGTGATTTATTCCTGATAATTTTAAAACTTGCTCCTAGTCTAAGTCTCTTTCAAATTATTTGGATGGCTGTCATGTGTTGTTTGTGATAACTTTTTTTTAAAGATTTATGACTTGCATTTTCTGACCTTAAGAACACTGAGTTTTTAGAACTATTGCCCACTGAGCCACTGACCTGTATTTGTTCCTGCTGTTCTCTTCTTTGTTCCTGGTACTAATAAATATGTTGTACTTTAACGTCTTAAAAGGAGAAAAGTGAGAAACATATTTCATAGCTTTACCCTGAGGCTCTTATGTGAAAATTAATTTTCCAGGTCACTGCGGAGGGCGCAGATGGTTCTGAATCAATAATCATGAGATAATTTATGAAGAACTGAAAAGACTGAACTGAGCCGAGATGTCAGGGACGGTGGAGCCGGGTTTTGTCCCCCAAGGTGCCCGTTCTGCTGCACAGAACTGTTGAGAAGCAGATGGTTTATAATGTGGGAACTGTTGCATAAGAAGAGGTTGATGAAGGTGAACTTCATTCAGATTTTGAATACTTTAAATACAAGCACATGGATTTGTCTAAAGCAGGGAGTGTTCAGTGTCTTCCATGCTGTGTCATAATGAAGCCATTCTTAAAGGTGTAGTACGCTGAAATTCTGTGATTAATGTTGGTTAACACAGAATGTAAATCCCCATCTTCCCTGCAGGGGGTGCTACAACTGTATATGTAATCTCTTTTTTACCAGGTGAATGAATTTGAATTTAGTAAAAAAAACACTTGTTGCTCTAACTCCAACAATGTTGAAGTTTAGGAGGCAGTGCTACAACTGTATATGTAATCTCTTTTTTACCAGGTGAATGAATTTGAATTTAGTAAAAAAAACACTTGTTGCTCTAACTCCAACAATGTTGAAGTTTAGGAGAGAACATGTTTTGATTTAAAAACGCTGCAAATTTAACAGTTAAATACATTTTTATCGCCTTTGTTAATTTCACATTTTATTTGACTCAATAAAATTATTTGTTTAGACTGGAAACTGGCTTAGGGCTGATCTAAATGCCAGTGATAAGTAAGCTACTCCTAAAGTACAGTAACATTACTGCCACCTACAGGGCGAATGTATACGATATCTTTAAAAGAAGACGAGGGTGCAGAGAGGGGTGTTGCTGCAGCACTGTACACTTCAAAACTCCATAAATACCTCATTTTATTTTAAGGAACACGTCCATATAAATATTTATTCTCTTACATCTTCTGCTCCTACCAACATACTGTTGTCTGGTCTCTGGTTCCTCAGCAGCCTCTTTCATTTTTTTGCCGAACAAAAGAAACCACAACGTGTGCTGTGGGACAATGAAATGTCCAATTCTCCCAAAATTACAGTAAAAAAAAAAGTAGACGTCTTCTGCCGTGCAGGACAGGACAACAGGCGCTTCAGTTCACGTCCTCACGACATCCCAGCTGTGCTGCTGTAGATTTCTATCTCAGCTCAGCTTTGAATGCAAAGCTCCTGTCGGCTTCTCACCAGGGACCTGAAGCCTGTCGGGCTGCAGAAGAGTTAATGGACTGAGGGAAACACACAAAGAACACTTTAGCCTCTTATCGATGGAGGGGTGGGAGGCTGGGGGCTGTTTTTATGAGCTGTGAGCCGTGTGAGACAGAACTCGCTCCAACTGAACATGCAGAAAGTACAGGTGTTGAATGAGTCTGAGCTGAACTCTGGTAGTGCTGTAAAAACACCGTGAATATTGTTTCAACAGTCCAAATATTGAGCTTCCCTCCATGATCTCCTCTCCCGTGACTGTGTTTACTGATCAGAGCTCCGATGGTGTCCTTGTTTGGGGGGGATTCCTCCCTGAAGACTCCCTGCTCCACTAACTGAAGAGGCCTCAGGCTGAAACGACCTGTTTCTGACAAGCACCAGTGGAGAAAGTCAAAGGAGAAGAATTAGAGCAAAGACCAGAGAAGATTCATGGACGTAGTGACAGAGGACGAGGAGACGGTTGTTGTAGAGTGAGACAGGAGGGAGGCTGACGACCCAGGAGGGAGCAGTGAATAGAAGGAGGTGGAGGAGAGAAAATGAAACGGAGACAGATTAAGCAAGGAGGACAAAGAAGAAAGGAGGAAGGAAATAGAAGGAAAGACCTGGTAGAAGATGGTGAGGTGGTAGGAGGACAAGGGAAAAAGAAGCAGGTAGAAGGAGATGGTGGTGAAAAGAGAGTGAGGAGATCAATTAAATGGATCAGAAAGAAGATTTAAAAAATTGACTCAAGGAAGAAAGATGGAGAAGAGGAAAGGGAAGAAAAGTGGAGGACTAAGAACAGGAAGAAGAAGACGGGCAGGAAAGAAAGAAAGTGAGAGAAGTACAAAGGAATAAAGACGAGCAACAAGGAAGAAAGGAGGATTAAAGAGCAAAAATGATGAGGAAGAAAAAGAAGTGGGGAAAGGAAGAAAAGGAGGGAACAAGGAGAGGTAAAAAGAAGAAAGTATGGAGAAGATGGAAGAAAAGGAAGGAGGAACAAGACGAAGAAAGAAAGTTTGTGTGAGGAAAGAGAGCGAGAGAGAACTTTGTCTTGGCAACAGGAGGAAAATCACCACCGCAACAAACCCGAAGCAGATAAAGTCAGTCCTATCAGAATTGTCCACTTGTCTCCTCAGAGAGAAGGAGTCAGTGTGGGCTCCTCGTCGGAGGAGATTACACAGAGAAGACTGTCATCAGGAGAGGAGTGTCTGCCAGCACA
Organism: Cynoglossus semilaevis; assembly: GCF_000523025.1. NCBI lineage: Eukaryota > Metazoa > Chordata > Actinopteri > Pleuronectiformes > Cynoglossidae > Cynoglossus > Cynoglossus semilaevis. The sequence goes on from NC_024307.1 coordinate 14,934,765, forward strand.
GGTCCAAAAATAGCTGATAATGTTGTTCTAAAGATTTGAGCTGACTCTAAATTATACGTGGTCCAATCCAGGCAAATATTGACAGGGACAGAGACGGAGCTGGGCGCGTATTTACTCAGATTTGACACGGAAATAAGCGGAAACCTCATGAGCACTGGACTGATTATCTTTATCTGGTGAAATCATGCACATTAATAAACCCTCAGAAATATGGAAATTCAATCAGAGAGACTGGCCTCACGTCACCCCTGTTAGAGTGACGGACGTGCAGCCCGTTAAATCTGATTATTTACGTTAATTTCTCCATCAACACTCCAACCAGGCCAGCTGAACCGGGGAGCTCCTGGTTGCCATGGATGCCTCGGAGATGACGGAGGTATTTGGCTGTAAAAATGTGGAGGCTCTGGAAATGGAGGAAGAAAAAAAAAAGGTCTTCTCAGGAGCTCGGTGTAGAAGAGTGGCAGCTCTATCTTATCTGACAGGGTGTCAGGTTCCAGTGTTTTCAATCTCCTCCAGCAGCGACCTCTGCTTCCTCCACGGCTCAGAGGAGTTACTTTCCACACAGCAGATAAAGTCAATTCCTGCAGGTTTATACTGGGCAGCAGGGAGGAGTCACTAAAGCAAATTTGAGTTTCAAAGTGTTGGAACTGTCCATCCGTCTAAACTGTGCTGTTTCTAGTTCATTTAATAAAATCTCCAAAACTGTGCTGTATGTAGAAGGAGGACAGAGCTGTTTGATCACCAGCTACTGTTGCTCATGGAAGACTGAGGGCTGAGTCGTTGCCAGGCTCCTGTTCCTGTTGTCATGCATAAAATAAACACAGAGGGCAGTACAGTGGAGCTTCAGGATACGAGCTACCTGAACGACAAGTTATGAGTCGGCAACTTTTACAAGATATTCCTCGTGACACGAGAAAACACTCGTATCTAGAAGCCCCACTGTACACAGTCTGACATGTCTGAAATCAATCCCTCTCTGCAGTAGAGACTACAGCGCCACCTACTGACCCACAACCACCTTCTGTTGTGCAGGATTGTTCATTAATTTCTTAATGCCATCACAATAAACAGTACAGTAACATTTATTAAAGATGGAAACAAGTGAACACATCCACCTTATTGTAACATTTCTGTTCTACATTTCTGTCTTTATGGAGTATTTTATTACTTTTTATGGAATTTCATTGGATTCTGCTGAATGCCTTGTCCAATTTAGTTTTTTATCCATTTTTACCATTCATGGTTTAGTCATTAGGTTCATTCAGTTAAACTATGATGATGTCATGATGATTCCACCTGGTATTTAAATGTACCTAATATATTCTCTGTAAGTCACAACCAAAAATATAAACATATTAACCCTTAGGTAATGTCATTTTTCATAAATATATTGACATGACATCTGTCTTTAAAATCAATAGACAAAAATGACAGATGACTAATCAATACACTGGAGTACTGATAAGATAATAATGAGATGTAGGAATATGGTGACAGAAAATATACCTTCAAGACTGGCAGTTCACATGTTTGAATCTTGTTTATTTTGACTGGCAGTTCACATAACATGTTTGAATCTTGTTTATTTTAAATAACATTCAGAATTATTCTATTCTGTCTGTGTCTGACCACAGGCTGGATTTAAAAACTTACTGTGGCAAAACCAGGTCTACTATCAAAACCTGTAAGTACACAGTTTTACTTCGTCCGTCCAGATGTTTGCAGATGTCGCCCGCAGCCACGCCATAATCCTCACTGTCAATCACACTTTGCAGCCAATAAATAAAAAATGAGCAGCGAGACAGGACTGGAATAAAAACCATTCATCAGCGTTTGTAACAGAAGAGCAGCAACTCAGAGGAACGTAGCTGTCCTCAGACTGAGACGGCCTCAGGCTGGAGACACAGACCACTCACCTCCAGGTCTAACAAAGACCCAGGATTGTTGTTCTGGACTTGACTTGGACCCAAAGCCCTGATTACTTAAACTCAACTTCAGGATCTTCTTGGTTAAACTTTAAGGTAGACTATTTCTCCATTTTCCTGGTCTTTAGTATTTAAGACTATTTCTCCATTTTCCTGGTCTTTGTGTTTAACCTGGGCTAGCTTAAGACTTGTTAATATTCATTGTTAGCTACATGAGCTGTTAGCTTATGTTAGCATTAGCGTTAGCTGTTTCTTGGTTGTTGTTTTTTTGTTTTGTTTTTTGGCCAACTTTCGTTTGTGTATTTTTTATCATTTATTTACTCTTTTTTATTATTAACATTTTATACATTTGACACTATATTCTTTGTGTTTTGAGGATTTTAGCTGAGCAGATATTCACGTTGATGCCGGTTAATGACTCTAACGTCACAGCGATGATAAACGGAAGTATTGATTTTCCTTTCCTTGTTCATATTTAGACATGTCCATTGACACGTGCGTGTGTGTGTGTGTGTGTTGTGATTAAAAAGCCTCATTAGCAGAGCTGCCACACTGACAGCTCAGTCGACCAATGATTGACTGGATTATACCTCTCGTCCAATGGCAGCCGCTCTGAGAGGATGCTCAAATCTGATTGGACCAGAGTCATTGACGCCTCCCTCTGGTCAAGGTTGCACTTGTAGACTGGTGATCTTCGCAGTACGGGACGAGACTGGAGCCGCAGCAGGTTTTACTGACAGCACCACGAGCAGCAGCAGCATCAGCAGCAGCAGCATCAGACTAATCAGCTGAGGATCAGCTGTCACTCTGATTGTCTCCACAGAGGAATCTCTCCGCTCCAGAGAAAACCATGGATGAGATGGAGGAAGAGTTAAAATGCCCAGTTTGCGGCTCGTTTTTCCGGGAGCCCATCATTCTGCCGTGCTCCCACAACATTTGTTTGGCTTGTGCTCGGAACATCCTGGTGCAAACCCCCGACGCCGAGTCTCCACAGAGCAGCAGAGCCTCCGGCTCCGGCGTCTCCGACTATGACTACCTGGATTTGGATAAAATGAGCCTGTACAGTGAGGCGGACAGTGGGTACGGGTCCTACGGGGGGTTTGTGAGCACCCCGACCACCCCCTGCCAGAAATCACCGAACGGGGTGCGGGTGTTCCCCCCGACCGTACCACAGCCTCCTGCGCAGCAGCACCTCCTCCCTCAGCCCAGCTCTCTGCCACTGATCCCGCGCAACTCCTGCATCACATGCCCTCAGTGTCACCGCAGCCTCATCCTGGACGACCGGGGTCTCCGCGGATTCCCCAAGAACCGGGTGCTGGAGGGGGTGGTGGACCGGTACCAGCAGAGCAAAGCGGCGGCGCTCAAGTGTCAGCTGTGTGAGAAGAGTCCCAAAGAGGCCACGGTGATGTGCGAGCAGTGCGACGTCTTCTACTGCGACCCCTGCCGCCTGCGGTGCCATCCTCCCCGCGGACCGCTGGCCAAACACCGCCTGGTGCCGCCAGCTCAGGGGCGCATTAGCAGACGCGCGAGTCCCCGCAAAATCTCCACCTGCACGGAGCACGAACTGGAGAACCTGAGCATGTACTGTGTGCAGTGTAAGAACCCGGTGTGTTATCAGTGTCTGGAGGAAGGAAAACACGGGACACACGAGGTGAAAGCCCTTGGAGCCATGTGGAAACTGCACAAGGTTTGTGCGTAAAAACGATCGAATGATATTAGCAGAGCTGCAGGTGTATGTGTTTGTTGTTTACCTTGTTGTTTGTTGTGTGTACGCGCGCGCGCGCGCGTGGTTGTTAAAGGAACTAAAACGACTTCTGATAAAAAGGAGCTCCAGTTGATGAAACTAATTCTCCAGATCTAGACTTTGAATTCTATACTACAGTATGAAGGATCCTTTTAAAAAGCCATAATTACATCAAATTAATTATTTAACACTGTCAATTGATGTGTAGGAGGATTTTAACCAGTAGAGACTCTGCCCTCTCTTTGTATTTTTCTAATTTTTTTCTTCCTTTTTCAAGTAAACTAAATGCCTCTGGGTGGAATACGTGGTTTACCAGCAGAGATCCATCAGGTGGCAGTAATTCAATTCAAAAGATGCTGAGGTGCTTTTAGAATCAAAGAAGTAACGTTTTTGCTACATTATTGACACATATTTATTGTCCATCAATGCTGTCCTTACAAGGTTAGCTTCCAACACCTGTGTATATTTGTGTGTCTGTGATTGTTGTCACTTGTCAACTGTGTGTACTGGTATACTGGTAGTCAGGACCTGAACCTGGTGTTAAAGATGTAGGA
>NC_024307.1:14939087-14970777 GCF_000523025.1 Cynoglossus semilaevis
CCTGAACCTGGTGTTAAAGATGTAGGAACTAGTTTCCATTTGGTTCTGTTTAAGGTCAGGATGTCGATGGTCTGGACAGAGTGGTTAGAGGTTGGTTTTCCTCTGGTTAGGGTTAACACTGAAGTAAACATCACATGTGACCATCAATCACACAGTTTCTGAGCAGAATGACAGTGAAACTGTCTCTGTAGCTGCTATGAAGAAGCTGTATCGTTTAAGCTGAGTAACAAGTCCAAAAAAAATAATAAAAAATCTGCTGTCTTATCAGCTCGGCTGGAAGCTTCGACACGTCAGTCTGTTCTTTACAATATGTTGAACCAAGGATTTAACATTTAACTCCACGAGGACATGACGTTTTTATATTCAAGGCCGGCACAATTGTAAAAGGCCAAGTTCAGACTCCAGCAACTTCACTGCGAGCTGGATAAATAACACGCACATCTGCAAACTTGACTGTGCTTGTTGCACCGGAGTGTCAGGAGGCTGCGCTGTTTGTAATTCACTTCACGAGTGGAGTAACAGCAGCAGCAGCAGCAGCAGTACCAGACCTATCTGATCAACAGAGAACTGCGTTCATAACATCTGTGTTTCCTGGTTTCAACACGACACCTGCTGACTGTGTCACAGTGCATTGAATCACTTTAGAGAAAACTGCAACATTATTGAGTTAGTCTGACTAAAGCTGGACTTTGTAAAGTTGAATTTTTTTTATTCTAAATGTTGGAAATTACAGGAGCATTTGAGGACTTTCTGATACTCCACACATACTCCTTATGGTCAGGATGCTTCACACAAAAGACTGTACATTACCCCATATATATATATTTCTTTTGTGTGTAGTACAGTATGGATTAGCGTCCGCCTTATTTGTTGTCTACGTTCTGTCAGCTGACCAGAATGAAATCCAATCCCATGTGGTTTTTCTATGGCTGCAAAACACAACAAACTACAACAAAGGTTGTGAAGTTGGTAATGTTGTCAGTCACATAGGTGAAACGTCAACAGTAAAGGGCTGTTATCTTTTTTTATTTCAATATATATATAATATAAATCTCTTTGAAATTTGCAAAAAAAATGTGCCAACTGTGCAGGTTAAAACCTCCTGTCAGGTTCAGTCCTGACGGCCATCAGAAGACTTCCTCTCTCTCTGTACTTAACTCTGATCTTTGGCAGCATAAAATGGTTCTAGAAATGTGAAGCACAGACACAGGGCTGTAGTGTGTGTGTGAGTGTGAGTGTGTGTGTGTACTCTGCCTGACATGATGCTATTTTTGTTGCCCAGTACTCGTGGGCAGAAAGACAAAGTCCTCAGAAGCCAGAGCTGATTTTTTTAAATTTTTTTTTAAACAACGCCTCTGCAATGGCAGCGTTCACCTCCACAGTTCAGCATCCAGGGTAAAATGTGCCGACTTTTACTAATATTTAATATGAAGTCATACACCCACACTGAGTGTGAGGCGTAGCGATGGAGTCTCCTTGTTTCCATGAGGAACCAAAATAGTTGATGGTGGAACACATTTTCCTCCCTTTGCTGTCTTTATTGTTCTTTAAATTGTCTCCCAAAAAGTCATTTTACAGAGCCATGGTCCAATCATCTCCAGATGGTGGTGTGATTAACGCAGATCATTGCAGTCGATCTTGAAACTGATGGAAAAATCACAGGAGGGTTTGAACGTTTCAAACCCATCAAACCGTCATTTCAAACCATGATGACCTTTTACTGTGTCAAATTTTTTAAACCAGTCAGTGGATCAGGAGATCCTGGTTCCACTGTTCAGCCTTTGGCTCCCACCTCGTCACCTGCTTCTTCCTGACCTGTCATGTGAACCTGCTGCCGCTGCCTTCAGAAGTGCGACAGATGGCTCAGAGCTGGGAGCTGGCAGAAGCCGCAGCAGTAGCCGCGAGGATGGACATCGTTTGAAGCCTCAGGGTGTTTCTCCTAAATCCTTAAAAATGACATTTTTTACTGCCCCACAGGTTTTAGTGCATGTAGTGAATTTTGCATTTTGCAGGATAGATTTGCTGTAGCTGTACTCCTGGAGTTTTAATAGTGGGCTTTTCTAGATTGTGATTGGTTTTCTTTCTGGTGTTTCTTGCATTAATTTACACCTAAAAACTTGGAATTAGTATTGTTTTGAATATCACCCAGGTAGTTCTGAGTGGATCTGTCAGACGATACTAGGTGGAAGTTCTGAGTTTGTGTCAGTGCTGAAGTTGCAGAAGCATCAGTGATGATTCATTGTGATGATACTCAAGTGCAGTGCAGTGAGTTGAAAGGCTCTGAAGGAGCTTGGATTTTGACAACCCTGAGGTTTTCCTACTTTGGAAAACTTTATACCCTTCCTGTTCCTCTGAAAGTTTAATTTTTTGTGTTGGGTGGATGGATGGATGGATGGATGGATTGTTGGATGACAGAAAACACATTCTTCAAAACTCTAAAGCAAACACTAAACTTAACTATGACCCTTAACCCAAATGTTCTATCACAGATAATTTGGGAAAGTCAGACCTAGATGGACTCAAACTGATTTGGAAAAGGTTTTACAAAATTCAATTAAAAAACATCATGTCATCTGCATAACAGATTTGGTTATCTGGTTATGCTTCCCAAATATAAAGTACAAGTTTCACTTCTCAGCCTTGACCATGGTTGTTCTTTATGGACCAGATAAACAGCTGATAGGCCAGTCTACCTTTGATGGCTCTTGTCTGGCCCAGACCAAATGTTTTTTGTTAGCAGTAACAACAATAACCTCGAGGTAAATGCATGTCATCTATTTCTATTCCACTGGTCATTGACATTGATATCTGTAGCTTCTATAGCAGGATGGCAGCATTCTTACAGCGTTGTGTTCACGTTGTCTTTGACCTTGTACTTCAGTTTCCTCAACTCAACGACTTTACATTTCACAGTTACAATTGTGGCAGCACTCCTCTTCCTCCTCTGTGCCTTCATCATTTCATTAGAGATCATATATTTCCCATCAGGGAATTTTCTTCACTTCTCTCTCTCTCTCTCTCTCTCACCCTCTTCCTTCGAGGACAAAGACTTCAACCACCTTGCCACCATGGCAACCAAATCTCTCAGTGTTGTGCTTAATGGCAGAGGTCTCTAAGATACTAGACCCCAGGAGGAAATCCATCCCAGTTACCCCCCCCCCCCCCCCCCCGTTCTACAGATTGGTTGTACGTGAACGTCTGCTTCATATCATCACTCCCACGCTTCACGCTTCTTCTCTTCCTTTTAAATCTGGGGCGTCTTCTTGACCCCTCTGCGGGAATCGCACGTGTTGTAAACTACTGAGGTTCAACCCTCTCATAGGCCGTTTGATGATGATACCGTGCTTAATTCAGGATGTGAATCAATTTCATGTCTCCAAAGTCATCAACAGTCAGCAACAAAGGATGAGCAGATGAAGAAGCTCCATCCAGTGACCATCGTAGCTGCCTGTGGAACCTCAGTGTTAATCTCACTAAATCACATTAGCAGGAGTGGAGCGATGTCGTCAGAGTGTTAAATCTCCACGCCCTGGCTCACAGTGGAGGCGAGGACCCCAAATGCATTCTGGGTCACGCTCTGTCACCTCACTCCATTTGAGGGCAATTAATGGTCGTTTTTACCAAGAACGATGAATCTGAGGCAATTCTCTCTCTGGAGACATTGGCAAAGTCAAGAATAGGTCGTTTTTACCAAGAAGATCGATGAATCTGAGGCAATTCTGTCTCTGGAGACATTGGCAAAGTCAAGAATGTGAGGAATTTATCACATGTGCCACCTAAACACCTGTCATTTACACACTGTGAAGGGGCACGTTTGCATTGCCATGAATGGGGAGCAGAGCTGATAATGTACTTCCTCCAGAGGGCGCACAACCAAATTATTCTCTCTAAATTGAGTGTAGGTGTTAAGGTGAATGTGAATGGTGTTGTTTCAGTGTGTGACCCAGTGATGGACAGGTGAACCGTCCAGGGTCTGCCTCCTCTGGGACTCGCAGATTTCCAGTCTACTTGTTGTGGACAGGTGGATTTGATTCAAGGATGGTCATATCTGTACTCTGATGAGGTCACCGTCCTGCTGCTCTGGATCCACACTTGGACTGGACTATGGTCAGTGGAACCTCCGTTAAGTATATGACTGGCTGTGTTCAGAAGAAAGCCTGTAATAAATGATGCAGCAGAACAACCAATCAACAGATGCCAAAGACTCAAAGCAGCTTTGATACCAACAGTGCTATAGGTGCAGCACTTTTATATCCCTGGCCTTGATAGTGTCACTGTTTGCTCCAAGACTTCTGACGCTAATTAAAAAACCTGTTCCCTTCCTCTGACCTAAAAAAGTGAACACAGCCAACCTGGTTGTCTGCGAAGTCTCATCCTAGATGCCCCCAAAAACCAGACTAATGAGGACAGACAGACCACATTAAAAGTCTCTCCTCTCCTCAGTCTCCAGGTTGAGACTGTCAGTATCAGTGTTGGAGTCAGTGTGTCTGCCATTCTGACTGATCCCACTGGGAGCAAGGGATGGGGGGGGGGGGTCGTGAAAAGTCAGCCCCCAGCGTTTGTAATGAGTTCCATTGTCAGTCCATGTCCACAGTTGGTCCTAAAAGACATGAGCAGAAGAAGAACAGCACCTGTTAAATGTCCATATCTCCTGTCATGTCAATTTTTTTTTATTAGACATATTTAAAACAGTCGGGTTATTTATATCCAGCACTGACGCATGGTTGAAAAAGTACAACTTATCAACTGTAGCTAAGACAAACACTTCTGTTCCAGCTCTAAGAAAAATGTTCTCTTTGATTTAATCACATGAGACTCTTTGTTCCACTGTTCATGCATCTAACTGTGAGCTCATTAACACACATGGTTTAGAACCAGCATGGATTTTTACACTGTGTTCTCTCCCTGGGACTGATCTGTCCAGAGGCTGATCACTGGAGACTTCTGTGGACGGCAGAGGTACAGATGAGTAGCTTTGGTGTGGGTGTGTTGCCCAAGGGAACATCAGCACGTAGAGCCAATAAGTAGATTGGATCTATCAGTTGATTGCAAAGGAAATGCTGGTAGATCACAAATAGTTAATATTAAATATATATATATAAAAAATATAATTCTGCAGTGCATAGCAGTGACATATACTGTAATAACTGAATCATATTGTGCCATAGAACTACATGTATTTAATCAGAAACCCAACCCAGATATAAGGAAGGATCAGTTTGTATGAGTCAGAGTCGGTCGATCATTCGAATGTTAGCTTCTTTTATGGTTTCAGACTGTGATTCCTCTGATAAGGTGAGGAGATGAGGCTGAAGTTCAGTTAGAGAGTTCAACACTTTATTGTTGCTGTCAGCTGATGTACCTTCACTATAGACACACCAGGTAGGACACAGTCATACCTTTAAACTGCTCTGAGCATCCACGCTGTTCTTACTGAACAAAGGAAAGAACGACATTCCAAATCAGAGCACTTTCCCCACTGTCGGACAAATAGAAAAATAGAAATGGATCTTTCTTGCCTTCCTGCACCGCTCCCTTGCTACAGCTCCATGACCCCTGCAGGGTCCCGCTCCCCACTTTTGCAACCTCTCCCTTAAGCTGCCGTGTTTAAAATGAGTTCATTATTATTATACAAATGTAAATAGAGAATAAAAAACCTGGTCTGAAGAGGTTGAAGTGAAGGAAGATTAAAGTCAGATTATTTTGATCAAATGTATTCTCTAATAGTTAACGAACATTAAAAGGACATTTCTAAATGTAACTTCTTAATGGAAATATAAACTTGCTACACCGTGATGAAAATGGCCCAGGGTGTGTAACTAGAGACAGATAAAGGCACCTGAAGTTCACTGTGTTAATTTCTTACTGTGCTCTAAACAATACAAAGAAAGATCAGGTTTCTCTGCAGGTGTAAAACCCAGGTTTCCTTCTCTGTTCCACTTCTCTGGCTGCTCTAACACCATCTAACATGATATACTGTGTTATATTCAAAGTAATGAAGTGGGTTTAACCTGTAATCTGAGCAGAGGAGGTCCAGGAAAAGGTTCAATCCTGGGTCGAACCCCCAGCTTCACAAACCAATATTAGCCAAAGCAAATTAAATCTGAACGAGTGTAAAGACGGGAGCAGCTAACGAGGTCGTTGTATGGTGTTGTACAGTCATATTCAACAGTACTGGACTCTGGTCTGTATATGTAGAAATCCAGCCAAGTCCTGCTGTTGTAGCCTATGTGGGATGCAGCCCTGTAAATGGATCACAGCTTGACCTTATCAGGGTCTGACCCAGCTCTCTGATTGGATTGACTCCTGAACTCCCAGTGTTTCAGTTGAGGACTAGTGCTAAATGAGGATTGAATGAGTGTATCATTTCAAACCCAGGGACCGCACATTGTAGTTGTTGCGGTCTAGTGGTTAGAGGGTTTAAATCGCAGGTTTGAATCCCACTGTGGCTAAGCTGTGTTGAGCGAGCCTCCCATGAACAAACACCAATCTTCGTCACCAATGCTAACAGCTAATGTTAAGTTTCTGTTAGCAACGGTATGACAGCCGGGATCTGCGATTTGGTTCCTCGCAATCATGTTCCAGTAGAAGATAGACTTTTGGTTCCCTTGGTATAAATATGTGTACAGCAAAATAATAATAAATAAGCTAATTCTAAAATAATTCCTTCTGCAAAAGTTTTTGTCTTAAATCCCCTGCAGTCAAGCTGCTTGATAAAAGCAGTGTACTGTAGCTGAAAAAAAAAAGACGACGTTATTGAAATTCTGATATAAAAGTGTGAAACTGTACCTTTAAACCTGAGCAGCAGTAGTAACTGTACCTGCGTATCTGCATAAAGTGGATCCTGCTCAGCAGACTGACCTGATTTGGCCTCAGTTGTGACAAAGATCTTTGAGGAGCGCTCTTCCTAAGGTGTAGACGCTCCTCTTCTTTATTTCCTCTGCTTCCTGCACAGGTGTCGTCTATCTGACACAATCAAAACAAAGCGGCAGGAAGAGAACTTGATCACCTGATGGTGACGCTGCTGTCGACTTGTAAAACTGGCACAGACCAGAATAGATCACTTCTGTCCCATTTCCTGCTGGTCCGTCCCAGGTGTCTCCTCAAATCAGGACTGTCTTTCCTCAGATCACAGACGTGTGACAACTCTTAAAAACCATCTGTGTTATTATTGGGATTTCTCCATCTCTGTGTGTGGATAGTTAAGAACTGCTGCTGCATTATTGACGACGGCAGATGAGAAGTTATGAATAATGCAGCGCTGAGGTTCAGTGGATAAGGGACAGGGCTTTGTGGACTCTTGTCAGAAGTGATGAAGAGTCCCAGTCTGGATTTGTTTGTCGATGCCAGAGCTTAATTTCTAACATGACCGAACTTTCCAACAGTGAATACAGTGTATAGTCATCACCTCTTTAATAATTAAAAATAAACCATCAGTGAGGTCTGCAGCAGTCCAGGGTTTACACAGACATTCATTTGAATGTCTTTTATCTAGAAAGTGTTTTTTTCTCCATGTGTTTGTTGTTTTCATTCACCGTTGTTCGACCTCACATCTGTCGAGAGAGTGTAACCGAATAACATTGCCTAACACACACCGCTAAATGAGCGTAAAGAGACTGCTTTAAAGAGGAAACATTTAGGCCTGCAGCTCCTTAATAAAGTCACAGAGAGGTAACACAGTTTTTAAAAAGTAGGTTACAGTCAGGAAGTTAGTGCCGTCTGTGCAGCGGGAAGGAAGGAGAGTTTGGTAGAAGTACAGTAGTCAGAATAAGGTATAGTACGATAATCATTTATAGCTATTATTAACCATTGGCTCAGTAACAATAAAAACTGATGCCAGTTATCATCACAGAAGCTTCAGTAAATATGTAATGGAAGTCAGTGTTATATAAATATCACACTGCACCGTACCAACCCCCCCTGAACCTTCCTGCAGGTGGTGAGTCCACTGGAAGGTACCAACCGCCCTGACTGGGATTTGAACCTGCCCAGGAGGTGAACCCTGGGGTTCCACACCAGTGACAGAGACATTGCCTCTGGGCCAAAACGCCACTTTTTAACAACATATAAATAAAATGATTAAAAAAAAATTTAAAAAAAATTACGAAAATGTCTGCAGCCCGAAGCGCAGAAAGTGAGCAGAGCTTTAACAACAGTTTCTGCAGCCCGAAGCTCAGAAAGTGAGCAGAGCTTTAACAACAGCAGAGCCCTATTTCTGGTTCATTGAACAAATTAACACACAATGTTAAATAACTTTCTACACCTCTGAAAAAGTCCAACAACAACCTGACTTACTTATGTGGCAGAATTCAAAGACGTCCCACGAAGATGGGAAACAGTCGAAGTAGAAGAAGTTCAGGAATGATCTGGTTCAACACGGGAAACAGTCGAAGTAGAAGTTCAGGAATGATCTGGTTCAACACGTGGCAGCGTCAGAAGGTGTCAGGCTAGAATGTGTCCAGTTACCACGGCAACTTCTGATGATTCAGGGTCAGGGGAGGTTCATCAAGAGTTAGTTAGCGTCAACACCAAAAATCTTCTGCAGAAGTCTGAGGAGAGGTTGAGAGAGTATTTTACCTAGCAACAGCTTTAAGGCTCCATCTTTGTATTTCTCCATTCCTAAAGGGGGCGCTCTAATTCAAAATAGCTGTGACTGATTTGAATGTTAGAGAATCACAGTGCACTGCTGTAGCTCTCAGATCTCCCAGTGAATTATTCATTGACCGCACATGCTTCGTCTTGACTTAATTACTGGGCTGATTACTGCTGCAGATAGAAGGTTCATCGCGAGAACCATTTCCATGTAAACAAATCCCACCGGCAGGAGCTTCCCAGCATCCTCCTCCACATCCTCCCGGATGTGCACCGTGGATTCATTTCGAGTGGCCTCATAAGAAGATGTGATTGTTCTTTGAGGTGCAAAACTGAAGTCATTGAAGGAGGAGCAGAAGATTCAGGACATGGAATCTAACACATGTCGACGAGATCCAAAGGGTTTGCTTGCAGTGCGGTTGTTTTCAGCAGAAAACCAATGTTTGGCTGTTCTCTTCAGGGGTCGCCACAGAGGGTCATCTTCCTCCAGCTCATCCTTAAGTGTTCGACTACTTTGTTAGCATTAACTCCGTGACACAAACGTATCAAATGAAGCAGCAGTTGACCGGAAATTCACAAATCCACTGGAGCTGGAACCATTAATGTTCTCTGTGGACCTCTGTGGTTTGTGGATATGGGGGATCACACACAGCAGTTTCCTGTGAGAAAATGAACACACACACACTGAAGATGCAGTGTTTCTGTGAATATTCAAACGTATGAATCATGTATTGACAGTCAGTGCTGTTCCCAAGGCCTCGAAATGGAAAATGCAAATTCATTTATGATGAGATGTAAATATCATGCATGGAAAACTACTGTAACTTTAATAGTTTTCATCAATCATTCAGGAAAATAATGAACATTTAACTGCTTTGGTGATGTTGTTGTGGGGAGTGAAGACTGAGGAAGTAGACAGTTGATCCGTACGTAGATGGGTTTTTAGTTTTAAACTAAATCCTCACTCCTGAAGTAACATGTGAAACTCCAGAGGCTAAATCTGAGTTTCTGCACTTTTCCCATGTGTATGTGTTTTTCCCCTTAGGACAGTGGTTACCAAAGTGGGGGGCGGGCCCTCCTTAGGGAGCGTGGAGCTATTGCGGTGCGGGTGCAGAAAGGCAAATTAGTTTTAATTTTCACGTTCTCTGGAACTGTGACATAGTGGGGGAATTGTACTGATGGTGGGTTTTAGAAAAGGTTCACTGAACAGTTTTGAAGCAAAACTGTTCAGTGAACCTTTGCCTCAGTTTATTTCTGTCACTCACGTTCACATGAAAGTCAAATCAGATGAATGGGAGGAGCCACAGCTGGGAGTGCAGGTGTAATAAATACCTGTCTGTGTGTGTAGGTTGATACTGATGTAGACTGTATACTCGTCTCACACCACTGTAAATGATCCCTTTCTAAAATGTTGCATGATGAAAGTTGCCTTTAAACAAAACAGTTGTCAAATCCCTATGTTGTCGAATCCCCTTAGCAACAGAAGCGAACAAAATTAATTAAACTCCGTCCAAGTGTCCTCCGTCTCCTTTTACCACGCTGTAAATCTCTGCTCTCCCTCCTGTCGTTCCGTCCGACCCATCTGTTGCTCAAATCTGTCTTTATCAGGACGAAGCCTTGAGCTGTTCAGAAACCAAACGGCCCTTTTTTTCTTTCGAGGCACGTTTGACCTGGATTTGACAATGAAGTACCGCAGGCTCCCGAACAGAGAGTAGGAAAATACGCCTCCAGACGATGGAGAGATTTTCATTTGTATCTGCTCTGTCACTGAAGGACAGGCCGACCGAACGAGGAGGTTTGGAAAGTGCTGTTGTTTGTACCAGAGATGTGAAAAACACAGGAATGTCACATGTCAACTGTAAAAACCTCTGTGCTGGTGATTGATGACAACACTGTCAATCATTCTGACAGACGGATTTGGCAAAAACCTGAGGCCAAGAAGTGGAAAAGACAACGTAGCAGCGCAAACGAGCTAACGCTCAATAACCACCAGTACTGAGTCTGTTTATTATTGATGGAAATGAACCACTGTTTCATGTGATTGGTGAAAACGGTCATTTATGAACTACTTTACTGCAAAGAAAATGTATTCAGCTTCTCTTACTGAACATGGATCTCAATTTCTTCTAATAAAAAAAGGGGAGTCAGCAACAAAACGCACACAAATTCTCACTTTCTGTTTCTTTAGCAATATTAACTAAACAGGGAGTTGTTTTTTCTGATATTATTTTAGTTTATTTTATTTATTTATTATTATTATTTATTAATTTTACATAAAACTCCATGAAAATTATAGGTTAAGAAAAATGAGTGTCAAATTTAAATGAGATTCCAAAAATGCCTTTCCCGTCTCTGACGTGGAAACACGATTCCCAAGTTGACAGAGAGGAAGTTCTTTTACATCCCAGTCCAGTCCACAGTTTATACTGGAGTCTTTGCTCAGCTGTTACCAGCCCAGACTGACCCTCGTTAGGGACAGCTGTCATAGTTTCCCAAGCTCAGAGGCCAAAGGTCATCTGACAGACCCTACACTCACTGTTTTCCATTTGACCATCATCAGATTCCAGGATCCTGACTCTGTGGATGACGAGTTGTTTTTAACAAGTTGCCGGTTTCTCCTCTGTCGTCCGGAGTTGAAGTTGAAGCGACCCCTTACTCCTCTTTCTGGGGCGCATAATGACCCGGTACCCTCATTTTCCTCCCAAAAGACAATCCACTTCCCAAGTTGACGGTTGTTCACTCATCCACATGACATTCCCACAGTGTCAGGCCGGCCGTGGCGTGGCCTCTCACTCTGTCTCCCTCTTGTTCACACAGCCCTCCCTCCACACAATGAAAAAAGAGAAAAGAAACTCAGTTTGTTTTCTCCTCTCTGTCCAAACAGCAGCAACTTCCCCTCAGTGCGGCAACAGAGCCAGGCAACCGTCTACGATTTATTGGACATTAATCATGGTTTTCACACAGAAATGTCAGTTTGAGTGTGAGAATTTGACAGAATCTGTGTGTTGTCTTTAAATGTCAGCTTCTCAGCAGCTGTAAAGCAGCTTTGTTTTCTTCAACTTCTATGTCTGTGATTTTCAAAGTTCATCTGAAACTCTTTCTGAATATTTGACCTGACCCTTTAACGTCTTTTACAGAGGCTCTTAATGAGGACAAATTGTGAACACACACAATTCTTTTTTTCTTTTCTTTTTTCTTTGAGCAACTATCAACACTAGCAGCATGACTGGGTGATTTAGATTTCCAATCTGACATTTTCTAAGTTCAATGAACCGTAGCTCTAACCCTAAAGCAGAAACGATTATCTTTAGGTGATGAAGATATCAACACTTTAAAGGAAAAGTCAGCACAAACTTGTCTAAAGTCAAAGGGTTAAGGTACCCAGGATTTTTATGGAGTCCGTTTCCTCCTCGTCCCCTTATGTCTGTAGAATGTTGTGATATTTTTTGCAAAAAGCTAAATTTAAACACAGGACAACAATTTTAAACAGTGTACTACATACTAGCCTGAAATAATTACATTGGAAAAAAAAACATATAAATGCTAAAAAGTTTGCTAAAATAATTTCTCTAAATCTGTTCTCTCCGCAGGGACAGTTATCGCAGGCTCTTAACGGACTCTCAGACCGAGCCACCGAGGCCAAGGAGTTCCTGGTCCAGCTGAGGAACATGGTGCAGCACATCCAGGTATGAAGACTGACACACACACACACACATACACACACACAAAGAAGAATTTTCTCTGTAATCGATTAAAGTGTCCACCGGCCTTGACTTTCACCTGTTTTTAAGCCAATCATCAGTAGGGCTGTAACGATGATCGTGAATCGGTTAAAAATCGATACAAATGTGTAACAATTCTAGATGAAAGGAGTAGATCTCAAAAAGTCAGTGGTCATACCATGAGACTACACACTCTAGTACAGTAGGTGGCAGTATGGGTGAAAATGTAAAACATCATAAATGAGGTCCTCTGTCAAGTGACGGTTTTCCTCATTGAAAAGGTTTTTTTACTTCTGTTCAGTTGAAGTTGAAGCATTTTAACAAAGAGACAAAAACTGGAGCTGGGATTGAATGTCTTCATCAGTGGATCCTCACACATCGAGGGTAAATCAGGGTTAGCAAAGGATAAGGAGAAGTAACTGGGGAAAAGGAGGTGCAAATGAGGAGGAGACGAGAGCCTGGGATGTGTGAAAAGGAGCAGTAGGAGGCGTAAAGACCCTGGAACATTCTGATGCTAATCTCACCTCCTCCTCTTCGACTGATGAATGAATCACCTCAGAGATGTGTTTTTCTTACAGTCTCTCTGTTTAACAACGTTAATGAATCATTCAAATCCACATTCATTACTTCTAATGATCTAATCACTTTGAATTCATCACTTCTTTTTTTTTTTTTTTTAAAAAAACCAAAGTTTCCGATTTCCCAGCAGCTGTGTGTGTCTCCTCCACAGGAGAACGGCGTAGAGTTCGAGGCCTGCCTGGTGGCTCAGTGCGACGCCCTCATCGACGCCCTGAACCGGCGTAAGACCCAGCTGCTAACACAAGTCAACAAGGAGCACGAGCACAAGCTCAAGGTTGGACATTTCATCTGTTTTCATCAGCTTTTCAGGTTCAATTTACATTTTTTAAGATGTCAATGGTTAAATATTTGTGTACACCGAGAGCAGCACGTTGACAGAGGGACATGACTGAGTGATGGAGGGTTAACGGCTGAGGATGAGGCGCAGGCACAGATACATTTGTGTCAGGCAGCATCCAATTTCACGCTTGGACGATCTGTAGAATGAGGGGTTTACACGTGTAGGTGGTTTCAGGAATACGGCGTGTGCATGGCTACGTTTATGGGCCGCAACCATCGACACACAAATACAGACAATACAAACACACCTACACACCTGTGTCCACACATTCACCGTACGTTGAAGGGGGATCGATCACAAAAAGAAAAATATATAAATACAAAGGTTTTGGCTTTAAAAATGTGGATTCTTGTTTTGAAATAGAGATAAGTGCATTTGCGAACGATCGCTGGTAGCTGTTTACCTAGATGAGATCATACACAGCATACTATTGGCTAATACAACGCATATTTGATGTACTATTGGCTAATTGAGCATGCGCATCTGTTCAACACGCTGATTGGCTCATGCATCATACATTTTTTTCCCCGTTGGAACGCAACTTCCCCGTTAGGAGAGGGATCACTCTATACTCAATCCTTTTTTTAAACCGATATATTTGTACAGTGTATGTATATTAGTGTACTACAACTGATATATTTGTACAGTGTATGTATATTAACGTGTCTGCATATAAAAGTGGTTTGAGCTACTTGATAAATAGGATCATAATTAAAACCCGTGGTTTCTGATTCCTGTTTTTCATCTTCGACTGAACGTAAACATGTGACTTTTATTCCCTCTGTGCAGATTCAAAGTCTCTTTCATTTTCAGGAGAACTGCTGTTAATGAGGAGCAGAGTCACATTAGCGCCTCCTAGGAGGAGACATTTTAACACAGCTCTGACAGATTGGAGGTTCCATGGTGTCACTCACTGAATTGTCAGTGACAGTTTCCACAGTGTTTCCTGTCTTTGATATTTAATTCATCTTGTATGTTTAAATCATGGACTCCTGGGGGAGGTCGTCGCTCCCTCCAGGTACACACAGCACCAGTCACAGTGTAAGGAGGTCAGAGGGGTAGAACTGAAGTTCATCTTCAGTAATTGGATCCCCTCTGACAGGGCTTCATTAACAGGAGGTCGTCACACTGCTCTAATTAAACGGACATGAATCTACTGTGTTTCTGAGGCCACGTGGGTAAACAGTGGCTGGACAACGGGTGGTCGGTCTCGTGATGCTTGATGACCTTGACCTTGGCTCCACCCCCTGACCCTCAGAAACATGTAGCTGTAGAAGATGAATTCATTCTCTCAGCTTTTGTCTCTACAGATGTTGCTAACATTTGCAGTTTTCCAGCTAATTGTTGCGTTTAGCAAAATGCCAGCCGTGCATTTCAGCATGAGAAAAATGAAGAAGTGAATGAGGTGCATTCTGGGTATTTCATTGCGTTGTTGGGTCAACTCTAGACCTAAATATGAGCCTGCTTTGAGTCATCAGACTAGAGAAGAACAATATAATACAAGAAGTATATAAGACTATTTACTAAAATACTTTTTTTTTTCAAATATTTGCAGAAAACTCTTGCTGTGACCTGTAGAGTCGCCCCCTAGTGGATAACAGCCACTGCTGCTGTATTAGACTATTTCTATTCTGTAAACGTCTTTCAGGTGTTTGGAAAGCTGCATCCTATATAAGATTGTTCAATTTGGTTCTATGGGCCACACTGCCACTGTCTGTGTCCATGTGGCCCACTGGCTGTGTCCATGCAGCCCACTTGCTCCAACTGTTGGTCTACAGTATGCACCATTGTCACGTACAGCCTAGAATATGGAACTGTGAAGATTATTTTCTGTAGCTGCTCTTCCTGTAGGTACGAGGCTTCCGGCTGCTCTGCCGGTTGCCATGGTGACACATCGAGCTTGTGGAAACCTGTGGAGGCGGGAAGTAGTCCTTCATAACATGACTCACTTATTTTTTGGTCTGCACATCAGACGGGCCTGTTTGTTTTGTGCAGAGACGCAGCAGCAGTGGCAGAGAGGTTTTTTTGTCTGATGTTTTGTCACAGTGTTACAAAAGCCTCTTCACGCAGCTTCGGTCGCATAAATGGAACTCGACGTGTTGTTTTTGAAAGGACCATGAGAGGGTCAAACCCAGATCTACAGAAGTTCAACAACACGTTACATGGAAATACTGTTATAGGCGGCAACTGCTAAAAAGTCCAGAAGAAGACAACAGGAAAACGTTGACTCTCTCTCTGTGCATCAACAGATGCTGATTGGAGAATTCTGTTAGCACCAAACACAGTGTGCCGTGAGTTTAGATCACATGATGGTTTCTGTTAATCTTAATGTGAACTTTTAGGGGAAGAAGAAACGTCCATGAACTCACACAACAGAATGTGTTCTGCATTTACACCCCAGCCCTGAAGGGGCTGCTAGTAATTTCATCTCAACTGGGATTGATAATAAAACTATAATGTAGACTTAAGAACAGGATCACTATTGTTTTTTATTAATTAAGTATTAATTAATGCCTAAGAAAAATTCCCAAACCATATTGTCGACACTAGAACTCAGTCTTTCTATTTTAGACGAATCCCAGCAGTCATGAGGCAGTCGTCAAACCCTGGACAGTTGGCCAGTCCACCGCAGGGTCACATAAAATTGTCAACGATCATTCACACTCTGAGTGAACAGTAACCACATCCAGCAGGTTTTTGGACTGGAATGGACCATGGATCAGACCAATAAACCAGCTTGGTTAAATTTTATACATTAGAAGGAGAAACATCTCTTCTAATTCAAAGACTAATGTCTTCATTTTGAATCTAAAGACTCCACCATTTAAAGAAAACATCTGTCCCGTCCTGATCTGGGCTTATCTAAAGTTGAACAGCATTTATCTTTGTGGTTTAGTGGATTTACTGGATATTGTTTTTGTCCCTCACAAACCTAATCTCATACTGGAAGGAAATGTAAACCTTTTTTCCCCTTGTTTTTCCGTCTGTTTTCCGACCTTCCAGGCAGCCATTTGTCCCATTTTCTGACACAAAGATACAAAAATCCACTCACACAGCCTTAAAACTTGTTTCAAGGAAAATCCATCACGGTAATTTTCTTCTTTATAGGCTGAAAGTTTGGAACGTAGAGAACACGATCTTCTAACTGGCAGCTGAAACCTCCTGAAAAGGCCTTCAGTGAGGATCAGAGTGCAGAGTCTGAGGTCACGGTTCCTCTAACATCTCCTTAAAGTGGCTGCTCTTGTCTGTTTCCAAGCACAAATGCACCTTTGACAAGACATACAGACTGAGAAGTAATGAGATTTACCCCCATGAATCAGGGCAATCCTCTAATGTAACATGGACCACTCATTAAATTTGATCAGTCCTGAGGCCTGTGCTGTCAGTTCTCTTTACTGTGTGTTTGTCTGTCGGCTCACAGACTGGGCTCTGATCTGATCTACGGCCTTTTCTCTGGGATAATCACAGTGAATTAAGGAGCTGAGTCAGTCTGGATCTGTTTCCATTTGATACAAAAACGTGTCCTCAACGTTTACAATTTTAGCCATATAGTAAGGACAGATACTTTATATTTTGAAAACCAAGAACACACACACACTACCTGGGCGTCCCTCAGGGATCTGATGTGGTGCACTTTAATTTTGGACTGGAGAGTCGTGAAATTTAGAATTAAACCCAAAGGACTCTCTGATGCCCCCAACCAGTCCCAGGTTGTTTAACCAGAACCTGTAGCCTCCAAGTTCCTAACCTTGGTCACTCTATATTTGTTCCTTGTATCCAGTGAGAGCATGTTAGCTTGCAGGCTAAGGAAGTTGTCGTCAGTGCTTGAAGCCTGTGTGTTCTGTAAAAAAGAACATTCTTTCTTATTCCATTCAATACATACATATATATGTGTGTTATATATATATGTATATATCAGTATTCTCTGTATCAGTATTTTCTGTATAAGATAAGCTTACAGTTTACAGTGTCTAACAATCTGTCCATTTAGCGTCCGTCCCTGAAGTCTTCACAGACACTCCTACCGTACGTTGGAACGTGAATGTTTGTTCTTTATGAATTAATTCAAACTGTTAATGGACTGATTCAGAGGTTTTATGGCTGCAGTGGGGCCTGCAGTAGTGTAACAGTCAGGGATATAAAACTATAAAACATCATGGCTGCCATTGGATTCAGGACTTATTCATCCATTCATTCTACTTAATTATGTAGTTAGCTGTTGCCCTTTAATAACCTGTGCGGAGGCAAATGTGGCAAACACGATTGATAATGCCATCCTTTTCCATTGACTCTTCATTGATGAGAATGTGTAAATGCATTAAAACAGTGTGGGCAGCATTTGGATTCTCAGCGACAGCTACGTCAGTGTCAGTTGTCACGTCCTCTCACCGTCACTGCTGCTTCTTCTCAGCATGAACATCGTTTCAAAACCATTTTATTTGTTTCCTCTGCCTGGCGTCGTTGTATTTATTAGTCCCTACAACATCACCTCCTCTCACTTTCCTCCTGACTGTCCTTAACCTCCTTTTTCCTCAGCTCCTTCGGGAGCTTTAAGATCTCTTTCTCTTGCTAACCACTTCTCCTCTCTAATATTCTGACATCCCATGTGCCTGTGTGTTTATGAAAGCCATTAATCATCTTCAGCCACCTCTCTATTATACCTGTGTTAATAGGTACACATGTAGACTCCTGTCTGGGCTGTGTAACAGACTGGACTGATGTATAACAGTGTTTGTCAGGTCAGCAGAGCTGCAGTGGCCTCATAATCACAACACACAGAAGAGTGGAGGTTTTCTTTAATTTCATATCAATGCTGAATGTTCTGCAGAATCACAACAACAACAGCAGTATGTGCAGCAGATGCAATGTGAAGTAACATGTAAGCCGTTCTTTCAGATTTAGAAGTCAGTGCTGCTGCAACATTCATGTCCACGTGGATTTTTTCCTAACTACTTTAAATAGAGTTTTTGTGTTGACAGTAGATTAAATGTCCATCTTTTAACAAATTGTTTTTGTGAAACTCTTCGATGTATCACCAAATCTAGAGATTTGTTTGATTACATGGACCTGTCGTGTTTCATCCAGAGCCTACGTTGCCCTAGCAACAGCAGAGCTGGTTTTTATTCTATCATTTTCTATCAGATTTTAGAATTTTAATCATTTGACTGTTCTATTATCTACATGTATATACAGTACAAATGTATATATAAATGTATACATGTATGTATATACATATATACATGTACATGTACACACTATATATGTATGTATATATATATATATACATATATATACAGTATATATCGTTCACTATACTTGTGTATGTATAGCCTATTTATATATACATACACATCTACATATGTGTGTGTATGTATGTACATATATACGGCTTTTATTATCAACTTGTGTGTGTCTAGTGTGTGTATGTATTTACATATATACCACTTTTATTATCAACTTGTGTGTGTCTAGGATGATTAGGCAAAAAAAAAAGCAACATCATCTGTATAGAAACAGACTTCTCAGAATTTCCAGCCGTGTTGACGTGAATCAAGCCGACGTTTCTCAGCACCTCGTAGTCTGAATCTTCCAGGTTGAAATCTGTTTATGAAAAGATTGTAATTCCAGAGGACAGGTAGTGAACATAATTGTTAACAGGCAGTGACAAGTCGCCCTGGAGGCCCGCCAGTGCACTGCAGCAGGGAGGATGTGAGACAGCAGTGACAGTTTGGCCTTTAGCCAGAGAGATTTAGACCAAAACATCAGAGAGTGAGAGAGGAGTGGAGGTTAGAGGAGGCAGCGTCCTTATTGATGTTAACAGAGACCGGCCTTTTTTAATATCAATTTAGCTATAAAATCTGACATACGTCCAGATATTTACTCCTCCAACAGAGTGGATAGACACAGGTGATTCACTCTGAGGCTGCCTCTTTGGTTTGTCTGGTTCATTTCTGTTCACGCTGCTAATTCAAAGATGGACTGAATCTTACTGCAGGAATTCAATCATCCCTGCAGCCTGTCATCTCAGCAGCATGGAAACCCTCTGATGTGTTGGCAGAGGGAAAATATGGGGTCAAAAACCTGTGAATGCAGCCCAAACTTGATGGACTAATGTGCAGACTTTGCCTTAAATCCCACCGTCCTGCTGTTCACGGCAGATAAGAGCTCATGTTTGAAAATCTGTATCGTTCCTTAAAGGCATCCGACCAGTGGTAAACTAGTTTTTAGACTTTGAAAAGCTGAAGATGCCGCTTCTGTGAGAGGCTTTAATAAAACATAATGTGTTCTTAGTTGTCTTAGAAACACTTGGTCTAGTTCGGTGGGATGTGGCTTCAGGCTAGACTAGATAATTGGGTGAAAATCTGTACGTTTTCGGAGAGTTTTTTGTCTCTGATTTTGTGCTAGCACCTGAAACAAACAGTATTGTATCGTAAAGCTTAGACATTGCCACATTGACCTTCTACTAACCCAATCGTGGAAACAGTTGAGTTTTCAATTAGTATATAAGTATTAAAAGGAGAGAGCAAATAGCCATTAGGGGGCGACGTTATCGTTATCGTTTTTTTTTTTTCGATGTTGAAAACCCAATTCGGACAATCCGATTTGTAATATCTGTAAGAATCGTTATCGGTTTTTTTTTTCGATGTTGAAAACCCAATAACGCAATGCCTGGGTTCTGCGAAATGATGACTGCTCCAAAAAATGTGCAATGCCCTGGTGACAGACCAATCAGATGCCTCAGTGCTCTGAAGAACTTGAATCACAATTGCAGTAACTCGTTCTAAACTCCTTTATTGCTCTCAACCCAGCTTCTCCAAAAACTCCTCCTTTCACACTCTTCGCAGGATCAATAAACAAGCCTCTAGTCACTAGATGGCAGCATTGCAGTTCATTTTAATAATCTATTACTGTAAGTGTTCGGACAATAACGGCATATCAGACATTGGCAAAAAGTTAATATCAAATATCCCTCCTTTTTTCTCTTTTTCTTAAATCACTCGGTCTTTGACCTCAGCCAGAATGGACTTTCAATGTCAAGGAGTTTAAGTAAATGAATAAATGTACAGACGTCGGCAATGTTTGCATCACAGCAACAGTTCCTGCATGTTAATGCTCTCTGTACTAAAGGATTCTCCTCTCCATTCACACAGCAGCACTCAAGTTTCTGTTACCTAGCAACCTTAGGTCCAGCGCCGATGTCTTTGAATTGTGTGTGCGTGCGTGTCGGGGTGGGTTCTCCACCGTTCTGAGGACATCAGTGCTGTCAGGGATCGTAGGGAATCTCCCAAGTCACGACAATCAAACATGAAAGTGAAGGATTTTTTTTATTATTACAGGCTGCAGTGTGGTTGTAGAGTTGAGTTGGTTGAGTTTGAGTCTGTGGCCCATATTGATAGTGACATCATACAGGAACGGGTATTAGTTGAGGATTGGTTGACATCACGTCCATGGTTAAAGACCTTATTACATTTCTGGAGAAGCTCTAGTGACCCATTTATTTTCAACCAGTTGGAGCTGGTTCCACCAGCAGCCTGAACAGACGACACCAGTGATGGCTCCATGTTGTGTTCACTTGTGATTCCCAGCTTTTGTGCTAACGCTCTGCAAGAGAACGTCAGTGTGTGTGCCATGAAAAATGACCCAATCTCACTTATTTGTTTTGAAAACAAATATTTATTTATTAATAATTTTGCATTACAGAATAATTTCTTCATCAGTGCAACAGTGACGTGCAGAACAAATAATTGCTCTTTCACTAGGTGGCAGTAAATGCTCTAAAATTAAAAAATAGAGAGTGAATTGAAGTGTGTTTCTTCAATCCCTGCCAGTATATAGAGCTCTTGAAGATCTTTTGTGTTTCTTCAATCCCTGCCAGTATATCATTGTTGTGTTCAACTAAACAGGCCCAGGTTTCGCACTCAGTAAGTAAACTGAGTGAATTGAAACTAGAAGATGAATATATTTCATTATTTATTGCAGTTTTAGTATGATGTCATATATGTTTTTTGATTGAAAAATATATGAAACACATTTCAGTAATAAAAAGAGACTAAAACGCCTTATCTGAAGGATCTGAGAGACCATGTAAAGCAACGCCATCTCATCCACCATCGCTAATAAAACGGACGATTGTTCACACCTCGTGTGTGTGTGTGTGTGTGTGTGTGTGTGAGAGAGAGAGAGAGAGAACAAAATAAAATCCATCATCACTTTCCTCCTGGTAACATCAGACGTAACATCTGTCAGCAGCGCCCCTCAGCCTTAAGTCATCCATCAATTACTTTGACAAACACCTCTTCTAATCTCATGCTCGGTGTTTCCTCCTCCTGTTTAATCAGTTATTCTGGAACCTTCCTCCACACATGTTCATTGTCTGCCTCTGTGTCACGTTGTTTTCTCCTGTGTCTCTAATTATTTTTGCTGAATCAGTCTGTTATCTCTGTCAGTTTACGATTTTCCGTCCTTTGTTAATCGCAGGTGGTCCGGGATCAGATCTCCCACTGCACGGTGAAGCTGCGTCAGACCACCGGGCTGATGGAGTACTGTCTGGAGGTCATCAAGGAGAACGACCCCAGTGGTTTCCTACAGGTCAGATACATATGTTCTACAGTAAGACTCTTTTCTAAGCTTCACAGCCTGATGTACTGTATGTCGAGAGTGAAAGAAGTCTCTGATGTGTTCCTTCAAAACATGTTAAACTTAATTAAGCAAGTCATGAGTTCTTACTTCCAGAATACAGTTTCTGTTTTGCTTTATAAGCTAATAATATATATATAAAAGCTAATAATCAACATCTAGAAACTTCATACAAAGTTTTTCTCTTCAGAGTGAAATATAAATTGCATGTGTTTATTCTGATGTTCTGGTTCCTAGAAGGACACTACTGCCTGGACATAATAGTTCAGCTCCACCTTACTTAAATGAGTGTTAATGTTTGACTCATTTTATATGTTCTATTGTCTGGTTTGTTCAGACACATTTCCCCTTCAGTTGTGTCTTCATGTTTCTGTGTTCTTCTTCTTTGGTGCAGTTTATGTGCAGTGTTTCTGTGATTGTCAAACCAATCTGAGCTGAGTGATGTCGCTGACTCACTCTCTAATTCAATATGAATTCAATCTTCAAACAAGCAGATTTCCCCCTCTATCATTATATGATTACATATAATTAAAATCCAAATTTGACACGTTGGTTGGAGAGCAGCTGTCTGTGGAATCTTCTCCATGTATCTTCACTACTTTTTTTTTTTAATGTCTCTTCAGATCTCTGACGCTTTGATCCGGAGGGTTCACATGACGGAGGGTCAGTGGGGAAAGGGAACGCTGACCCCCAGGATGACCAGCGACTTTGACCTGACCCTGGACAGCGGGCCTCTCCTGCAGACCATCCACCAGCTGGACTTTGTCCAGATGAAAGGTAAAGATAAAAAAAATGAAATGACAGAAAACAGGACACCAGGGTGAGGAGGAGATGGGAGGAGAGAGGGGGGAGAGAGGGGAGGAGAGAGGGAGGAATGAAGGAAGGGTGGAAAGAAAAAAGGAAGGAAGGAAGGGTAGGAGAGAGGGGAGGGGCGGGCTTCAGAGTATGGGAATTGAAGATAAATCATGGTTTACCAATGACATACTTTAAAAAAGATGTTTTAATCATTATTGTCTGTATTCGTCATAGGACCTATAATCTAATCTGGAGTTTCCTTGGATTACTCTGTGAAGCACAGTCTTGGTTTTACAGTCATTTTGAAGAAAATCCCTTTTGGAATTTGACCTTCTTCTTGTTCTAAATTTAATTTCTCTAACTTCAGTGTCTCTAAAAATAATTCTCTATCCCTGTGAGTGAAGTGAAAGACACTTTTAATGACACATTTATTTGCTTTGACTACACTGCACAGGATCCCTGCACTCACAGTACAGTCACACAGCCCGTACTCACTCTACACAGGTGATGCTTACAATGTTGTGTGTCATCATAACAGTAATACACACTGGTGTATTTTACACCATTACATACAGTATGGATAAAGTACACTGCAGATAATCCACATTTCTGACTTTGAACATATTTATTCACGCATATTTACTATATATATATATATATACAGTATATATATAGTATATACACATACCAAATTTCAAAAGTTACATGTTTAAGTTGGATTCTGTGAACTCCCACTGGTCCAGTGCCACCAGTTAGGGTTCTCCTTAGGAATATTTTGGACTTCTGGAACCTCAGGAACCCTCGTCCGGGTGCGAAATTCCAGAGTTAGCCTGGTTGTTGTTAGCCTGGTGTTGTTAGTTTCAGTTCGGTTCGACTCTCGCTGTCTCTGAGACGTGAACATATGGTTAGAAGGAGAATGAAGGGAAGCCACTGCAGTGCCTGAATAAAAATAGCTGTGCAAACACAAACTGGTGTGAGTCCATGTTCTGGTGTGTGTGTATGTATGTAATCTGGCCTGGTTTCCCCCACTTCCACCTCCTTCTCCTCCTGCAGTCCCAGCTGCTCCGATGCTCCAGCTCGAGGAATGCTGCACTCAGAACAACAGTGCCACATTGTCATGGAAACAGCCACCTCTCTCCACCATTGGCGTGGACGGATACATTCTGGAGCTGGATGATGGAAACGGAGGGCCGTTCAGGGTAGGTCCCCTCTGCAGGTGTCGATTCCTGTGCAAGAATCTGTGTTTCCACTGCATAATACGTCAACGGTTTCCTTCTACTGGGACTCTGTTCTTGGGTTGAATTACAATTACAAGTCAAACAGTGGGCCATAATTCACCTCTGAACAGTCAGCTCCTTCAGCTCCTGAACAGACTGGTTCATGTGGTACCAGGGAGGACACCAGCTCAACTCGGGGAATGTGAAAGCAGCGCTTTGTCGCTGAACTCCCTCAACTCGTTGTGACAGCTCCAGAGCAGGTCATGTGACTGGACACAACTGTAGAAAGACAATGTATACCGCTCCGTCTGTGGGGCAGCTGCTGGTCGAGTGATCCCGCAGGAAGTGTGATCTGGGATCAAAGCGGGTGTTCGTACCCTCACCCACCCACCGTGTAATCCATCCTCGCCCGACCCTCCCTGCCGCTCAATACACTGAGCCCCCTGCTTTTGTTGTGATGACAACTTATACCTGCAGAGCAATTCTCTCAGCACAATAGTAGAGAGTATCTGTGTCTGACCTCTGAATCCACAACTTCCTACAAAGAGTACAGTCGCACTGCCGAGTCTCATAACAGTCTGAAGTGTTGGAAACTTAGCTAACAGCTAACAGCTAGCCAAATGATAAACATGAACCAAAGACTGGAAAGTCTGCTAAGAGTTTGGTCCGTTTTGGTAAAGCAGCGGAACAAGTTAAACTTATAAAAGGTTAACACGACAAAAACGATATCTTTAAACTAGCTTAGGAAGGGCATGATTTTTGCTCAATTGTGGCCCAGATTAAAAACTAAGCAATAGCAAAGAGTGGTATTAAGAGTTAGCTTCGGAAAAGCTAAAAACAAGGAGAGAAAATTACAAAAATGTAGCCCAGAATTTGCTACGATCACATTTAAGCCTAAAGAAAAAGACAGTATTTTTATGAAAAAGCTTAATGTTAGCAAATAGCTACAAGTTGGCCCAGATACTATTAAAAGGTCACATCTTTCTGGGACATTTTTCCTTGGTCGTAATACAGTCAGTTGGACAGTTGACCTCGGTGGACTGGTGTGATTGGTGAAAAGTCCAAACCGGGGACAGTTGCTCCGGCTGACTGAGGGCCATCAGCCCCACCCTTTCTGTTTAAAGGACCAGCAGCTGTTCCAGGAGGAATTCTGTGATTTAAAATAGGAGAGTCAGGCAGCGGCCTTCCGTCAGAATGCTGCTGGATGAAGCAGCTGACTGTCATCTCAGCCTCACCCTCTCAGATGTCTCAGCCTTTATCTCCTGCTCCTAATTACAACTGTGCCATAAAGAGAGATGGTGATCATTTCCATCCTGGTCTGCCAACAGATCCAGAGACTGTATCCGCTCCCTGCTAATTGTTAGGCTGTTGGTGCCAAACTGGGACATTTGGCCACAGTTGTAGCACATTACTGATGCTGGGCTTTCTTGTTTGTCAGAAATTCAACCTTTGTTTTTGACGCTACAATCCTCAGATTTTCACTGACTCACTCACCTGCGGCGGCAGCTAACGCTGTCCTTTGCCAAAGATCGATTTTGTCAAATTTGGAGGGAAGTTTTCTCTAACTCCTCTTCACTCTGATTCACTGAGATTCGCCAACGCTTCACCAATCTGTGCTTGGCTTCAGTTGCGTCCTCGTGTCTATTTATGTGTTCCGGTGTGGGCTGCCTACCTCGCCCACATCCACTTCCACTAACTCACATTCCCATTTGTGACGTTCCCCTCCAGCAACATCCCCTCAGTTCACTCCCAGATTACAAAAGCAGGACCATGTGAACATTTGGTGTCATGACTGAGTGCACTGTGGTGTCAGTCGGTTTGACAGGAAGCACACTGTCTTCACAGGAAGTGTACGTGGGGACGGAGACCATCTGCACTGTGGACGGGCTTCATTTCAACAGCACCTACAAGTCCAGAGTCAAGGCCTTCAATTCAAGCGGTGTGGGCCAGTACAGCAAGACGCTGATCATGCAGACGTCTGAAAGTACGTTCAAAACATCTCCCTCCTCATCTGTCCTCCTGTTATTTACTGGTTTATTAGACTTTCATGAACTGTAATTTTATTTACTGGTTTATTAGACTTTCATCAGAAACATCGGCCATTATTGAAGTGTGCGGGGCTAAGTTATGTTCAGTTAAGTCAAGTTAAGTTGTTAAGTTACGTTAAGTTGTTAAGCTAAGCTAAGCTAAGCTAAGTTATGTTTTGTTCAGTTAAGTTAAGATATGTTAAGTTGTTAAGTTAAGTTGTTAAGTTAAGTTAGCTTCCGACTTAATCTAGTGACGTCCTTCTAATGGTAATTACCAGGTTTTAATCCAGGAGCGGCAGCAGGAAGTAGAATCAGAGTACAGTATTTGTTTTATAGCAGGTACCTGCAGTACCCGTGGGTTTTTGGTGGTATAATCCTGCTCTCTCATCAGTTGAATGGGTTTTCTGCCTAAATACACAGAGGAAGCTCATTGTGTGTCACTGACTTCAAACGAAGAAGAGATTAGATTAGATTATTAGATTATTTATCAGCCAAACCCACTCTGTTCAGGGACACAGAACCACAACTTGTACTTAATTTAGATGATGGAGCTGTGCAAATATGCTGCGTCGTTCAGCGGGGCTGACGTTAATGTTGTTTTCATAGCCCGCCATTTTAGCTAGCTCCAGTATGTTAGCAGGGGAGTTAGCCAAAACATTAGATTCTCCTGCATTGAGAACCACTGCACTAGAACTCTTCTCTGGTTTCTTTTTCATAATAGTGAACTACATGTACAGGACACTACTACTGTTTGAGTCCATTGTCCGTCATTAGGGTCAATTATAATCAGGTCAAATGGATGATTTCTGTGTGTAAAGACCTTGACTGGACACTGGACAATGTCTGGACCACAGTTAGCCTTAAAGTAGCCGCTGCTTTAGCTTCTTGATTTTATTTTATTTTGTTTTTTTTGCTGGTATTTTCTCCATCTTATATTTTGTTTTTGTTTTTTTGCTGGTATTTTCTCCATCTTAAGTAAACCAAACCTGCTTTTTTTTACCCTCTCTGCCCCCCCCACCCCCCACTCCCACTCCTACACTGTTGGCTTCAATGCTTTTGCTCCTCTTCCTCCTTTTTTCTTCATGTCACCTTTCAGCTGGACTCCCTCCATGTGATATACAGTCTATAGCCTCAGGTATGGACGGTGCTCGTCGTGGCTGACTGTCTCTTCTGTTTTAACCTCCGCCCCCTCCCCCCCCTGCCTGTTTCATCAGTGCGGTTTCACTATCAGACCAGCAGGTGGGCCGTTTGCTGCACCGTGGGCTGCACTTATTAAATGTTCAATGCAGGATTCTAAAAAAACACACACCACATGTTTTTATTTCCTCCAGGACAAATGGAGGTATGTTAATAATAAAACTTTAGTGCAGATGCAGCGACATCAGCCGACGCTGCTCCTGTGGAGCCCATGGAAAGTGCAAACACCCACCTGTCTAACGCCCACACTATGTCTGTATGGACTCTATAAATGTAGAGTATTTTCAGCCAGGAGTCAAACAGACTGCAGTAGTGATGCTGTTTAATTCAATCTGCTTGGAAGGAAAATCCTAAAAAAAATGGATATTTGCAAATTCACTTATGGTTTTAAATCTACAGATGTCTCCGGTTTGATTTGTGAATTAAAGATAAACTCAAATAATCCACCAGTTGGGGCAGCGTTTACATCGCAGTGATTTTCAATGAAACAGCTTTTCATAATTATTAAAAGAAAGAGAAAAAGAAGATGAACTCTAAATATTACACATAAATGATGAACTAATTATTTATTTGTTATTATTAAACTCCTGTTGTTAGCTTTTTGTGCATCAGGGAGCTGGAGGTTTATTGTGCAGTTTAGTTTTAACAACTACTGTTATTTCTGTTTGGATAACTTTTAGTTTATTTTTGGCTTTTTTGAAGATACCCTCTAGCCATTTTAAATTTACCTTCCAGCTAATGTTTATCTGTATGTTTGGCTAACTTTTAGCTCAACTTGTGTTTGCCTCTTGGTGCATTTTTTGCTATTTCTGTAATAAGTCTAGTAAATACTCTGATTGACTCACCTTTAATCATATTAATCCAGGCTGTTATTAATTGACCATGATATATTTTTATATATATACATATATTTAGCCACTTCTAGCTAATTTCCACCATATTTTGTCTGCCCATAGTTCCGACTGATTCATGTTTTGCCTCCTTTGACCTACTTTTCACTATTAACATTTCTCTAAAATGATACTGAATCTTATTCAATTTTATACAAATACTATGAGCCCTCGTGGTGGAATGTTCATTTCAGTGGCATGTGGCCCAATTTCACTGTATTCACTGACTTCTACTAGCATTAGCACACATTAGCATCCTTTTAAAAACCATTCATTATTTTCTTGGTCCCATTCAGACCTGATGTTCCAAGCAGGTAAAAACAACAGCATCAATTAATATCAGTCTATATGACACAACTCTGATGTGGTTAGCTTTATTATTAAAGTTGATAACATAAGGAATATTTAATATTATTATAAGAGTTATATTAATGTTGATCCATTTAGAACTTTTTACAGCCTCACCTCACGTCATCTGACTTCTAGAACCATGTCATCATTGTTAAGTCAACACAACACTGTGTCTGTACGTGTGGCTGTTGTTGTGTCTGTACGTGTGTCTGTACGTGTGGCTGTTGTTGTGGCCGTTGACGCTGCTGATGTCAAACATATGAGCATGTCAAACCCTGCCCTGCACAGTTGCCTGGTTCACCTTCGACCCCGCCTCCGCTCACCCGGACATCATCTTCTCCAACGACAACCTGACGGTGACGTGCAGCAGCTACGACGACAGAGTTGTCATGTGTAACTCCGCCTTCTCCCGTGGAGTCCACTACTGGGAGATGACCGTCGACCGCTACGACAACCACCCAGACCCGGCGTTTGGGATCGCGAGAGGGGACGTCCTGAAGGATGTGATGCTGGGGAAGGATGACAAGGCCTGGGCCATGTATGTGGACAACAACAGGTCCTGGTTCATGCACAACAACTCCCACACCAACAGGTACGGGGGCACAATGATCTGGTTTTCTAATGAAGTGATGCAGCTGAAAGTCCAGCGACTAGAACGCCTTCAGAAGCCTGAGAAATAGGTGAAACAGATCCAGACGTGTGGATGTGTACTGGTCATTACTGTCTGCAGCTGAGTGTGTCTACTGAGTATGAGTCAGTGTTGCAGCATATTTTATATCGCCTGATGAAATAGGCTTTTAAAAAAAATAAAAAAGGACCCACAGCTATCTTGTTTTTGGGAGTTTAGGCGCAAAAACATTATGATTAATCCTAATCATAATCAATCAGATTAGTCAAGATAAACCACATTTTTTTCTGTGTATTGCTGGAACAGAAAGCCAAATCACATCAGATACAGGTATGTGTTTCCCACCTGTTTTCACTTGTGACTAATCCAAAGGATGGAATTATTGATACTGAATAATGTCAGCCAGCTCATCAGCTGACTGACCCACTGCCCTGTGCAGTAGGTAACTCTCCTGAGATGTACATGTACTCCTGTGGTCATCTTCTGTCGTTGTGACGTTGCAGGACGGACGGTGGCGTCAGTAAGGGGGCCACCATAGGAGTTCTGCTGGACTTCACACGCAGGATCCTCATCTTCCTCATCAATGATGAGCAGCAGGGTCCAGTGGCCTTCGAAGGGTTGGAAGGAAGTTATTACCCTGCGATCAGCCTCAACAGAAATGTCCAGGTACAGACGGACCTTCTCAGACAGCAGATGTTTATAGAACCTTCCGACCAGAACACTGGTCAGCAGATTAGAAGTTGAAGCATCAGAGCACCAGTAGATACACTAAACAAATCTGTGTATTCAACAATATGGAGTTTGAAGGTGAAGACTATGGTATACAGTATGGTGACAATGTTGTGGATACATTCACTTACAAAGTCAGTGCAGTAATGTCATCAACATGACATAGTGTTCAAGAGAAGATAGTAGAGAACGGTGCCGCAAAAATATAATACATTTGTTCACCGTTATATTAAACCAGTGTTTTTCAACCTTGGGGTTGCAACCCCACATGGGGTCGCCTGGAAATAAAATGGGGTCGCCTGAAATGCCTAATAATTTTTAAAAAAAATCTCAGCTGGTGCATCTTGATTGAGGTATGTGATCACGTGACTAGACTAGTCAAAACAAAGCTTGTCCCTGGTTCGCCAGAATTGTGTGACGTCAAAATGGGCCCAAAAAGGTTGCGAACCACTGCATTAAACCATATGCTTCTTGGCCAGACAGTTTTCTTAGAAGTAAAAAAAAATTAAAGTTTTCTGCATAGTCATGCTGCAGTATTTAGCATTTTAATTAACATTTTGCCTGTAGCATTTCAAACCAAATTTAGCTTCACTTCAGTACAATCTTCCAGAAACCACGTACAGAAGCTGATCAACCTTCTGTCATCATTTTTTTCTTTTTCTTTCTTCTTCTTTGTGTCACTGTGTGATGTGTGAACATTACAAGAGTTTTTTTATACATTTAACAACAAAAGAAATGCAAGTGAGGATATTATTTATTAAAACTGTTTTTACAACTTTTACAAACTCCAAAAAGTATTTTATATGAATATTTCAAAAATAACCCAAAACATGCCTTACTATAGCCTTACCATCGTGACTGAAAACTCAGTTTTCTTCTAGCTGTGGAAACGAACTGTCTCCAAAATCAAACGGTTCAACAGCTACACCTGCAGGCCGATGTGTGAAAAGTCACTTGTGTTGACTAGCAGTTGGTACATTTGGCTCTGTAGAAGCAACACCTGCTCCCATGTATAGGTTCTAAGGCCCCACAATAATTGAAGCATAGGCCACATGGGCAGTTGCCTTGGGAGCCATCTGCTGGAGAGGGCAATGCTCTGTTGTTACAGTGTTGTGTTGCCCTTCCTGGGCAGTGGGTGGCGCTGAAGTAACAGTTGAAACCACAATAATTGCAGCATAGGCCACATGGGCAGTTGCCTAGGGAGCCATCTGCTGGAGAGGGCAATGCTTTAACCCCTCAGGGAAAAACAAGTGCATTGATTTATTTGATATACCTGGACACCACAGTGGTTAGACCTCCAGTCTGTGATACACTAAAGATCACTGGATTTATTTGATATAACTGTGAATGAGAATTTTGTGTTTGATTTCTCTGCAGGTTACACTACATACTGGACTCCCCATCCCTGATTTCTACACCCCCGGAGAGGGAGATCCCAACGGCTCCGTGTGCTAAAGGTTCACTGTCACCGAGTCCGAAGTCTGATGAGATCTCTCCAAGCTTTATCCCGCAAGTCAAAAACTATAATCCCACCTTTAATCCTGCTTTTCTTTCCTGACCAACATTTCCCTGTCCAGCACTGAGCCATGCCTTTAGCACGCTGAAACCTCGGACACATGAGCCATCTGTGCTGAAAAGGACATCACTACTCGTACCATGATAGATATAGTTGATGGAAGTGGTGCTGACTGATCTGGAATGTTGTTGTACATTTATCATATTATCCGTTAGAAGTGGTCTGTCATATTCTATGGAAGGAAATGTTTACAGATGTTTGTTGTTAAAGCAGGAACTAGGACAGGATGGCGTCACTGTCATAGCAGCACGTTAGCATATGGCTACAATCGGTTAAAGCTGCTGTGCACAGCGTAGGTGTTTGTTTTTGGTTTGTTAAGGATCTTTTTCTGCCTCAGCGACGTGGTGTGTATTTGTTGTCCTGCATTTGATAACACACATGAGTAAAGTAAAGTCAAGTAGTCTAGTTCT
>NC_024307.1:14970810-14975147 GCF_000523025.1 Cynoglossus semilaevis
AGAAGTGCCATTGTATTTTAAATCTGTTAGCATCAATGCTGTCTGTTAGCACATTGTTGCTATTGTGCTTCTTCTTAACTTGTGTCAGTCTTGACTGGGTAATTTAAAGAAAACTCTATACACCATGTGACCACAGGTGCATCAAAGAATATCACAATTCAGCTGAATACACATAAAAACAGTGAATTTTTATTTACATTTAAATGTTGTGCACTGCAGCTTTTACCTTAGCGTAGCATGCAACCTAATGTAAAGCTAGGCTAATTCTGGTCAACGTACCTTTACATACAAATCTAAAAGACAACTGTTTTGTGTGGATCTGTTTTTACCAGTTCACTCAGTCAAAGCAATGCTTTGTATTTATTTTTATTTGTTTTTAGCGAATGTGTGCTACATTAAGCTAACGCACTGCCTGCCGTCTTCACATGTATTAGCAGTGCCGTCCATGTATATTGTACATTACAAAAGTAATTCTTTCATTAGAAGTGGGTTGTTTTGGTTGTGACATGAGCCACATCATAATTTAACATAGACGTGTGAATATATACTTTCCTTTTAACGGTCATTTTAATAAGCACAAAAATACCATATTTATAATGAAAATCTTTTGCAGACACCATGAGCCCCAAACCACTGACGGAGTTTGAAGGGTCTGTCACTATCATATGTCCAAAGAGAGTTCAGGCTTTTTTATTAGTTTTGACCAAATGGTATATTACAGATTTTAGGTTGATTCTGGTTCCAAACAGAGAGCTGCTAAAAGATTGATGGTATGTTTGGGGGATTTTATTACCCTGCACAGCTTCACGTGGAGAAAAATTAAATTTTATAGAACAGAAACATTTGGTGAAACCTGGTGAAATAGCAATAGACCGATGTTCAGCCTCACTGCTGTCGTACCATGGTTTGTGTAAATGAGAGGCTTCTCTTAGTGGTTTATTCTTATGTGAATCTTTTCTATCTGTCTGTAAGATGACAAAAACGGTGTTGGACTGTACATCGATACTGGAAGTATCGAATGCATGAAGGATGTCTAGATTATTATGTCAAAAGAGCAGGTTTTTGTGCATCATCGTGAGCTAAAGGTGAGCTGCTTGTTTAGTTCCAGCGTTTTTCTACGGTAGGTGACTGAATTCTGGTAGTTTTATAATGTTGTTATTGAAATGATATATTGCAAAGACTTGTATAGATGCATAAATTATTGATGTTCAGAGTTTTTCAATGAGGAGTGGTCACTGTTCTTTCATTTCATGTCTAACAGTCCCACATGGAGAGTCTTTTTGTCCTTTTGCTTTGTTTTGCTTTTGAGAAACTGCAGGTATTACAGTTTTATGTAAAAAAAAAAAAAAGTTTATCTCCTTAAACAACAAGAATGTCGAAAAAGCCTTGGATTATTCTTTTGAATTTATACTGTGCAGCTACATTTACAACAGCGCCCTCATCTGGTAGCAACGAAAGCTACATCGTCACAGAAATTGAACGCATCAGTAGAACTAAATATCTCCAGGTGGCACTAGATGGAATGTTATGTATATGTGTCTAAGCAAAGGTTTTGCTTGAACAAAGAGACGGTCACCTTTGACCCTGGGGGTGACATTGGGAAGTGAAACAACTGAGAAAATTAATTCTGATGATTTTAAAACCACCAGTTGTAGCTTGGTTGAATCCATTAATTTGATGGTGGACAAACAGAGAGTCAATGTAATGTGTCCACACACCTTACACAGTGGTTTGTTGGACTATGATGTCCCAGCAGCTGGCATACACAACCTGACTTACTGTGTCCTTAACTATATAACTATATAAGTTCAATTGACTCTGATGCAGTGTGAGGCAAATGTTGTGTAACTCTGTTAGCAGTGCAGCCCACAAACACACACTGTACACCTGCGTTTGAATAAGGTGCTATCATGTGTTCCAGCTTCATGACCGTGCCTTGCCCCCCTCCTGCTCCTCAAACCCACAACAGTTTGGACTTTGGCAGTAGATTCAACGCGATTCAACCTGGACATCGGTGATGTTTTATTTGAACCCGATGCGAGTTAAAAAAAAAAAAAAAACCCTCTTATGTTACATTTCTCCGTCCCCGACATGTTTACACCGAATATCCAGATCTGACTTGACCTGAAATCTGAAACGCCTGCACACTGTAAACCTGCGAATGTGTGCATGTGTGTTTGTGTACAGTTATGAGTCAAACACAGCTTACTGCTGCAACTGTGTGAACATGTTGAACCTGAGCTTTCACTGTGCAAACTATTTGTTGTGTTAAGATATGAAAATGGTTACTGTTATGGGATACAAACAACATTTCTTGTCTTTTTTTATTAGCATATTTGGCAGTGGCTCAGTGTAGTAGCACATTTCTGTTAGCACTTAGTGGCCCGTATTTGACATTAGGGCCAGAGATTGGTCATCTTTAGTTTAGGAATGGCTGAAATGTAGCCCACATTCTGGATGTGAGTCACAAATGTTGACCTCTCATGGCTTATTATTCATATAGATGCACCAAATAACCTAGAGGAGTTCAGTGTCCATTCAGGTGACATTGTTAGTGTCCAGGGGAGGACGAGTGCACATGTGCATCCAACCAAATGCTACACAAACACTAGAGCAGGTGGACGTCTCCTGTGGCCAGAACGACCTTTAACCTAAAGGAACGCCATCTCAGCGCACGTCCAAAGCGTCAACACTGAATGTGGGCCACAAAACTTCATTAATTCACTGTTCTTGATATTGTTGCCTATTACTGGGACGGTTAAACTAAGCAAAATAAAAACGTAAATGTCTTGCTATAAAAGTTTTAATTTCCATGCTTCATAAAAGCAGCAACATTGGTTGTAATGTGTATATACAGACCCAGGGTTAATTTAAAGTCTATTTTCCCTCCTCATGCTTTTATTGACGGTTAAAAACTAAAACTCAGTCGCTGGGCGACACTAATGTTATGTTTGCAAATGTACGTGTGTGTGTGTGTGTGTGTTGCTCAGGGTGGCAGACCTGTATTTTCTCCTTTTTCTTTTCATTTCTCTATTTGATGCCTGGTGGAATGTCGTCACTCCATTTTCCGATACTGTAATACATGTGTGGAGAATTTTATGAATATAAAATGAACATTGTTAGCACTATAATTTTAAGACACTACGATGATTATAATGATTGTTATAATTATATTTGTCTGTCATGAGCATATTATTGCTATTACCATGAGTTAAGTATAAACATGGGGCTAAATGTGTTTTCTGTACGTGTAAATATTCAATAAAGTCGGTGTCAAAAAAGTTAACGTTGCCCCTTCTTTGTTTTTGTTTTGTTTTTATTTCTGTTTTGTGTTTAATCTATGGGTGTAAATGACAGAAGTTAATGAGAATAAGTCAAATGGCTGAAGTGACACACTACAGCCATCAGGTGGTGCTGTTTTACTTATTAGGTGATTTTACAATCTGCAGTAGTTTCCGTCAAATTAGGTATTACAAATAATTTAACAACTATGCTAACAAAAAACCCAATGAATACAAAGTACAAATACAAAGATTATTGAGTTAAATATACAGCATTTTGAAATCAATGTCACACGGTTTATACATTTGAAATAGCAGCACAATTTCAAAGAGTAATAATTAAAAACGATTCAAAAGTCATATTTATACAGTGTGTGTTTATGTGCGTGTGTTTAAATTAACGATTGTTTCAATTATCCTTCGAATAACCTCAAATCGAACATATTCATAAAGCTAGCATTTTAAATTACAATAATATATCTAACTAAGGGATTAAGACTTGAGTGTCCGTTGTTGGCCGTGTCCTTACGTCCAGCAGGGGGCAGAACAGGTGGACGCCTCCCTCTGCTGTTCACCAATGGCCTGCAGCTGGAGGTGGAGACTTGTGCACCACCACTGGACGGTTCCTTTTCACCTTACTTCACTCTCCTCTGTAGCACCAGCACCAGCACCAGCACCAGCACCACTCACCGTCCACAGACCGTGACAGGTTCTCCTTCAACATGGCGACCCCGCTCACTGACCAGGAGAAGCGCAAACAGATCAGCATCAGAGGGATTGTTGAGTTGGAGAATGTGACGGAGCTGAAGAAAGGCTTCAACCGACACCTGCACTTCACCCTGGTCAAAGACAGGAACATAGCGACTCCCAGGGATTATTACTTCGCTCTGGCCCACACGGTCAGAGACCACCTGGTGGGCAGATGGATCAGAACACAGCAGTTCTACTATGAGGCTGATCCAAAGGTAAAGACCAGAGCTGACACCAGGGGGCGGCAGAAACCTCTGAGGAAGTAACTTTTTGTCAATAAAATACAGTCAACTGTAGCGGGAAGTG
>NC_024307.1:14975188-15027464 GCF_000523025.1 Cynoglossus semilaevis
GAGACATGAAAACCGAAAGGTGAAAAAATATATTGAGTGGATTCTGAGCAAAATACTTATTACAGGTCACCAGGAGGTACTGTTACTGAACATAGATCTGGTCAGTGTACTTTTTGAGTTTCTTGGATGCAGGAAATTGAAGTTGGCTATGTAACTAGAAATGAGGAAACCACAGAGAGTCAAACTACTAAGAATGAAGTCACTGTCCTGAGTGATGTCCTGATGTTACCGTGACAACTGTTGTAATTTCAGCCAGAACTGAGTTCAAACTAAATACACCATTTCAGGACTTTTAATCTGAGTTCAGATCTATTACTAATGTGGAGATGATGTTTTATGTCTTTGACATTTCCTGCCTTCAAATTCAAAATAACTGCAAGATAAAATTATGTATATTTAAATTCCTCGCCGATGACAAACCAGCTGAAGGCTAACAGCACATTTTCCTACTGTTGACATAATAGAAATGGGCATAATCAAGAACAAATTTACGAGTTAGCAAAGAGAATGCTTACAGAAATAGTTGTGCTTCCATACAGACAAATTCAATACAACATTTTTATTATTTTACTGTGATATGGTTTAACGTGAAATGGATTTTTATTGGGTCAGTATTATTATTATTATTTAACTTGTGAGATGAGTTTTCCTCTTTAACCTGATGTTGATGTTTAGATCAAGTTTCAGCCAAGTCTCCTGAGGAATTCCACACCTTTTTTCAATTATTACAATTAAGTTTAAAAATGTTTAAAAATCAATGTTTAAAAACCCTGATTTTACCACCAAACCTTGGTGTGTTTACTGAACTATGGGAAGTAGTTTATGTGCAATATTTGCCCATTGCGTAAGACTGTGACAGAGTCCAAACTGTACTGTAGTTGTAGGTCATTGCGTCATGTTTATACAGACATTTTCTGCAGGAAAAAAAGCTCTGTTTGTTCCAGTTTGCAGCTTATTTCTGCACCTACTTGGCAAAAATACCCAAACTGCTCTCCAAAAATGACTTCCTGTTCAAATGTAAACAATTTGTTTTCCTTTTCCATGGCACTCAGAGGGTGTATTACCTCTCCCTGGAGTTCTACATGGGCAGGACGCTGCAAAACACCATGATCAACCTGGGGCTGCAGAACGCCTGCGATGAAGCCATTTACCAGGTCAGACTGAGGCTAACAGACAACACAGGCCTACTGACCCCTACCACAGAGGACAGACTCAACCTTTCTATATCAAATAACAACTGTTGTGCTCTTGTGTCGTCTTCTGCTGCAGCTTGGTCTAGACATGGAGGAGCTGGAGGAGATGGAGGAGGACGCAGGCCTTGGGAATGGAGGCCTGGGGCGACTGGCAGGTAGACAGAAACAGACGGACGATGACATCACAAAACAACATAAACACATCCCAACCTTTGTTATCAATCAAATCCCAACTTCATGATACTTTGTTGACTCTGGCAGTTGTCATTTAAATCCCACTAAGCCACAGAGTGTTACGACTGTGTTGACTGTTGAGAATGGGCTAATAGTCAGTGAACTTCCTCCTCGGTTCCAGGAAACCAGCCTTTAATTTGTCATTCAGTCAGGTGTTTGAGTCTGTTCCTTTCTGCACATTACATGTTCACTTGTGTCTTGGTTTTGAGGAGGAACATAACAAAGGCTTGACACATTACATGTTCGCTTGTGTCTTTGAGGAGGAACATAACAAAGGCTTGATGGAAACTTAACTTGAATTTTTTACCTTTTTGTGATCTTATAAATATGTTGCAATAGTCATAGTTGTTGCAGCTGGTGAACTCTCACAGCTCATTGGACAGCAGTAAAGATGACTCCTGTTTAAACATGATGCTGTCGGGTCTGAACTTAGATTCTGCTTGAAATTCTGGACATTAATTCTCCAGAATTCAACTCAACCAAAACCAAACAGCTTCTTGGTCTTGAAGTTCAAAGACTTGACTGGAACTCATTTTGGAGTTGACTTGAACTTTTCTTAGTCCAAATCCAAGTCCAAGTATGTGAGACTTGACACTGCAACATCACTGGCAGGAACTTTGGGCTTTGGCTCAGTCTTTGGGGTAAAATATTTGCCCAAGTGTAGCTATTTTAGGCTAGGTTATATATATGTGACATATATTGGTATCTGATAGGTCATTGACTCACCCCTGACTGTTCTACTTGCAGCATGTTTCCTGGATTCAATGGCCACCCTGGGTCTGGCAGCCTATGGTTATGGCATTCGGTACGAATATGGAATCTTTAACCAGAAGATAAGAGGTGGTTGGCAGGTTCGTAATTGTCTTTGTACTCCTGCATTGTTCAATGAATCACTATAAGGAGCTTATTTTTTTGAAGTAGTAAAAAAAAGGTGAATTTTCCTGCACACAAACACACCAACGTGTTGAGGTCAAAGAGTCGCTTATCTTTGACTCCAGAATATAGGATTCTCCTGTTGACCTTTTGTGCGCTTATCTTTGACTTCAAAATATAGGATTCTCCTGTTGACCTTTTGTTCATCTGTCAGGGGTCAAAGTTAAAGAAAGTGGACTTGAATTAGGTCAGACTACATCACCGGTTGATTATTAACTGAAAGCCCTGCTGATCCACTCACTGCTGTGAGTTCATCTGCTGGCGGTCAGTTCTAGAAGAAAAACAAAATAATCAGTGCAGCGATAAGA
Source organism: Cynoglossus semilaevis (assembly GCF_000523025.1). NCBI lineage: Eukaryota > Metazoa > Chordata > Actinopteri > Pleuronectiformes > Cynoglossidae > Cynoglossus > Cynoglossus semilaevis. The sequence goes on from NC_024307.1 coordinate 14,977,857, forward strand.
AGACTCTAAACCAAAGGCTGTTGGCCCGTGGAGAACGGCTGGTTATTTGCAGACCTAATGTGCAGAGCAAACATGGAAGTACACTCAGTGATTAAGTTTTTCTTCTTTGAAGTGAACAAACGTTTTTATCACAGTCTGAACATGTACTGTCCACTCGGCCCCGCTGCCCAGTAAATCTTTGTACTTTTGTGTGTAGGTGGAGGAGGCAGATGATTGGCTGAGACATGGAAACCCCTGGGAGAAAGCACGTCCTGAGTACATGCTGCCAGTCCACTTCTATGGAAGGATTGTGGAGACCAAAGACGGGTCCAAATGGGTGGACACTCAGGTGGGTCAATCATAAGCTTTTATTTTGAAGGGCTTTCCAAGTACAGTATGGGCCAAATATGAGCCGCCTCATCAATTTAAGTGCCCCCCCCCCCAGAGCTGATCTTAGAATATAGCTATCTTAAAGTGAAAGTTATAGAAGACGGGTTCAATTCAGTGGTTAAATCCCATCCATATGAACTGCAGTACATTTACAATTCTTATTCTCCAATTCCAATTTTTCTCAATTTTTTTATTGTTTCTTTTTTATTTATTTTATTGAAGAAAGAGGTGTTGTGGTCCAAATTCATCATTTCTGGTTAGCATCGTGTTAAATATTTGTGTGACACCCCCGGTCCAATGGTTACACTGATGTCTTACACAACCCCAGCTCCTGGTTTGAATCCTGGTTCTACCAGAACCACCTGGTGGAACACCAACATAGATCCCAGTTCTACTAATGTGTCCACGTTCGTGGTCTCTGGGATTTCTTCTTAATTTCTGGTGCAAAAAGTTTAGTTGGTAACATCAATAAAGTGTGCAGTCTTAGTGCCAGATCGGTTCATGGAAGAGATAGGGCCCCGACAGAGATTAGCGCCATCTTTTTGGTGTTTGTGGAAAGGTGAAGTGGGAGAGTATAAAGATGTGTTCAAGTGTCCAATTTTCACACTTTCCTCTGTGCAGGTTGTGTTGGCCATGCCGTACGACACGCCCATCCCTGGTTACATGAACAACACGGTCAACACCATGAGGCTGTGGTCAGCACGAGCTCCCAATGACTTCAACCTCAGAGACTGTGAGTCACGAAGACGGTGTCACACACAGAGTTACAACAGAGAAAGACAAGTCTGAAAGAAGGACAGAAGCTGTTGTAACACCTGGCCACAACCCTGTCGCAAAATTACTTCTTTCTTTCTTTGTTCTTTTTCTGCAGACTTTGCTTCCTATTTTACAGCACAGGCTCAGTGACGTGGATATTTACAGACTGTATTTATTTACCTTATTGTCCTGCAGTTAACGTTGGAGATTACATACAGGCAGTGCTGGACAGAAACCTGGCAGAGAACATCTCCCGCGTTCTTTACCCCAACGACAATGTAAGGTCACGTCACGTCACAAATCAAAGCTGAGACTATGACATATTTTCCTTTAAACATGTACATCTGAGACTTCCATCATTCACAGCTGAGAGTCTGTGTTTCAGTTCTTCGAAGGAAAAGAACTTCGTCTGAAGCAGGAATATTTTGTGGTGGCAGCGACGCTGCAGGACATCATCCGCCGCTTCAAAACCACAAAGAAGGGAACGCCGGCACGGACGTCCTTCAAGAGTTTCCCAGACAAGGTGAGAATAGTTTTTTTTTTATGCGGTGGCACTAATCTTTATAAATTAAATTAGGGTTAAGATTTTGCTATAGAAGAGTTTTTTAATGCTGTCTAACTCACTAACTGAGAGTCCTGTCCAATGATTACAAGTAAAAAAGTCCAAATCATGACATGACATTAAAACCCCACACAGCTCTATGTCCTTTATCAGTCTCTGCAGTAATATTTCATCACTTGTTTTCCAGGTTGCCATTCAGCTGAATGACACTCATCCAGCCATGGCCATCCCTGAACTGATGAGGATCTTTGTGGACATCGAGAAGCTGGACTGGGACACGGTGGGTGAGATTAGGAATCAGAAGAAACTGATATTATGACGTAGATATATTCTCAAAGACCAGCAATGAATGACATGCAAAAATAAAACGATGCGCTGAACAACGTGTATTACACACTGAGAGTGTTTGAATCCAGAGAATCTCTGGTGTTGACTTTATTAAACCTCTAGAGGTGCTGTTCTACTGACGGATCATCTTCTGTCTCCTCTTAACACCTTTTGAAAAAGCTTTCCAAAGGCTTTTATTTTGAAAACCTTGCCACGTGTAAAGAGGTGGTTATAATAGGAAGTCATTTCTGGACACATCTTTTTAAGTGAATTGATGTAAATAAAAATGATGTAATAACAAATAACAGTTAAAAAATAGTTTCTCTGCGACCTGACCCTGAGCCAGCTACTGGTCCCAGCCCCACTGGTTGGGGAACGTAGCACAATATAGTCAAAGCAATAAACAAGGCCCAGAAAAATTTAAGATTTATGTGTATTTACCTAGAAAAGTTTCATTGGCATTAATGTGATGATGAGTTTTGATGTGGAGTGAGGAAAACGACCGTCTCCACCCGTCTGTGCAGGCCTGGGATCTCACCAGACGCACCTTCGCCTACACCAACCACACGGTCCTGCCTGAGGCTCTGGAGCGATGGCCCGTCCAGCTGCTGGAGACGCTGCTGCCCAGACATCTTCAGATCATCTACCAGATCAACCAGGCTCACCTGGATGTAGGTTCTAACTGTTGTAGCTCTAGCTGCTGTTCTGGTTTATTATTCGCATTACCACCCGACCTCCGTAACTGTTTCACTCCACTTTTTTCAAGTCATTTAACATTTCAATTTCTCTAAAGTGCCGTAGTTCATTATTTGCAAATTTCTTAATGGATGTTTTAGCATTGTTTTTTAGGATGCAATATTTAGATTGCAAATGTTGCATTATAAATACTATTTTTACTTTTGTTTATTGTACAATATCTCAGTTTTCCTACAGTGCAATACTTCAATATCTCCAACCTATACTAATATTTCACTCTTTTATTTAAATGCTTATATATGTTTTCCTGATTTTCTACCTCTCCATACTTATTCCTCAGTACAATATATACAATTTTGTGTTTTGCTCATGTGCAATACATATATATATTTTCATGTTTAAGATTTAAATATTTGCAGTATATGCAATATTTTGATTGACGCTTTGGCCCAGAGTCAATGTCTCTGTCATTGGTGTGGAACCCCAGGGTTCACCTCCTGGACAAGATCGAATCCTGGTCAGGGCGGTTGGTACCTTCCAGTGGACTTACCACCCGCAGGAAATGGTTGACTAACAGTCGCCTTTTCTGCGTTTTCTTTGTGTCTCTGCAGAAAATCGCAGTTATGTTTCCCAAAGACCTTGAAAAGCTGAGGAAAATGTCTCTGATCGAGGAGGACGGGTGTAAGAGGGTCAACATGGCTCATCTGTGCATCGTGGGCTCTCACGCCGTCAACGGAGTGGCTGAGATTCACTCCAACATCATCAAGACCCAAGTGTGAGTCTGGAGATCACATGACCCTGAACACAGTTCTGCAGTTAGTCGTAGAAAAAGTCTGCGGAGGGCACGTTTTTGGGGTTTTGGAAAGACAAAAAGGCCACGTGGTGGATTTTAATTCCATGATTATTAGGCAAAATTATACTAAATTTTGTAGAAGAGACAAAAAGAAATTTTAATCTAAAATGTTTGGAGAAAAAGAGACATTAAATGTTCATAATAACTATCATAACAATTTTTTTCTTTTAAAAAGGTTTTTTTATTCAATCTCAGTCAATTTAGTTTTTTTTCACCTCAGCTTCTTTGACTTTTCTTTTACCTTCTGCAGGTTCCGTGATTTCAGTGAACTGGAACCGGACAAGTTCCAGAACAAGACTAACGGCATCACTCCCAGACGCTGGCTGCTGCTGTGTAACCCAGGACTGTCTGAGCTCATCGCTGAGGTCTGTCTGAGCAGCTGCAGCTAAATCTGAACGTGATCACTCTGCAAACAGACAGAAGAGATCTTCAAATCCCCCACAATCCTTAGTTCTTCAGCTCCCGGCTGTCGTTCCAGCTCACTTTGAAAAGTGTCCTCTCCCGTTTATTTACTCAGTACAAATATCACGCATTCAAAGTTATTTTTGAACAACTGTCAGTTTGTTGTGGCTGCACATGTAACTCCAGGCGTCTGGTTCCAGGTCATCGGTGAAGATTACGTCAGGGACCTGAGTCAACTGGAGAGGCTGAAGATCTTTGTGAACGATGCTGCGTTCATCAGAGACGTCTCCAAAGTCAAACAGGTGAAGACCAGAGCTGGAGAACCTGAACCCACTGGTCTGAGGAGTCACTCACACATCAGTTAGGCTCCACACGTAACCGTCACTGTAACCTCTGCTCTGCCCTGGTATGAGACCCTACATTAGAGATGCTGGTGGTGATGGTGGCAGTGAGGGGGTGAGATGGTGGTTGGGAGACCCAATATGTCCACATTCAAAACACACACACACTATTACTCACTATTTGCAATAAGTAAGCACTTCCTTAACTGATCTTAATTTGGAGGTGTGTGTGTGTGTGTGTGCATGTGTTTCATCTTTCTTCACTTTGTCTTCTTCTTTCTTCAACTTCTTTCTTTCTTTTCTGTTTTTCTTCTACTGTTACTTCTTCTTCTGACCTTCATGCCCTTACATTTACTTGTCACAGCTTTTCCAACATTTCTAAGTTTTCTAAAGACCTTATGATTTGTTAATAAAATAGTGATCCAGTAAAAAAAAAAAGAAAATGTGGGGAAAATCACCCTCAAAAGCAGTTGAGGTAAACAGAGAAACGAGGTAAACATTTGTAGTAATTTTGAGTCCAAAGTCAAAGAGAGTCAGAAGAAAATAAATACACTAACCTGGGATTATCATGTCATCTGACTCAGCGCTGCAGCCATGTTAGGAAAGTCACGTGATCTCATTGTCATAAAATCTTACATTTCTTTCAACTAGATGACATATACTTCTCAGTAGTACTCAGTCCTTATACCCACTAACCTGCATGTCCTGTTGTGACTTTCACCATTCACCCTGCAAGTTAGAACGGGCAGACTCATTACTGTTTATGATTTTTGTGCATTTCATCACATCCTTCTGCAACTTTAGATTTGTCTACGTGTCCAGACAGGACACACCGATACTTCAGTGTCGGACTTGTTTGTTGCCTAGTCACGTGTGTGTCGTGTCTTCTCTGTCTGCAGGACAACAAGCTGAAGTTTGCCCAGTTCCTGGAGAAGGAGTATCGGGTGAAAATCAACCCTTCGTCCATGTTCGACGTCCACGTGAAGAGAATCCACGAGTACAAGAGGCAGCTGCTCAACTGCCTGCACATCATCCACATGTACAACTGTGAGTGCTCAACAACGACTGTGAGATTCCAGCATCTGTGTGCTGCAAGTTATAACAAACACAGCAGAGTAATCAGAGGCAGAAATCACATTTGGGAAACACCCATCATCTTACATAATGTCAGTCAGTTTGAAAAACGTCACTGCACATATTGTCATGTGGTTTTATTTCTTTATTAAAATGTCCATCACCAGTTATGAAGTCATTTCCTCTTTTTTCAGGCATTAGGGAGCATCCTGCTGCAGCTTTTGTACCACGGACAGTGATCATTGGCGGGAAGGTAGTAAATGCACCAACTCTGTACTCCAGTACAGATAAATGAAGTGGTACAATGTTGGAAAAAAAACCCTGCAATGTCTCCCTCTACAGGCCGCTCCAGGGTATCACATGGCTAAAGTGATCATCAAACTCATCACCTCAGTGGCTGATGTGGTTAACAACGATCCTCTGGTGGGAGACAAGCTGAAGGTCATCTTCCTGGAGAACTACAGAGTGTCTCTGGCAGAGAAAGGTGCGACACACACCCATGACTCGTCATCCCTCTGTTTTAGTGATGTGATCTTCTTAAATTGTTATCGTATTATTTTCTCCCCTACAGTGATACCTGCTACTGACCTGTCTGAGCAGATCTCCACCGCTGGCACCGAAGCCTCAGGAACAGGAAACATGAAGTTCATGCTGAACGGAGCTCTGACCATCGGCACCATGGATGGAGCCAACGTGGAGATGGCGGAGGAGGCTGGAGAGGAGAACCTGTTCATCTTTGGCATGAGGGTGGAGGATGTGGCTCAGCTGGATAAAGAGGGGTAAGAGAAGTGACCTTCGTTGGTACAACGTGTATTTTTATTTGTATTATTTTTGGCATTATGTTTAATTCAGTTTTTATGCTCTGTCAGATATGATGCCATGACCTACTACCAGAAGGTTCCACAGCTGAAGAAAGTCATGGATCAGATCACCAGTGGATTTTTCAGCCCCAACAATCCAGAGCTTTTCAAAGACCTCACAAACATGCTGTTCAAGTTTGACCGGTCAGCAAAAAGAATTTTTAAAAAATCACCTTCTTTTAGTTAAAGATGTTGATCCCAGAATATTGACACTTAAACTGCTGTTTTTTTTCTTTTCGTTTTATTGTTTAATTTCTTCCCAGTTTCAAAGTATTTGCAGACTTCGAAGCCTACTTGAAATGTCAAGAGAAGGTCAGCCAGCTCTACCAGGTGAGAACAGACTTGTACATAACTTTATAAAGTGTTGTGTGCAAAAAGTTCTCTGGATTTGTTCCAGTTTATTCAGTATTTTTTATTCCAAGTAATTTTTTTTTGTCTGTTGATCTAAATGCAGTTAAGAAACAGATTTCACCGTATTAAGCACCACTGATGTCTTCAGTCCTCAGGGCGTATTAAAAACCAATATGATGTTTTTAATTACTTTTCTTGTTGTTTAAACACAACCAGGTTTTGAACCTGTGTTCTCCTTTTTCTGTACTTAAAATATTGTTACAAGTGTTGTGCAACATGAACCCATTGTATGTGTGTGGATTCAATTCCGTCATTATGAGAAAACAGTAAAACCCCAGTGTTGATATAGTGTCCTATATTTAAGAATTTTTTTAGAACACCCTAATTTTATTTCTTTAACTAGGATCCAGTTCAATGGACCAAGATGGTGATCAGAAACATCGCAGCCACAGGAAAGTTCTCCAGCGATCGCACCATCACAGAGTACGCCACCGAGGTGTGGGGGGTGGAGCCTACGGACTTGAAAATCCCAGCGCCCAATGAGCCGCGAGAGGCCATCGAGGAGACGGTCAGAGCCATGAAGAAAATGTGATCAACCACAGAAAAAAAAAGAAACAAAGGTGCCTTCTTGTTTACAGAATGTTTAAAAAATGGAATGTTTAAAAAAAAATGGAATGTTTAAAAAAAAATCACATAGACCTGTGTGAAAGTCTTAGGCTGCCCAATTGTTTTGAGAGCATAAACATCTTTTCTTTAGGATACAACCAGAAAATATAAAAAGTATATGCAGATGTCTCTGTCTTGGGTGTAAGTCTGTGTAAGGAGGAAACATTGTGTCCATGTTTTTGAAGCAATCCTATAGGGCATCAGGTCTGATCAGTCATTGGATTGGCCTCCTTTCTGTTTTTTATCATTTAAGTTGAACCATTTTTACTCTACTTACTTCTACCCTTTTCCAAAAATGACGACCTTAAAGTTTCACCCCTGATCTTGTGTTAAGAGGACAGTGCTATTATGTTATTTTGCCATTAGCAAGCAAGCTAAACGTCTTGAGTGCAATGTTAATTTGGTTTCAAGTTGATTTTTGTAAAACTTTACAGCCCTGTCCTACTGTATGGGCTATTAACTCGTATTAACTGGTTGATTTAATACATCAGTCATTAATGTTTTTTAATATATTAATCGCTCAGGTTAATTTGCTCCATTCATAAATTCAAATATGACCTTGAGAGGAGGCTAAGGAGCTGCATGTGCTCAGGGGTTTGAGATCACTGTTCTAGACCAAGGGCTGCCTTGAAAGACTCCCAGTTTTATACTCTACCTCTAGTGATATTTAAAAACAGGTCAGAGGTCAAACTATTACACACTCTAAGGCCAGGAACAGGTTACTATTATAGTACTGCTTAAACGACAGATACTGTATAGTTGTGGCTTAAGACTTTTTAACAGTATTGTACAGTATTTACTCACTTTTCTTTGTGACAAAGCACTAGACGCTGAACCTTGTCTGTTACAGTCTGTTGGCGTCAAACCTATGCAGTTAATACACAGCCACATTAGGAAGCAAGCTTGAGTATTTGAATAGAGTACAGTACATGATGGAAGGACCAAATCTGCATCTTCAGGAATTCTGTGGGACGTCAGTCGCAGAACAATTGACTGAACAAAAATGTGTGCAAAGTCAGAGAAGAAGGCTGTATTCTGGGTGGGTAGAAAAATATGTGTTCCTTTCATTCTTTTTCTCCTTCTTTTTCTTGTCTCGTCTGTCGTATTTCTTCCAGTGTGAATTAAAAGACTCAGATTTTACACCATTAAATGTTTTTTTATTTTGAGATTTAAACACATTTATTAAGTAAAAATTCTTCTCAATGGTGCAGCCTCAGCTTACGAAGAAAACCTCTGTAACAACAAGCAGAAGTAAAAAGCAATGTAAGACATATATTTGCAAGCGTACATCAATAATGTTGAACAGTAAACATACTTGACCACATTGGAGAGGTTAGGATCCAAGTAAATCCTGTTGTGTGAGAATCCAAGTTCAGCTCTGTAGGAGATCATTTCAACCGGAGCCTCTGTGCTGTGTTTTTCCTGAGTCTGGAGTAAAGTCTTGTACAACTGACAGACAGGAGAACATGTGATTTTTATTCAGCAGCAACCGCTTAATCAAAACAGAGGAATGCATGAAGACAAAACCGGATCTACCTGTAGACCCATGTGATAAGGAATAATGTTGTCGTCCTCTGCGTGCAGTATAAGAAATGGACTGGTCAAGGTCTTCACACTGGGATGACAGTGAAATGCTTATGGTTAAAGACAGATTACAGAAATATATATATGTATATATATATGTATGTATGTATATATATATATATATATATAATATATTATATATATTAACATAAAAACATCCACTGCACTCACTTTTCATCATTAGCAAACACTACGTTGTTCCTCCCCAGGATGTTCCACATCAGGCTCTCAAATCCTGGGAGGAACAGGTACAACTGAAAGAAATGAAAATGTCAAGTGAACCTCACTCAGCACAAATCCCCCTGCAGCCTTAGATATAGTTATTGTTAAGAAATACAACAAGATGTACAGTAGAGAGAAATCTGGTCTCACCTTGGTGATAGGATGGTTGAAAATGGTTTCTTCCATATTTGTGAAAGCACCTTGCAGTATTACTGCGTCAGGGGCAGATCCTAAAATTGATGACATTGTGTATAAGTTCAATCACTGGGTCCTGACTTCAGGATTAAACATATTGTGGTTTTTGTGTAGACTAATATGGAACTCATATCATGGTATAGTTGTTGAAGTCGAGATATAATGAATGTTTTAGATAAACCTGATATTTTATGTTTTATTACTTAAACATGTTCAATACCAAATATTATGCACTGATGTTTGTCCACTTTGACTCTACCTTGTTCTTGTAGTTTTACAGCAACATTTGTAGCCACACTGCAACAACAAGGAGCTGTTAATGTTCAGAATTGTTCCTGGATTATAAAGTAAACTAAAAGTGTCAGGACAGAAACTGACCCTGAGCCAAGTGAGTGTCCCCACAGACAGACAAAACTGTCTCTGCTTTGCTGCTTCACCCACTGGTACAGGTAGAGGGCGTCAGTAGTCAGTCCAGCCTCGCTTGGTTCACCAGTGGAGTCTCCAAAACCTCCAAATCAAATGTTCATATGACAGTCATTTGCCGTCAGGATCGTCTGACGTCATACCTTTACACTACAACAGTAAGACTAGACCAACACTAGATAAATAAAAGACAATATTAATGCAATGTTAAATTAAAAATATGTTTTGAATAATAATTTGTTTCTTACCTCTGTAGTCTAAAGAAAGGACATGGTAGTCTGCTGCACTCATGATCTGAAAACAATTATAAGATAAATGACAATATTGGTAAATAAAAAATCAATAATAAAATCAGTCAAAAATAAAGATAAATAGAAGGCCTCACCTTCATCAGCTCCACTCTGTGTTTCATGGCCCTGCAGAGGAAATCACAGTGGATCAAAAAACACAAACAAACAAGTGTCTGCGTTAGACTCTGAGCCACGTTGGGCATTGAACCAGTGGATCAGTGGATGCACTCAGAACCCTTTCAACCATTCGGTAATACCCACAAGACTCTATTAGCATCAGTTCAAGGGTTTCTGTCTCCCTGCACTTGTCCACACCTGTTTCCTCCGTTTCCATGGAGGTAGATAATAACAGGAGAGCCATCCCCCAGCGTCCTCTGGTACCACTCAGGGCTTTTCCCCACAGCCTGCTCCCATTGGCTGGCAGGGAGAGTGTGCCTGTGAGACAGGAGTGACGTAACAGAGTGAGCATCAGGAACAAAACAACGCTTGGCTTTTGACATTAATTCAGAAGCTTTTCAAGTGGTTTGCTGTTGCCAAATGAATAGACTGCAGGACCATTCACTCAGCAGACACCACCTGCGGCCAATGTGGAATTTTCAGATGATCTTGATGACAGGGCACAATGGGAATTGTCTTTCCCGACTAACCAGACTCCCACTGAGATGTCCTCCTCTGTGCTCAGGTAGAAGTTGTATGTGTTGTTGAGAAGGTCTTCAGGTCTGCTGAGGTCCACAAAGAATGGAAAAGTCACTGTGGGACAGAAGAACCCAGGTTAGTCCAGTGGTCTGCGTCATATGATGTGTCATGTTATTGTGGCAATGTGATAATTTTACATCTTTGAACAGGAAAATTAGGTTGGTTGTAGTTCTTGGTTATTTAGATTTTGTTTTTAGATATTTGTATTCCTAGGCTGAACTTTGACCCTCTGCTATCTTACAGCTTAATGTAAAGCTAACGTGACATATATGCAGATAGAATCACATGAGAGGTGTGTAAATTAAGTTAACAGTGTGCTTCTTCAAACATGCATTACTTACATAGGTGAGCAAATATGATATGTTCCACGATCCATGGGAACACGAAGAGCAGCACAGGCACTGACACATAGAGTGTAATCAGAGAGGACACTGTCGTCTTCATCCATGACATCCCTGTGACGGTTAGGTTCCCTCTGCAGCAGAGAACAGTCCGGCTCCAGTGGTGTCTACACAATGTTATTGTGAAATTCAGAGTAAGGAGAGCAAAGTTTATCCAAGCACAGACTGGGCTGTGTACGTGACTCCGCTGCTATTGGTTAAAACTACAAGGAGAATTGCGACCAGGACACTGATAAAATTATGACACATACTTCAAACACGGAAGTGGAGAAGTGTGTCGAAAAAAAACGTCAGTACAGTCAACAAACAGACAAACTAAGATGTACTTCAATTATTAAATAATACAGAGAAAACATTAGGAGATGGTATTGCTCCTACCACCGGCGTAAAGCTTCTCCAACAACGACAGCACACTGGTTAAGAGGCTACAAGCAGTGCGGGGTGTTATGGGTAATGTAGTGTAATGTCCCTGCGATGGACCAGTCGAACGCATTCGTACTCTTTAGAACTTTATTTGTAAATGTATCATGTTTATCATGTAAAATAACAATTATTGGCAGCAACTTGCAATAACTGCACTTGTTCTTCGCCGTCTTTACTCTCTCTTAATCCTTCACTCCTCTCTCTCTCCGCACCTCTCAGCCACACAGTCTCACCACGCCTCCCCACTCCCGGAACTATTAACCCTTGATATAACTATTACAGTAGTTTTTTTAATATAGCTACAATATAAACATCAATAACTTTTCATACTCATGTGAAGAAGAAAATGAACTGCTTCTCATCAGCACCTCCTCCTAACGATCCAAAATGACCCATATTTATAAATACATTTATGCGAACTGTTGGGTTTTTTGAATATATATATTTTCTGCACAAGAGCTCTCTATGTAATGGGCATAATAGGCATTCAATTGCATAAATCAGGGCATTCTTAGAATAGAATACAATCAGATTAAGGCAGAGTTATTTTAATCTGAACAAATGTGTTTTGTAACTGGTCTTAACGTATTGCATTGTTCTAAACAGACTTAAGCACGTCTGAATGCATGAGTTTCATAATAAGGCTAAAGACTCTGCTGCTGGCTGCATCCCAGTTCAGTGCCACTCTGTAAACGTGATCATAACTTGCAATTTTAAAAGTTAGAAGACATAGAATCCGTGATAGGGAGTATATCAACATTAAGACCATTGCGTCGTTTCTAGACTTGCTTCTGTCCACCATGAGGGGAGTTCTGATTTAGTCACTCCAGTGGTCCACCGGGCATAATTCTAGGATTTGCAACACACACACGTTTCAACCCATGCAGTCGACATGTAATTAGGACACAACGGTAAATTACATTATTAGCTTTTTATTTATTTATTTATTTTTAGATATTCTCTAATTATTGAACAAGAACCTGCCCGTAGCTCCACCCACTTCAGGTTTATTCTGACTACGCCTGTCAGTTTCTTCTACATGATATTATACAGGATGACGCACTCCGAATTGTCCAATATGACATCGTTGTAGTTTCCAGCCAGATGTAGACGACGGCAGAGTCTGAGGGGGATTGTATGAAGTTGAATCCAACTCCTCAGCTCTCCTCCTCCTCCTCCACCTCCTCCTCATTCTCCCCCTCCTGGTCTCCGCCTCTTCCTCTTCTCGGCCACTTTTCAAAATCCGCTAGAGCCCGAGGATGAATCATAAAGCGGCAGCAAAACCCTGAGGAGAAAACACGTTCGCGCTGTTTGTGTGTGTAGACATTAACCGTCAGAAACAAGCTTGGACTAGTCCGAAAGAACGCATCTGTTTTATTTTAGTGCAGAACAGGAGAAGAAAAGTTTAACAAACGCTCGACGACATGTTGTAAAGAAAAAAAAAAGTTTAGTTTTAAACCCGCGTCTCAAAACAGGATTTCGGGTAAAAAAGAAACCAATAGTCGCCTCAGGTCCGCAGACTCTGGTGAGTGGCCTAAACCTGACAACTTGATGTCAAAGTTTTCATTGTATTTTGACTTATAACTATGTGTTTACATGTTCACGCTACTGAAATTTAATAGGATAAATTAAAGCAGCATTTCCCCGGCTGCGCAGCTGCTAGCATCTTAGCATTTAGCTCATCACTTTTCCCTCTGTTACTGGTTAATCTAGATTATCTGGTTTAATCTAGTTCACAGCTGGTTGTAGTGATTAATCTGCTCATAAACGTATCCAGTCAATAAACTGCATTACAACTACTACAGCTGGTTGTTTTAGGCTGTTTGTAGTGTGAATGTGAATTTCACAAATCTTTAAAACGTTTTCAAAGTATGTTATTGTCATTTTTTAAGCAAATGCTGTTTTTATTTAAGTTAAATCATTGGAAAACTGTGTTAAATGTTATTTATTCTTAGACTTAAGACTGGTATTTTCGTTATCGATTATTCTGACAAATATTTTGTCGATTAATTGAGAAATCATTTGGAAAACGGATATAAAAGTGGTTTAATAATGTTACAAAATCTGCATGTCCCTTTATTTTTAACAAATGTAATAGCAACTGTCACGTAGTTGTTTTCCAAATTTGGTTTGATTTATAAATCACTTAGTTTAAAATGCTAATTTAGGTTGGAAGTTGCAAATTGGTTATGTCCAAAACATTAAAATGACGATGACCACAGGTTAAAAGTACTTAGTTTATAAGAGCAAAATGTATGTTATATTTTTTTACACACACACACACACTCACCACATTTTAGAGCTTTAAAGCCAATTTATCCAGCTGCAAAACTTAGTACAGTCTTTGCAGTAGTGCAGCATGATGAAGCCAACGTTTAACAATTCATTTGAATAATAATTGAATAAGAAATCCCATTTACCTTTGTTACATTTTTTCTGTTTCTCAGATTGACATCTGTTTGTGATAATTGCCCTGCACATCAGTGGCAAAATGTTTATGATGTTGTGGGGATTAACCTTGTTCTTGTGACCTGAACTGCTGTGATTCTTTGGACTTGGCAGCTGTGTAGCCACAGCCGGCGTGACCGAGCAGAGCAACAGGGACTACTGGGATAATAGGCTTAGACTCTTACTATTAGAGGCAGAAAATAAATTGTGAGTAAAATATTTTTGATTTTTGCATAAAGGTTTTGGATCAGTCAGGTTGGACCAGTTATCCAGTTGTGATTTTATTTTTTTGCACTGATGCATTTATTTATTTATTCAGGATTAGAATTGTGTTGAATTGTGCAGATGCAGAATACTGATTTGGTTTTTGTGGTCAGCCCATTGTTTGTAAGTGAATGGGAACCCCAAGTCTGGAGTGTGGCTGACACCTGGCTGAGAGCTTGATGATCTTAATGAGAGCAGCTGGAAAGCTGGGGGTCAAGCAGGCGCTCATTGTATAAAACCGGGGCATTTTGACGCATTCATTTTTTACGTGTTGTTTGGTGTACAATCTCATACACAACAGGTTAGTCAGATTAGTAGTTCCTTTCTCCATATGCCTGAAGTCACCAACCACGTTGATAATTTTAAAAATGCTCTTCTTTAAATCTACTAATTCAAAATGAATGTTACTTTTTGTCAATTATTGCAAAATTACACTTATGTCAGATGGACCTGCCTTCAGATTTATTGTGCATCGATTAACTGTATCATAGCCATGTTTTCCAATCAATTGACCCGATTGTCTAATCCCTATAATTAGATTAGCCAAAGCTTCGGCCATGGTGATGCTGCATCAGCATATTAGCAGCTCAGTGGCTCAGCAACACTCTCAGCTGAAGGTCCTCTTAGAGGCAGGCTGCTATGATCAATGTTTCTGCTCTGTTTGTGAGTATTTGCTATAGATGTGGAACTAAAACCCATTCAGTGTATGCTCACATCAGCTCTATGTGGGAAAATAAGAATCTTCGTGTCTTGTTTTCCCAGGGCAGGGTGCTGTCCTGTGGGATGGATGACGTCCAAGAGCAGGACCAGTATGAGGAGCAACTAAAGGAAGTTTTTAACAGTTTTGATACCAGCGGCTGCGGCTCCCTTTGCCCAGAGGAGCTCTCTGAACTCTGCCAGTCCTTGCACCTTGATGAAGCCACACCAGTTCTTATCCAAACACTGCTGCAAAACCAGGACCACCTCACTGCCAGGGTGAGCTTTCTCCTCTCCATCGATTTTAAAAAATATTAACATTGTGATTTTAAAACAGTGGAAAACGTGGGTCACTGTTTTCCCAAGGTTGTCTGTCTTGCTGTGACATGTAACCCGGGGGCATCTTTCTTAGAATTCATGTCTTTTACAAGAGCGTTTTTGTTCATTTCCTGGTGTAACACATGAGATGTGGCCTCTTGGTTTATGTTTGTGGGTCCTGTGCATCTTTTGGTTATGATGGATGCCTGTTTGAAACCTTTGCTGTTTTTTAAGGTCGCTGTTTCTCTCAGGACATGGTCTTATTGTTGAGTTATTGTTATTGAGTTATTGTTATTGTCCACACTCAGTCATCATTTAAAGAAAAAACCTGTCCACACTCAGTCATCATTTAAAGAAGCGTATATCTGAAGGTTATGGAAATATGTGGAAAATAGCAGACAACTGTGGAATTTCTTTAAGTCTGTATAATGTAAAATATATTTGAACATAACACCAGGCCTTATATTTTAGATATTGTTGTTATTGTTTAACCTGAAGTATTTCTATGTTGACTTTTGCTTATCTTTTTGCCTATTTTTACCCAAGTCCTTGTCTAACTTTGTCTCAGTTAAGCTATTTCTGCTATCTTAATCCTTGAACAGTCTTCTGGGTACTTGTCATTATCTCATCATTTTTGAAACATCGTGGCCTACTTAGCCAAAAATATAGTATATCATTAGTTTTACCGGTCTGTTTTACAAGAGCATTGAAACTATGATCATTTCAAGTTCATATATTAGGAAATCACACTGAGCAGTTGGTAGTTTCTGATATTATCTGAGTGTTTTGTCATTTAAGTTCTAGGTGAAAAGATGTGATCAGCCAGGAAATGCAAACCTCCACACTTTTGCATCAAGACGTCTTTGTCCACAATAAGCGTGTGCACAGAAGGAAGGCCATTGTGTGGCGAGTGTGGGGTGGTGTGTGTGTGTCTGGGGGTGAATGTTAGCAGAGGGGCCAGTGATGCAATTGTCTTGGAGTTGGATACCATGGCATCCGGCACTGGGGTCACTGAGATGAACCCCCATAACCAAAAGCTGCCAGCCTGAGAACACAAAGAAAATCAGCATAGGTTTAGGTTTTCAGGGTTAGCAGCTGTTGATTCTCCAGGACTGACGTCCCTCCTCCACCCAGGGACTCCAGGCCTCCACCTACACAAGGATCGCATATTTTCTATTTGCTTCACAAACAGAGCTCTTTTTTTTTTGCATTTTTTTTTTTTTGCATTTTTCCAAAAATACCACACATTTTAATATCCAACTTTTTCCGTCTCTCTCTTCTTGCAGATCGACTTTGACCAGTTTAAGAATGCACTGATTCTGGTTTTGTCCTCAACTTTTGAGCAACCTCAGGCAGAACAGGAACCTTTGCAGAAAGCAGGTAAACTCCAGTTTCAAAGCATTGATAGTTTTAACGGTTTCTCCAGTTTTATGCATCAGGTCATCAGACACTGTTAGCTGAAGTCTACATACAGGAGTACAGAGCTAGTAGTTAGTAGTACAGAGCCACAGAGTTAGAAGTTAGTTAGCAAATAGTTTCACTGTTGACAGGCAACAGGCAATTCAGGTTTTATGAGGCAATTCAGGTTTTATGAGCGTAGGTGATGCACTGATGTTTACAATAAACATGAACCTGTTTTATTGTGAAAATTAAGAAATGTTGAATTTGTTTGAAGTAAAGGTTGGTAATTTCAACGTGTTAGAATTTTTAAACATTACAGTATATTTTCCTATAACTTGTTGACTTTTGTACCTCAGTCACTGTTGACCTGTTCTTTCTGTTGTATTTGAACAAAGGCAGACGTATTTGTTGAGATATTTTGTTGTATTTGAACAAGGCAGACGTATTTGTTGAGATATTTTAAGGTTGTCCTTTTTAGAGAAGTTGCTGCTTTTAGAGAAGTATTTCAGGCTGTGACTAATAGTCATGATCACTTGGTTTTTTTTTGGGTTTTTTTATTCCTGCAGATGACAGTGGTTTCAGTGAAGCACCAAGCAGAGTGACTTTAATATAAAAGATGCAATGTTTTTAAGAGGAATCGTGATGTAACATGTTTTTCTTCCGTTTTCTTTCTCAGCGTCTCCAGAGATCCAACCAAAGTTTGTAAAGGGCTCTAAACGATACGGCCGCCGCTCCACACCAGAGTTAATAGACCCTATTTCAAGCCTATCAGAGTCCACCATCGTAAACCCTGCAGAGGCAGAGGATCTGGAGGACAACTATGACTCGGCTGTTCCTAGGAAACGTGAGGTAAAATCCTCTGAGGTTCTAAATCTCTAGCAGAGACTTGGATCCTTATCTTTTTCCTGTCCTTGGATGTGCAGTGTTTTTCTGGCCACACACTGATAGCAGGGAGTTATTCTTAGCTAATCAGCTTAGCAGCATGCCAGGCTGCTGTAATGTTACACAAATGCACCACAACACAAAGTCTTTCATTACATACATTTGCAGCTCTCTGTGCTCAGAACGCTGTGAGCTTATTAACATATCTCTAAGACCTTTAAACAGGCACGTCTTAACCTTAATGTTTGTGTAACAGAAGTTTGTACTTGTCACCTTAACACCTCATGACGCCTTTGTATTTAACTTGTCAACAGCTCTTTTTTTTTAACCTTGTTGAACCTGGCCATGGGTTTAGGTGCTGGTGGACAAGGCAACAACTCAGTGACTTGGGAATTTTCTGTAGGCCATGTTTTAAAATAAGAGACAAGTGGAAAGAATTAGTTGTTGGCGTATTGCAGAATTATTCAATTTTAAAGTGGGCTGGGCCAGACATGTCCATTGGATTATTTAATTTGGATCAAAACATTTGATGTATGTGAGAAGTGTTTGACCTAGCCCAATGTACTTTAAAAAAAAAAAAACAACTATAAATTTAGCAAAAATAAATGAATAAAATAAGCACATGGGTTTGGAGCCTTGGTGGAAAATAAAAAGTTGATTTTGTGTGTTGAATGTTTTAGTCGTGGTGCATTCTACTGTCTTGTCTATTATTATTCTCTAATTATTCTTAAATGACCACAGACTGGACCACTATATGGTAGTGCCTGGGCTGCATTTGGCCCCTGGGCCACTATCTGAATTGTCCTAGTTGATGTTATGACCGGTGCTTGCACTCAGTTGCTCTTTAAATTAAAAAGGTGCGCTTCATGGAGGATCTCCGTGGCCTCAGTCTAACAGGTTTAGCAGTAGACGTGCACAGATGAACGCTCAGGGTGGTTCCTCTGCTTGATCTTCTGAATCTTTCCTGGATAATCTTGTCCTCACTGTTGACGTAGAGCATTAAGGGACATATGTGAGAAGGATTAAGATAACACTTTCCCTCCACATCAATCACTGCACTGACATGCACTTTTAAATGGAACCCCAGTTACGTTAGTATAACGTGCTGTCATTGTTTCAAAGCAGATGTGTTTGACCTAATGAAGTCCTGGACAGAAAATAATGCTTACATAAATTCCTGTGTGCAGCTGACAGGAACACTGATGACATTGACAAGAGCAGGATAAAGAGTACAGCAGCTTTGTTTAATTGTTATATGGAAATTGACTCAGGCTGTTGGCTAAGCTTAGATTCATTATTTAGGGGTGAAGATAATAAGTTGGTGCTGTGGCCTATAGCAGAGAAAAGGAAAAAACAACAACAATGCAGTGACATTTAGCTATGCGTGTGTGTATGAATGTGTATATATTAATATTGTGTGTGTGTGTGTGTGTGTGTGTGTGTATTGAGCTCCATCCCAGATGTCTGTCAGCACCAAACCAAACTTTTTGAGACACTGAACTGAAGCGTGTCTTGGGGTTGGCTAATCTGGCTTTTGACAAAGCGACAATGTCCAACCCGGGGGCCAGCAGATGGGGCCGGGTCAGGGGTTTCTCTGCCTCAGAGGCAGCAGGTCTGGTGCTATAGGAGGAGGAGGAGGTAGTTTGCCTGTGACAGAGGAACAATAGACCTCAGCGTCCCCCCAGACCATACAGATGCCTTTACTCCATGTATCAAAATGAGGTCCCCCCTTTCAGGTCCCCATCTGTGCTTCATTCCGTCGCTGTTTATACGTCAGACAATGGACGGCATCGCTCGGTCGAGCTGGAAAAGAGTCAGTCTCACTGAAGCTAAAACCTAATTTTCTCCTCCAAATCACAAAACACTGCAATTCTTTTTAATCTCTTTATTGGTTGTAATTAGGAGTTTAATCCCATATGATGTTTACGTTTTTAATTCATCGTCTTTCTCAGCTGAAGTCGGCTTCGTTTTAGTACTGTCAGCGTTTTCCTCTTCGGTGAAACATCTGAAGTAAACAAAATAAATCACTTTGAAGGGATTTCAATGTAAATAGGATTATGGACTGTCATGATGTCATGAAATGTCATGTTTATATAATGAGCATGGCTAACATCGACACTGTTATAAACTAAACTGACTGCAACTGAAATTGAATTACAGTTACAAATTAGGTTAGTCCAAATTTAGTGAGTTGTTGTGAATTTAACTGTGGCTCCTGCCCTAACTTTTCTTTTTTCAAAATGACATCTATGTTACTCGTTCAACACTCTCAACTAAAAGTTTAAACGCCCATAGTAACAGTTATAGTCCCAACAGTGGAGGAAGTGGGGGCCACTTGCTCAAACATCACCCACCAGGATAATAAGTAGTACTTTTCTTTTGGCAAAATAAACAAATCTAAATGAATGTTTGCCTTTAAAATATTACTGAAGTGTTACTAATAATACATTAATTACTTGTTACAATCATTTGTTGCAGCGCTGGAATGCTAACGAGTCAAGCACAGAGGAGTATGAAGCAGAAGGTAACGCGTGATTTAAATATTTTGTAATTCCAATTGTAAGTGTTGGTCGATGGGCTAAAAAAATCCCTCATTAAATTGGTTCCTGATCCCGTGTGTAGGCCAGATGCATCTGTGGAACCCTGATGAGCCGAGCACACCACGGACATCCACGGTTCCCCTCTCCTCCTGTTTAGAGGAGCGTCTACGTGAAGCCTGCGAGGAGTTGAGCATATCCTGGGATCGATGTGTTGACCACACTGAACTCCTTGCTGTTTGTGAACATTTAGGTCTGGAGGTAAGTTGAGGACTTGGTGGAGGATGTCTTTTTCATTTTTTTATAATCTGGGATTTTTATATGCAATTTTCATTATGTGAGTGGAATTATTTTAAATCACAAATGACTTGAAACTAGAACTGTCATGGTAGGATTTACAGCAAAACCACTTCAGCAAGAATCACTTTAAGAAATGATTATCAAATGGCCTTGTTAATATATATATATTTTTTAACGTAAAAACCTTTTCTGTGAACTAGTTCTTCTATAAAGGCATGTTATTGTCTTTTCAGATAAAGGAAGATGACCTGCTGAATCTAACAAGTGATGGAGTGATGAACGTTCAGGAGTTTGTTTCTCAGGTTGTGAACCACAACAAACCGCCGACACCATCAGCTTCTACTCCCTACAGACAGCTGAAACGACATCACTCCATGCAGGTATGACGCCCAGTTGCTGTGTTCCACTGTGATGTGGGTGTAATTTCCTTGTGTGTGGAATATTCATGTTTTCAAGGAGTTGACTGAAGAAATCTAAAGACTCCTTGTAAACCAGTTGATACTTTGGCAGTTGATAGGTGAGGTTCTGTAGAATAAAATATGAGCATTTTTTTTTCCTGTAGCCTTTTGATGAAGGAGGTCGTAGAATTGCCACACCCTCCACCTTGACCAGCACCATCGGCACCCGTCTCTTCTCCTCCCTTGATGACGGCACTGGTTTCACTTCAGTAGAATACATCCTGGATGCCTGGACAGAAGATGGCATTGAAAACAGCTATGAAATCCTGCAGGTACGGCAGATTAGAGAATATTTCTGAAAAAAAAAAAAAAAATAGCAGATTAGAGAATATTTCTAAAAAGAAAAAAAAACAATTCAAAGAACCCATTGCAAAAATTAAGGATACATTATTTAAACCAAATGTTTATAAATTGCAGGCCTTGAACTTTGATCTCAACGGCAAACTGAGTCTCGGTGATCTCGCCATGGCACTTGAAAATGAGCTGCTTGTCACTAAGAATGGAATTCACCAGGCAGTACTGGCCAGTTTCAAAGCTGAGATCAGACATCTCCTGTGAGTTTACGAGTTGTTAAGTTAAGCAGCTCATTTAGTTCTTATTGTGATGGTTTAAACAAAAAAAACAACAAGAAATAATTCCCTTCTTGTTTATTCTTTTATCAGAGAATGTGTCGACAGGGAATACAGGGAAAAAGAGAAAATCCGATCCGATTTGGAAAAGGCAGAAAAGCTTAAGAACCAACTGGCAACCGAGGTGGACGAACATCACTCTGCAATTGAGCAAACCAACAATCTTAAACTCAGGTAAATATTTATTCTCCACCATATTTAATTTCTCTGTCTTGTGTTTATTACTCATTTGTTTAAACACTTTTTTTGTACTTTTTTTTTACAGGAAGCTGGAGCAGGACCACAAAGAAAAACTTACAGCTGTCAGATCAGAACTGATGATAGAGATGGACAGAATCCAGCAGCAGGCAGGTCTGCAGCGTGAGGAGCTGGAGGCGGAGATGGGGAGGATCAGGGAGGACGAGTCCTTTCTCAGAGACCATCTCTCCATTTCTGTTAAGGTACCAGAAGAAGACATATTGTTCTCTGTATAGAGTTCACCTGTGTGTCTTAATATTGTTTGAATTATGTGTATAGAGTTCACCATGTCTGTGTGTCTTAATATTGTTTGAATTATTTCACAAATGTTTTAATTGTCTTACATTACAATCAGACAGTCAGTGCTAATTTTGACTGCCACACTTTTATTTAGTCTTGGTCTTGGTCTTAGTCTTAGAAAAGAAGGTGTTTTTCAAAGGCCTTCATGAAAAGTCCACAAAATAAACACTGAAGGCAGGTCTAATGAAATTATATGTACAGGAAAACCGGCGTTTGGAGATGGAGCTGCTCGACAGCAGAGAAAAACTAGTGGATGCAGAAGTTCAAATCACAAAACTGCAAACGACTTTGGACAATGTAATGAAAGAGAAGGTAGAGAGAAGAATGAATCGAATGATCAATGATTATAGTGCCGAGTAAATAGCTCTGTTTAATGTTTATGCCACTTTTGTAGTTTGGAGACCTGGACCCTGGCCGTGCTGACTTCCTTCACCAAGAGGAACGCATTAAACAACTACACAGTGGCTATGAAGCCCAGTGCCGGGTAATACTGACTTTTTTCTCCCTTTTAATTTGTAAAATATAAGCTTCACTAATGATAGTCAAGGTGAAGAGAATATTCTACTTTACTCTACATAAGTGGTTTAAATATATAGTTTACTTTATTGAGATATTTTTTTGATAATTGGCAGGAACTGCAGGATCGAATCGATGAGCTACAGTCAGAGCTGCAGCAGTTCCACAATCTCGGTCGAGTTCATCAGTCCTGCAACAAACCCCTCTCTGAGGAGCTGGAGAGCAAAAGCCCCGGCAATGAGTCTGACCCAGGTACTGTTGATCTATATGATATTTAACCATACCTTAGGAAAACCCATTTGACAATGAAAAATACTGACAATAACTCTTGATTCCAGGCATTGGTTCTGAGGAAGTTCAGCCGTTCAACTTAAACCTGGAGGCAGAGATGATGCTGGAGCGGCTGAAGGAGCAACACCTCCAGGAGGTGGAGGAATTACAAAATCAACTAGAAAGCAAAGTAAGTTTGCAAAAAATTAAATATTTAAGGAAATTCTCAAGTATTAATAATCATATTAGAAACAAGCAAAAGGAGAAGCCAGTACTTAAATTGCTCAGTTGAGACGTCAAATGGCATTTTACAAAATAATCTGCATTTAACACTTGAGACTTTGTTTATATAAAATTTTGATTCTAAAATCATAATAATTATAGCTAAGATGGCTGTCTCTGATTCTAAAATCACAATAATAATAATTATAGCTAAGATGGCTGTCTACTACAAATTAATTCTAGTTATTATCAAAAACTTAATATTCACCTTCAATGTTTTTGTTTTTGTTTTGCTGCAGATTAGTGAATTTGACCAGATGGTAGAAAAACAGAGGACCAACCATGAAGACCATGAAGCTGTCATTGTTGTCCAGCACCAGCAGGCCATCCAGTCTCTGAGAGACGAGAACAGCAGAGTTCAGAGCCAGATGCAGGAGCTCCAGAGCCGACTCAAGCAAGCGGAGCTGGAGCGGTGCCGTCTGGAACAGAACTGCTCAGATGAGAAAGAAGAACTGGAAAACCTGCGGGAGGAGGAGGTGGGAAACCTCAGACAACAGCTGCTGGAGGCACATACTTTGACAGCAGACCTGGAGGAGCAGCTACAGGGGCTGGAAACACAACTAGCTGAGATGGAGGGAAACTGTCACAGTCAGGTTGAGGAGCTGAAAGACCAACAAGCTGCTGAGATTAAAAAACTAGAAGAAAAACATGTTGGACTTCTAGAAATAAGGCTGAAAGAGGAGCAGAATAAACACCAGACAGAAAAGACTGAGGCAGGGAAGAGATTTTGGGATGAACTTGAAAATTTAAAACAAAGCCATGACCTGGAAATGAAGACCAAACTTGAAGAAGCAAAGCTGAGGTTGCAGGAAGAGCAGCGTGAAGTTGTGGAGAGACTTGAAAAGCAGTGGGAGGAGGACAGAGCTCAGCTGAATGAGACGAATGAGGAGTCCCTGCAGGTGCAGCTGAAGGAGGAGATGTTGAAACTGGTCAGGGAACATGAAGAAAAAGTCAAACAGCTCAGAGAGCAATGGACTGTTGAGCAGGCAAAGCTTCAGCAACATTATGAAGCTACTACACTCCAAAAAATATCTGAAGAGAGGTCACGGGTAGAAGAGCATTTTGAGCAGAAGGAGAAAAAGCTAAAGGAGATTTGGAAGGAGAAAAAAGTCCAGATGGAGAAGGATTATGAAGTGAGGCTTGAGGTCAGGTTGAGTGAGGAGAGGGCAAAACTTGAGGCAGAGAAAGAGGAGGTTAAAGAAAGTCTAGAAAAGTTGCTGGCTGCAGAGAAGACTCGTGTGGAGAAAAGACACCAAGTTGTTATCAAAGAACTGATGACAACGCACTGGGAAGAGAGAGAGGCGCTGAGCAGCATGTTGGAGAAACTAAGAGATGACATCGCTAAAGAGAGGTAGGATTTAAATTTTGAGATGACCAACAAAAACATTTCTGCAGTTTCTTTATTTTCTTTTTCTTTTAAACATGTGTACCTTCCACTCACAGATACTGCTTGGAATTAGACAAATAAATGGCCAAATATTAGACAAACATTCTAAAGGTTTGTTTAAATGAAGTATGGCTAAATGGCTAAATTGTAAAAACATAATAGCCTAGCAATTGCCATAAAGTGAACCCAAAAAAATAGCTGCTGGATAAGTAAGCTAAACTAAGCCTACTCTGGGTTTGGTTTAATTTCCCTTGAAATTTTGCTGACTGTTACTTCGAATGTAGCATTAGAAATTTTAAACTGTTGCCGTAACAATTATTGAATAACTATGTACAGGAGTGAACTGGAGGTCAGCTTCTCTGAGAGAATCCAAGCAGTGAAAGAACGCTTCTCTGGTGATCAAGAATCTTCAGTGGAGCGCTTTCAGGCTGATGTTTTAAAACATGAACAGCATTACCAGAGCGAGCTGACGGCACTTTCTGAAAAACATGAGGGACAGAAGCTCCTCTGGGAGGCTGAGTTGGATGAAGCTAAGAAACAAAGAGGAGTGATGGAGGAGGCCATGGAGAAGGAGAGGGAGAGACGCAACAGGGAGCGTTCGAAAGATAGGCATGAACGTGAAAGCTTTCACAAGGAAGAACTGGACGGATTATTGGTCCAGAACAATTGGCTGCAGAATGAAAAAGAGCGGAGTAGGCAGATGAATGACCTTTATACCAGACTCCAGGAAAACCTGGAAACCAAGGAGCTTCTGTTAAATCATACCACAGAGGAGAGAATGGAACAGCTGTCACTAGAGTCAAAGTACAATGACATACATGTGACTTCTGAGCAACAAAGAACAGAGACAATTGACTTGTTGACAGAACAAGAGTTAATGGAGTCTGAAGAGCTAAAGGTGCTGCT
Source organism: Cynoglossus semilaevis (assembly GCF_000523025.1). Taxonomy (NCBI): domain Eukaryota; kingdom Metazoa; phylum Chordata; class Actinopteri; order Pleuronectiformes; family Cynoglossidae; genus Cynoglossus; species Cynoglossus semilaevis. The sequence goes on from NC_024307.1 coordinate 15,003,179, forward strand.
CAAACAAGCACCAGTGGACGTTGAACTTGACAGAGAAAGACAACAGAGACATGTATCTGTTCCAGAGGAGACTTTAAAAGATAATTCTTGGAAAGTCAAAGAGCTTGCAACAAAGAGAGCATTGCTTCGAAGACAAGAACAAGAGTTTGAACTGCATCAGGGTTTGACATCAGTAGATGCAGTTGACAAACAAGATTGCATTAATATGGAATTGAATCCACAACAAGATGTGAACCACAGCAGTTTTACCTTTAGCAATTCTTCTAATCTAGAACAAAGGTGCTCATTATCTCTGGTTGTTCACAGGTCTCAGGTAAAAACCCCTTTAAATGCTTCTTATTCTGTGGATGGAGGCCTTGATCATGTAAATATGCTAGAAAAAATGTTGAAAAAGAGCCCAGAACAAGATAGTCAGATGGCTTTAGATGAAAACCATACAAAACAATCACAAAATGCAATTTACCCTAATAAAGAAAATCAAATTTATGCTGCTTTTAAAACAGTGGACCTTGCTCACATAGCCTGGGATTGCCAGGAATTTGGACACTGTCAAGAAGAAGTGCTGCTTTTAAAACAGTGGACCTTAACGCTCACATAGCCTGGAATTCCCAGGAATTTGGACACTGTCAAGAAGAAGACACTGAATTACACCTGAGGGCAGTTGAGAACAATAGAGAGTCTTGTTTGGTTGACCTACATTACAAAGAGCTGTATGAAGTCATTCAAGATAAAACAGATGATGACATTATAACGTCCTCTAGAGATGAAGACAAACTTTCACGTTTCCACTTAGGAGATTTTGGAAGCTCTTTTTTTGAAGATGAGCCATGTCATGATGCTATTTTGGAAGCTCTTCTTTTGAAGATGAGCCATGTCATGATGCTGTGGTTGAACCTTCACTGCTGGAGAAACAGGGTCACCAGCATACAGGGCACAGTGATTTTTCAGGGCCAATTGTTGAAGGCTTGAATGCTGTTGGTGATGCTGGAGATGCTGAGAACCAGACACGTTCTCTATTTGAACTTTCATCTTTGTACAGAAAGGCCACTGAGGAAAACATCCTTCTTCATGAGAAGATCTCCCTGCTTCAACAGAAGACGGAATTACTAGACAGTCTTCTGGCTCATAACAATGAGAAGGTCAAAACTGGTCACCAGGTTCTGGAGGAAAACTACAGCCTGAAAGTTAAAATGGTGTTGCTCATCGAGCACGTCAAGGAGCTGGAGATGAAGACCTTGAAGATGACAGATCTCCAGATTCAATATGAAGACTGCATGTGTGAAAACACCAAACTTAAGGAACAAAACTTTGAGCTTGAATACAGGGTTTGGAGCCTTGAAACCAGGATGAATATTTTCCATGATGAGCAGTTTTCACACATGGATGGGATCAGCAAGATTAAGGATGGAAACGCCAAAATGTTGGGAATGATCAAGCAAATGGAGACAACCAGTGGGGTTCTTTTAGAACATGAAATAGACGGCTGGTTTCAGAACACCACGGATGAGGATTTGCTGGATCTGACCAGTCAGATGGAGCCGCTGAGCCACCCCCAGGACTGCAGCTCTCAGATTGAGAAGCTTCACTACTTCATCACAGAGCTTCAGGACAAGTGGCACAGATTAAATGAAAAAACACAGGCACATAGGTAATGTGGAGAAGACCTAGGATCCCAGCCTCCTGTGTCCCTGCAGCTTTTTGTTGTTCCTCTGGTGCTTTGTGGATCACTCCTGCCTTATTTCCCAATGTGACATAGTGCCTTTTGTCCCACCTGTGATCACTGACCTGATGCTTGTAAATCAGATCAAAAACCCTTCTCTAGTAGAAACCCAAGGACCCTTCTTCAGAAAACCCTTCTCTAGTAGAAACCCAAGGAAGTTGACATATTTAAATGTCTAAGCCCACTCCGATTTTTGACCTGTACATTTTTTTCCACTCTTTCTTTAGGTCTGAATCATGTCGTCTCGCAGAGGAAAACCTGGTCTTCAGGAAGAAGATTGATGCTTTGAAGGAGGAGGATTTAAAATCAGTCCAAGAAGAGTTGACGTAAGAGATAGACCCTTTTCAACTTATCCTGCCATGTTATGTGCATTTTTCTTGAATTGTGTACACTCATCTTTTTCATCCGTTTTTGTGTTTAATCTTAGACAAACATTGGAGCAGTTGGTAAATGAGAAGAGCTCGGCTCAGAATGCAGCAGAGAACTTCCAGCAGCAGGTGATTTTCGTGAAGCTTCTATTCTTATCTTTGAACTGATTTTCAACTGTCAGTCATCAGGTCTTGAAATGAGGAATTTTCTTCCCTGCAGATTGCAGAGCTGCATTTCCAAAGCCTGCAACTGGAAGATGAAAATAATACATTGTCAGAGAAAAACATCCAGAATGTTGCAGATATGGAGCATCTCCAAAAACAGCTTGAGGAGCTGATGGAGGAGAGGGAGAAGAGGGAGGCCCTGCCCTCTGAAGATAAAAACATGGTAACAAGGGTTGATGGTTGTTGTGATTCCATACTGGTTGTTGTTGTTGATGTAGGTAGTATTTAATTACCGTCTTTTTGTGTTAGCTGTCAGCTTGTGTGACTTCTCTGGAGGCAGAGCTGACCAAAGCTCTGGAGGACACTGCACAGCTGGAGGAGAGGAACAGCCAGCTGTCTGAGCAGATGTCTGGACTCACAGAGAAGGTGAGTTTTGATTCCAAAAATGTTTTAGCCTGGTAACAGCCATGATCGGCTGAGATAGTTTTAGATCCAGCTGTGACACTTCAGGGTAAACTTTCAAATTCTTCGCTCATCTTTTTGTCAAGTTGGCCTCCATGGAGAATCAGCTCATCCATCTCTTAGACGAACGAAAACGTTTGGATAAGGAGAACCGTGGCCTGCGTGACCATTTCACTAAAGCTGAGGAGCGGGTAACAGTTCATTTTATTACTATATCCAAAATCAGTTGTTCCAAGTCTTTTTCTCCTGCACCTCCCTTTTGTAGACGGCACTATTGTCAAGGAGCCCACGTCCATATATTTACCGCAAAACTCCCTGCAAAATGTTATTCGTATTAAACAAATGAAATACAATTACAGTTGGTGCATTTTCCACAAATGTTAGACACATTTAAAAAATATATATTAAAATTAAAAATGATTTCTCTTTCTGCACAATCCCACAATATCCCCTCCCCTTCTGGAGGGTGACCCACACCCGCCCTTTGGGAATCATTGGCCTTAATGAACAGTTCAATATGTTAATTTTGATACATTTGATGTCACCTCTTCTACTCAAGGTGAAGAAGGCGGATGAAACATCTCAGGCCGTCCACCATCAAAGTGCTCGTCTGAAAGCTGACGTCCGTGTTCTGCAGAAGGAGAGGGACTCTCTCAAACATGAACTGGCAGTTCTGCACAAACGGTTGCAGAATGCCAGCGATAAGGTACAGCATTAGTGTTTGTCACAGTTACATGTAAGTGATGACAAGACACATGTATCTTAATAATGGAACCATTAGACACCACTAAGGATTTCTTCTCCATAGAACCGTGTTTTAGAAAGGACCATCCATTCAGGCAGTCTGCAGAGCCATGGGAAGAAGCTGCTCAGAGAAGAGCTGTCGCTGCTGATGGAGCAGGAGCAGCTGCTGCTGAGGCAGGACAACGAGAGGCTCCAGGCGGAAGTTCGCAACATCAAAGGAGACCTTGTTCAGTCAAAAGAGAAGGTGAGCTGAAGATTTTAGCAAATTCAATTCCTCGGGGGAAAAATTAGACTATAATGCCTTGAATTGTATTCTTTAGGTTCGTCAGTTGGATGCAAACCTCTTGTCCTTGAAGCAGCAGAACCACCCAGATCTGTTGTTGCTGGTGAAGGCCCTGGAGCAGGAGAATGTCTCCCTTAAACAGGAGCTGGAGGCCCAGAAGGAGCAGGCCAAGGTAGAACATTGTATCTCCATTAACTCTCCTGACGTTTTGTCTGTCTAAACAGTGAGTCTGTTTTGTTCTGGTACATTCTAATTAATGAATATATATGTGGGTTTCAGGGCTGTGAAGCAGGACAAGGACGGACACCTTCACTGGAAAACCTTCAACAAGAGAATGATGCACTGAGAGACCAACTGGCTCGAATGTCCACACAGCTGCTGGAGGTAAAACACCACACTGTTCACGTCACTGACATTATTGGATACAGTAGACCTTTTTTTATTTGTGACATTTAGTGGGCCAACATAAGGACGGTTGGCTTCATATTTATGACATCAGAAATCCAACAGTTTGGCAACATTTCATCACAGTGTTCCATCCAATAATTACCATAGTAATTTGACAGAAACTTTAAAAAATTTGAATCTATGTGATCAGTAATATTGTGCATATTTGTCTGTTGTCTCACTGTGTTTTTTTTTTTTCCTTTGTCCAGAGCTTTCAGGCACATTTCCTTGGACTTCTGCCTCCCTCTCCTCATCGGTTACCCAGAGGTCAGAACCGTGGTGAAGAAGTAGACCACCAGCAGGTGCGTTACAGTCCTTAACCTCACAGTTGGTTTTAGAAAATCCTGGTAAAATGCTGCTTCCTTTCACTAAAGTCATGCATTTTGTAGTTTATCCAATGCACTACTCTTAAAATGTTTTACTAAAGTCATGCATTTTGTAGTAGTAGTATCCAATGCACTACTCTTAAAATGTTTGCATGATTAGGCATCATGTTCATTTTCTACATTTTTCTCACTGACATTTCTTCCCTTACATCTTGGTCTCATTAAACCTCATATTTCTATATTCATACGTAACCTTGATGCCTTAAAAAGGAATAGAAGCGTTGTTTCTCTAGTAGGAGGTGATTGGGACTGAGTTGGATGTAAACACACACATATTTTATATATATTATATATATATATATATATTACTTTATTGTAGTAGTTGTAAATATACTACTACTTATTGTAGTAGTTGTAAATATTCAGTATTTGTATTTGTTTCTATGGTTTTGGCCTAAAAACCATAGTACCGAAACAACAACCTGCATATTTTCCAAAATTGCAGTACTTTACATTCAAAGTATTGTGATTATTTTCATTCTTTTGAGTTGGGTTTTCTCCACTGTTCTGGTGTTTTTTTTTTTTGTTTGTTTTTTTTTTGTTTTTTTCTAGTGACAGTTTCAGCTCAGCACCTGTTTGTCTTCATCTTGTCATTCTTCTGTATTGACTTTGTGGGTTTGGTGTTCTTTGTTGTGTTCCTGGACTTTGTGTTTATTTACTGTTCTGCCTTGGGCCTGAAGTCGTTCTGTGGGTGTGGTTCTGAGGGCCTTGCTTCACGTCTGTCGCCACCGAATGCAGCGTCATGCTGTGCAAAAAAATGTCATCTCTAATAGTTTGATGATGCAGATTTTTCATGTTAACCACAATAAGTTTGCATAGAATTACAGCAGCGTATGTCCAGTAATTCCCCGGTTCATCTACTTATATTTGCTCCAATACACAGTTAATAAACAGGTTGTAGTTCATCCAATACACAGTTAATAAACAGGTTGTTATTGACACACACTGCAGGAAAAATGTTAGATTCACTGAAGCACCTCAGACTTGAACTTTTTTAGTTTTATATTAATAAATCCATTTGAATTAGTTGCATATAAAAACACAAACCTATACCTGTTTCAGCAATATTTAAAATAACCCATTGTTTTGTCATATTTAGGAATTCACAACCAATCTTGATGAATTGTAATTAATCAACAGCTATGCTGTAATTATAATTGTAATTATTTGACAGCCTTAGTATTATTCATTCATAACCAGAACAAAATGTCTGTGTTAGTTACCTACCTTATTCAAATGATTGTTGACATCTCCACAAAACGTGTTTCTCCTTCACGATGCAGAAACTGCCAATTCCAACGGCCCTTCCTTGTGCATTAGAATAACTGTAATCTTCTTACACGGCAACTGAGACTTTTCACATTGACACTGACAGAATTCTTCTTCGTTAGTTCTCAAAGAAACATTTGATTCGATCATTTCACATTTTCATGCGTGTGGATTCTGGGCTCATACACACAGATCACCAGTGTTAAAGTTCCCATCAGACATTTTCATTCAGTGTCAACTGCACGTGTCCATATTTATTCATGAGAAACTTATGTTGAGCCCTAATGAGCACTCTGTGTAGGTTTTCAGTTCTAGAAGAGTGGGTAGAGCTGTGGTGAAGTATACCTACCTTCTCTCTCCAGGGTGCAATGGCGGAACAGCGGGCGACTCACGCAGACAGCTACCGACGGATTGGTGGATTGTAACTCCAGCATCTTTGCCTCTGCCCTCCTCCTTTATCTCCTCTCTTATTTCCATGACTGCTGTCTCTCTTCGTCTTCTGCTCTTCCTGTGCTTTGCTCCAAGCAAATCTCTGACCAGAGAAAACACATCGACCTTTCTGCTTCCTTATAGGAGACTGGACATAATGTGATGCCTGATTCAGAAGGCACATGTGTGTAATTCTACTACTCTGCTGCCAGGTGGCAGAAAAACACACAGAATATCATATTTGTTTTCTCCCAATGGGACAATAATTTGAAATATTGACATTTAACATTGCAAAAACTCAGGTTTTTACCTGAGTGCAGTAAGAATATACAGACCACTCGGTGGCATTATTAACATTTAAATGATAATTAGAGGTTTTTAAATGCAGGGTATGTATTCCTTTCAACTTGACAGGGTAAATACTGTGAGACTAAATTTGGTTTGACCATCTGCCTTAACATCAGGGGATGCAAAAGGAGAAATCTAGCATTTTTTTTAACATAGTACTATTTAGTGTTACCCGGTACTGTCAGTGGAAAAAAACTCTTAGTTTATTCTATTCTTGCCTATTCTTGTTGTTTGCAATATTCGAAGTAGTAACACTGTGATGCCTCTTATATGATCAAAAGGTTATGCAAGTGTAACGCAACATTTGCTGCCACTAAAGTTGCACAACAGGATCCCATAAGAGACTGGATCATGTTGCATTGTACATGTAATGGTATCTTGATGAGATGTCTGATAGTACAGCTTCAAAACATCTATTTAGCACTGACAGTACTGTGTGCACTTAAACAGGATTATGTCTAAAGAGCTGGATTGCTCCTTTAATATTCAGACCACTGATATTCTGTTGAGCCATTTTTTAAACAATCAAACATCAGCTGATGATACTGTGTGGATTCAGGTAAATGTTTTTGTAAATGAAGTAACCAGAATTTCACTGTTTTTGTTCTTGGCTCGGTTCTTTTTGGACACTACACTGTGTTGACTGTTTCTTTGATTATCCCATTGAAGTGATTTTTTTTTTGTCTGTTTGTGACAATGTTTGTGTTACTGCTGCTGCTGCTCCACAAACCAAAATTCCAGGTCACATGACTGTTACATTCAAATGTTTTCCTGGTGTTTATTTTTAGAAATTCCACCAGCGTGTTGTGTGTCGTTGGTACAATGTGTCATTGTTTCTATTATTGTTGTGTGTGTGTGTGTGTGTGGGTATTAGTGGTTAGCCACATAGTGTTTTTTACACCATATATAAACTGTTATGTATTTGATTTATTTAACATATTTATTAGGATCATGTTCATTTTTTTTCTTTAAGTTTATTTATGAGTTAAATTATTTTGTAGAGGCATCTCCAATGCAATGCTTTTTTGTTTTATTTATTGTTTAATTTATTTTTATAGTGCACTGTCATCTCCCTTTTTATAGTAATGTCCATGAAATCATTTAACACTGAAATCAAGACAAAATAAAGATCATATCTAACTGAAAAGACTCAGGTCTATGTGGTTCTTCTGTTTTATTTCATACTTAACAATTACTAACTGCAGAATGTTAACCTTGTGAATTGTACTGAAAAATTTGCAGAGAAGTGATGATATTCTGTCTTCTCAACAGGACGAACGTGAGCGGAAGATGAAGAATATGGAGGAACGTATGAGAGAAGTTGAACTTTCGCTGCATAACGTGAAGCTGCTGCTGAAGGAGAAGGTTGTTCAACTAAAAGAACAGGTCAGTTCAACTAAGACTGCTGTTAGTTAGACCTGAGTAAATGATGATCTCACGTAAAACTATTATTTCCTATATACAATGTAATTACAAATATGAATATATAAATATATTGGTAGCTGGATTTACATTTTCTGGGGTTTTAAAAATTTAGCTAGCTTTTACAGTAGCTTTATTGTTTGGCTAATTACTTGCTCTTTGTATTTTGTTTTTGCTATTTTTTTTACTATATTCTTTGGTTAATGATTATTGATAAGGTTATTGTTAGCTGTTGCTGTAGCATTTTAAAGTTAAGCTATCTTATAACTTTCAGCTTTGGTAACTAATCAGTAGCCATCGTTAGCTTTCTTTGGGTTAACTCTTATCTGACCTGTGATGATTACACATTTTTAATTGTTTGAAATGTAGGATTTAATTTCAAAGAAGACTGAAATTAAATGCTCTGAATGCTCTGCTACAGTAGCCGAACTAAGCAAAAGCTCTTTGTGTGATTTTGAGGCCATTTAAATGCCCCTCTTGGGAAGATCAAGGGTGATGTCTGACAAGCTACGGTTATCTCTCTCTGAGCATAAGCTTATTTCTGACACTCATCTCTAAAGCTTACCTTGAACGTGTCAGTGATGCAACCTGAAGATGTAATCATCTTCCTGACTTTACAGCTGAACAAGAACGGCAAAGCAGATGTTCTGATCAAAGACCTGTATGTGGAGAACACTCAGCTGCTGAAGGCTCTGGAGATAACGGAGCAGCGACAGAAGCTCACAGAGAAGAAGAACTACCTGCTGGAGGAGAAAATATGCAGTCTCAACAAAATAGTGCGGGACTTGAATCCGACACAGCTTTCGTCTCTGCCTTATCACTACAAGAACTCATCATAGTGTGTTGGAATAAACACAGAGAGAGAGAGGATATTCTTAGCTCTCCAAAGTAGGGCTGTAATCAACCAAAGAAAGTCTTGGTCGACTGAAGTCTTGAAATTTAGACTGAAAATTGAGTAATCACCGTGGGCGAGGGGGTAACACAGTGCTCATTAGCCTTGTCCGCCTTAATTAATTATAAATAAACCTGAAGACTATTATTCTATTGCATTAATAATCTAATCCAAAATAGTGAAAACATGGGGGTCGTTCTGAAGACGTATTATTACCTGTGAAACAGGTGCTCTGAAAAACCCCCCATTAGCATTTGGTACTTTCCTCCAGATGAAATTAACAGTACAATATATTAAAAAAAAAACAAAAAAACCACCAATCAGAATTTTTGTCGACCCAGAACACATGGACCAGTCCACTGGGAGATTACAGCTCTACTCCAAATTGACATTTAAAATGCACTGTTATTGTTGTGATATATTATGTATTGTCATGTCCGCTGCCTTATTGTGTATTCATTTTAAATGTAACTGTTAATTATGCAGTGTTGTACCTGTTTTACTTAAATGAGCTGGACCAATGAAGAACTAAATGTGAAGGTTCTGCTGTATTTAAGGGTTTATTTATTATATTAATATTCTTTTTTAAAGCAGTATCGTTTTAGTATATTAATATGTATACAACTCTCCCGAGGGAGAAAAGTTTAACTGTAATGTGCTTTTTATGCAAGTGTTGTTTTGATCATGTTAAAGTAACTGTCTGCACAACAGAGCATACCTTCAAAAGTGTTTCTGAGGTGTTTGCTCTCTTTTTAACACTACCTGGACTTACATCCACTTTGGATGTCTGTGGGAAGGATTTTTATTTCTGTCTAAATAGAATCATACAGTGTTTTCTGTTGCAGTGTCTAAAGTGCAGGTGTTCACGTGAAGGTCAGATCATTGTGAATGTTTCTGGATGAAATGAAGAACTTTGTCTTTGCTCCAGTATAAACACCTTTTATCAATAAACTGTAAACAACACATGGAAACATTAAATTACTCAATATAAATAGATGCTGGTTTTAAACGTGTCTCCTTGGTGACGTGGGAAATATTACTGAGATTGACCTGCTTAATATTTTTACTCAAACTATGTGAAAAGCATTCTCAACAGAGTGAATAACAAAGGATCCAGTTGTACTTGCAGTTTTCCTGACATCCTCGTGTTGTGTTTGCTGGGGAAAGTGATGGACTGAAAGCTTCCATGTTTGGAGACCACCATGGAGTCTGTAAACAGAATCTCCAGATGGTATTTGGAATTTAAAAAAAGGTTTCCCCACATATGCTACTGATGGTACTGACTGATCAACCCTGATGCCCTGAGGGTGAGTGGAATGTGCTTTTAACTAAGTCATTACTCCTGTTTAAAGAAGTACTTGTTAACTGCTTCTATTGTGTTTTTATTATTATTATTATTATTATCATTATTATTATTATTATTCATACTGAGTATCTGAGATGTTTGAAATCGTTACCAACCGACTACTGGTTGCAAATCTGACACTACATCCCTGTGTTGGACAGTGCTTCAGCTGTGCGGCTGCTGGAGACAGTGATGGGCAGGACTCTGAGGACTAACCAGTCCCAAGGAGGAGGACCAGTGCTAGGAGTTAGTATAGCTACAGAACCGGGCTGGATCCCTACAACCGAAAGACGGATGCTTCTAGTATCTGCTGCCGGAGACTTTTCTAGACGATACCCCCGTACTTCTCACGGGAGAAGCTTTCAAGTTTTCAAAGATGACCGCTTTACGCGTTTCGCTGAGTGAACGGAGCTCCCACAGCGGCGGCAGAAGAGTCGAGTCCGGGTTGTGCCACGAAATGACGCCTTGTACTGTTAGCTGCTGTTATTGTTGACTTTTTCCTCCACATTAATGAGCCGTGAGTAATGCTCTCAAGAAAGAAAAGCAAAAACGAAGCGTCGAAACCAGCGGAGGTCCAGGGGAAATATGTGAAAAAGGAAACGTCGCCGCTGCTCCGAAGTAAGACGCGCAACAAGTACATTAGCCAGAGTTAGCCCGCTAGCTGCCATTAGCTTGTTAGCCGGACAAAGAGGAGTTTACTTTGAACTAAAGTTAAAGTAAAAATGAGCTAACACACAATGACAAACATACGACATTGAAAATCTAAAGACATTTTAACTCGGGGATTGTGTCTCAAGTCTTTAATTAACTGTTTACTATGTGTTTTAGCCTGGTAATTAGCTTTTTGCTAGCACAGTGTTGTTCTGATTCAGTATGAGCTGCAGTAGCAAAGTTTTTATGGATATATGGGAGATAACGGTAACCAGAATGTTTGCTTTAAGTCATTTGTGTACCTATCTTTGACAGACTATCGTGATCATTATTTTGTCCTTTTTGTGGCGGGTCCCTAGCGGTTGCGTACAGCTATCCTTAAATTTTTGTATATTAGTTTGCAATAAAAAGAAACTCGCCTGATTAAAAAAAGTCGCAAAACGTTATAAGGAAGCTAACCACTTGTTGTACATTAAATAACACTGAAACAAATTATTAGTGATCAAAATTAATTAATCAAATATTAATTAGTTGTAGATAAACAGATATTAGTCATCAACTATCGCACAATGACAGTTGATCATTGTAGCCCTTATAAACACATTAATTCATGTCATTTGTCCTGTCTGTTTGGTGCACAGCTCCACAGAAAAGAGGAGTTCTGTGCTATAGTCATTTCATCACCACAGCAGAAGCAGCTTTATTTATCACTGTACACACACGTAAATATATGTCCTTTCAGTAGGAGCAGTGGGCTGCACTGTACTTCACCCAGAAAGTTGGGGATTTTTGTGGGGCTGGGGTTCAAACTGGCAATCACTCTCCCACTCCTTAAAGTACCAGGTTACATGCTGCAGTCTGAATGTTATCAATTTGAACCACAGCTTACTCATTTTGGAATCAGCAAAACAATGAGTAAATTGCAAAGCTCTCCTTTCTGTATTTGTTGTACTGTGCCATTTTCTAAATATGTAGTTTGAGTATTTCAATACTCGGCTTGACAGCTTTGTTTTGGAATTCTCCTTTCTTGACTGTAATATCTTTGAATCAGAAAAGTCTGGACTGTCAACAAAAGATGCTATTTGACTGCAGGATGACATGCAATTATCCCAGTGTTATTGGTGGTTACCTGTATGTGTTAGTATCTATTAGAGATGGTTGAAAACATGTTTTAAATATACACTATCAGTTAAAACGTACCTCATTATTACTAAAGCTCAAACATGACCTTGCATCTTCCAGGTCTAAGATTTGATTGTAGTTTGAAGTGTCCCAGGTCTAGACACTTTAGTCTAACCTAACTTTTTTTTTTACAGATCTTATGCCATCATTTATTCGCCATGGACCCACCATTCCCAGACGCACAGAGGTCACTCTACCTGAGATGGCGCCCTCTGCTTACCCTCCTCCTAACCGGGATCCCGTTGTATCCCGCAACAAGAGTTTCCTGCGCACTCCTGTACAGAGGCCTCCACACGAGGTGGCCCGGAGAGAGAGCCACCGCATGTCAGCACCACCGTACCTGCCTCGCAGCCTGGGTGACCTCCCGCATGAGTACGGAGGTTCCACTCAGTCTTTCCTCACAGACGTGAGCCCCATGTCTGAGAACGGAGACCCTTCCCGCTATTATTACTCTTCTGAACCTTATTATGACACTCAGCAACACCAACAGCAGCAGCACCAACAGCAGCAGCGCCAGCAGCCCAGGAGGGTCCCTGAGCGCTTTCCTGAGGACTTTAGATTCTATGAGCACAATGAACATAACTTCCAAAGAATCCCCCGACAGCACACTCCTCCAGCTCCAAGCAGACCCCCTTCAGGTAAACACAAATGTTTTTCTTTTCTGTTCCATTTTTTGCCTTGTGGAACAATACAATGGGTTGTATTAATAATTCAAGGACAGTCTTCCTTAATTTTACACACATTTTTTAATATAACTTGTGGAAATAAAGCAGCGATGATTACATTTTTAACTGACCCCAGCATTATATAAGGACAAGTGAGCCAATGAGCATTTAGCAATCTTCTGTCGAAATGAACATCAATGACCTAAAAAAGATACCAGCTCTCTGCAGTAACATTTTACGTTGCCGTTATGCAGTTACAGTTTGCATATATTTCCTAGATTTCTTTCCATCTTAATCTATCATTTGAGTAAGTCACAAAATAGGTCTGAAAGCACACATCTTCCTGCTGTGGTTTGTCTTTCTGCTCCAGTTCATACAGAATTTCTTAATCATATTTAACTATGAGTTATACAGATTAGCCATAACTATTCTTCATTTATTACAGTCCCGATTACTTGTGATAACTCCACAGCTACCTAGTGATTATGTAGACAAAGACTATTTTACAACCATAGTTATGATATAAAACATCTGACCAAAGCCAATGACTTACAGTCAGTTACAAAAGTGATTTCTTGTGTCAAGCTATCTGGTTTACAGCTAAAAATCACCCAATCACCAAAGTCTTGGATAAATGTTGTGTTCATGATGTGATATCTGTGAATTGGATGCAGGCTGGTAGTGGTTATGAGAGCGAAAGAAAAAACAAGTCAGTAAAAGAATGTCTTAGGAACCGTTTATCACCTTCTGTCAGACAGTTCTATGTTGTAAAGTAGAGTATGAGTGCTAACTGAAGTGTAACATCAGTGGTTAACTTCAGTTGCATTGAATGTTTCCGGGATCACTGGAATTTTCCAGCACACTCTCAACGCTAGGGAACCTTTTACTTTAGCTGCTGGTAGACTCGTTAGCTTCATGTACATTGTTTAGTTTAATATCTGGCCTGTCCGTCACATGTCTTAGTGCAGACCTGTCCGGAGTGCCCTTAAACAACCATTAGGGTCTCTGCATTTCTCAACTCTCTGTTTACTAAATCTAACTGCTGGCAAACGTCCCCTGGTCAAATGTCTCAGCCTCAGCCTCTGCTCACTACACTCACTGAATCATCTGTGCACATCAGGACAACCCTCTTTACTGATCTTCTGCAGGAAAATGCCAAACGCCTCCTGAGCAACAGCGTCAGCAAAGATCATCCTAGAGATTGGGGGAAAGGGATTTTCTTTTTATTTGATTTGGTTTAAAATAATTCTCCATAACATACTTCATAGTCATAGTAATTTTCTTGCGATGTGATCTTAGCCGTAGAACAACCATTTGGAACTTGCTAAGCTAAGCACAATTTGTGGTAAAATGTCATTGTAAAAGTGTTCATTTAATGCTGTCAGTTTAAAATGAGATTAAACCAAAATGATTGATCACCTCATTGAGAGTGTAAAGGTCTAAAAGAATGACAGAGAAGATGGATAATTTTACCACTGTGTTCAACCGGTCCATCTCTGTGGTGAAGGGTGATCATTTTAGCAGAACAAAAGCTGCCAAACAGGACCGAGGTATGTCCAACTGTTTGGATACTTGTCAGGCTCCGTCTTACCTCTGCAGCATGATGAAACACAATGTAACTGTTGACATTACACACACACACACTTGAACACTGAATTGATTTCTAAATGATAGAATCAGTGCTGTGCTTCATTATCCAGAATGAGCCATGAGTCAGGATTTAGTAATCTTCTTATACCCAATGATATAAAGCTACTGGGATAAAGACTACTGTTAACTATTACAGGTAACACAACTACTGTGTTACCTGTAATAGTTGTTGCCACATTTTGTGGAGAGGTGTAGAGTCGGTTCAGACTTCACAATGTGTACTTGAAGCAATAACAATAACTATGCTGAAATATCTGAGACAATGTCTCAGCTGATAAAAAATACATAGAAATAATAATTTAATTTTAATTTGTTTGTGAAAACAATTCATTATCTATGTGTAATTAATATACAGGTCATAGGTCAACTTCCTCAAGGACAGTAGTGAAAGAAGTCATCTCCTTTTGGCTTGGCTTGACCCAGTACAGTTTTTCTGTCATCTTTAAGTCTACAGTGTGTCTCGGTTTGATGATGATGATGATGATGATGATGATGATGATGATGATGATGATGATGATGATGATGATGATGATGATGATGAGAGGTGGCGAGGCTTATTAGAAGGCGGAGAAAGAGTCCAGTTTCTGTGGAGTTCTAACACATTCCGTCCGTCCTTCAGCCACTGCCAAAGAGCTCCTTTGCTCCGTTGCTGTCACTCTGGTGCAGAATTTATCAGATGCTAGCGACCATTTTGCTGAGATGCTTCATTCCTCCCACATTCTCGTGTGTTTTCAACCATTTCTGCAGGGGCCCTACAGGCTCCTTCAGTTGGAGTCACAGTACTTTTTCTCAAAGCTCAAGATTCAACATTCCTCACTGACATATTTCACCTCTAGAATTCCGGGGCCTTTTGGAGTGAGCTCCAGTTGGCTGTCTGCTCTTGGAGGGTGTTTAAGAGTTCATCAGTGTGTGTCTGTGTGTGCATGTGTGTTTAAGAGAGAGAGAGTCTGTCCATACAGAGATGTGGGCCTTCCTGTCCAAACCTTAACAACACTCCCATTTCCTACTATTCATTAAAAGATGTCGGTCAAATGGTGATGGTCCCTCACACAGTATCGAAGTCAGAGAGATGAAGCAACTCTTTGACTCAGAGCTGCATCAGTCATGCCTTAAGAAGTGATTCATTGCATTCCTGTCTTGCTGTATGTACAATTACCACATCTGAGGGATCTGTGGAAAGCTTTGCATTCCGTTGCTTTAAATGACATTTTCCCACACATGCTGTTTTTCAGATTCCTTCAAAAATATTTTTCAGCTCCCCAGAGGCTCTGTGCCTTGGCAGCTGCTCTGCTGTGTGTTTGTTCAGACTTTGCTCTCTCTCCCTTTTAATGTGTTTAAAAAAGAAAAAAAATGTTTGTTTTCTTCAGGAATAGGTCGGATACAGGCCAAATCCCTGGGGAACCTCTCTAGTCTAACAGCAGAGGACCTCCCACTTCCAGCAGGCTGGACCGTCGACTGGACCATCCGTGGCAGGAAGTACTACATCGACCACAACACTAACACTACGCACTGGAGCCACCCTCTAGAGAGGGAGGGGCTCCCCCCGGGCTGGGAGAAGGTGGAGTCAGCTGAGTTTGGGGTCTACTACGTGGATCACATCAACAAGAGGGCACAGTACCGACATCCGTGTGCTCCAAGGTACGATGATGTTGGGTTAGAGTCCTCTACGGTTGCAAAACGTAATCACAACAGACCAGCTATCCTTTTGAGAATAAATACAAATGTAATCCTTCCACTGTGGTGGTGTTGAAAACACTTGGTCTGAGACCTTGTCTATCCACTGCAAGTGGACTAAATCCTACTGCTGATACTTACTGTTCTATTTTCCAGTGTGCCTCGCTACGATCAACCTCCTCCTCTACCACCTCCTGTGACCTATCAACCACGTCCTGCAGAGCGGAACCAGCCGGTGCTGGTGCCAGCGAACCCGTATCACACAGCCGAAATCCCGGACTGGCTCCAGGTTTACGCCCGTGCCCCACTCAAGTGAGTACCATGAACACACATGGACAAAAAAACAACAGGGTTTAGTCAGAAGGGCGATTGTTAGGAAAAATGTTTCCTCTCAATTTCATAGAATCCTTGTCTTCATCTGACGTAGTCTTGAGAGGAATTGAAACAACCTTTTATTTACTGTGAAAAACACACATGTACATTTCTTGTTGTCTGTGACTGTGACCTTCACTCCAGTGGCCAAACAATCACGTTTTTTATCCTACACAGACAAGTATGTGAACACAGCACTCTCACATCAGACTCTTGTGATTCAGTGCTTCAAAAAAAAGAGAGGATAAGTCGTATGATTTCCAACTTGAATCTTGGATTTTATTTCAATAAACACAAACTCAGCAGATCCTAATAAAAGAATTTAAAGTTTTTTAAATCTCAACTATCACTGGGTCTGTTCAAAGACCTTCGACATCTTTGTCCTTTTTGCTGAAGTCACAAATGCCTTGAACAGAATGAAGTAGTTCAGCATTTAAAACCTAGTCCGTTGGGATGAAGGAACTTCCTGCAGGTTTTCCCCGTCTCAGCGGTCCCATGATTCCTCAAGCTCTATCCGTGTGACTGATGTGTTGGCTCACATTCCAGTTACAGTTCAACTGTAGTGTCAGCCATTGTGAAAGTGTCCTCCACAGTGCTGCAGGGGAATTGAACATGTCTTCACACTCGTAGTGATCGTTTCAGCTGAAACAAGAACGTGTGTGGCCCCGTCACGGATGTAGTTCACGTGAACGTGTGAACATGGGTCATAATAGGAGATTAAAAAAAAGTGATTTTTATGTTTTATGTTTTTTCTAATTCCTGGAAATCCATTCCAGGTGCAACATCAGGAATTTCTGGAAATCCATTCCAGGTGCAACATCATCACTGACATAAATGCATCCAATATGTTTGAGATCTCGTCCAAGTGACTTATTTTTGTGAGCCCAGGGTGGACTACGACTTCAAAATAATAACGTAATAATGTCTGCTGCTCTGGTCTCAACCGAAGCAAACTCTAATTGATACAGCACTCACCACTGAAGGCCTTAGGTGTCTGTTTACGTTTAAGCTTTAATGCAAAACGAGAGGAAAACCCAAAAGATTTCTGAAAACATTCTGGATCTACTTGCGCTCGCCCTCATTGTCCGATCAAAGCAACATTGGCACAGCAACACAGACGTTTACCATCGGTTTCTTCCCTCTCACATCAGGTACGACCATATCTTGAAATGGGAGTTGTTCCAGCTGGCAGACCTGGACACGTACCAGGGTATGCTGAAGCTGCTCTTCATGAAGGAGCTGGAGCACATCGTCAAATCCTATGAAGCATACCGGCAGGCGCTCCTGTCAGAAGTGGAGGCGCGCAAACAGCGGCAGCAGTGGTACACACAGCAGCCCAACAAGAACTTCATGGGGAACATGTGATCCATGCACATACCGTATGTACACCCCGGGAAGCTGCAGCACCACGCCCCCATGTGGTTTCTATAGTTTGGGAGCGGTCACAGTCTCCTTTCAAATTGTGATTGACTCCAAATTGCCTCTTTACCAAACACATCTGTGCCTTCACTTGATCCAAATATATCAGCCAGGAAGTTAAAACACTTGTTGGCATGTGGAGGCGGGGGGGAGGGGTGCTCCTTCCCTGCAATGGACACTCAGTTTACGAAGGTCCACGTTATTGGAAAACACAAATGAAGAAGGAAAAATCTGGGGAAACTCACTCACGGTGCCATTTACAGCCACTGCCCTGAGGACCACAACTGGCTGTATGGACTTTCAAAGACTAGAGTCCACATTTTAACTCAAAACACTACAACATTGTGCCTTTCAAAAAAATAAATAAATGCAGCATTTTTACAATGTCTGCTCTTAGGTGTGGACGCCAGCTACTCCGTCATTTTTTCCTGTGGGAGAAAACGAGCGGCAGCTTCTTCTAATTTGTCCCCCCAAAATGAAATCCTTTTTTTCCCCCTTTTGCTTTGTTACCCTCATAAACTGAAACCAGTCTTTTTATGTGACACAAAAAATTGTGTGTTTTTGTTTTTATTTTTAAATGACAGACTGTATGCTTTATAAGACAATCCACCAAAACGTGTAACAGATATTTAAGTTTTGATATGAAATGCGTCTTTATTTAAAAGACCCTTTAATGGATGAAGCATCAAAGTTGATGCAGTGCCTTGAGCGTCTCTTGACTCCTCGGCATTACTGTCAGGAATTTTATTTTGTCGATGTGTATAAAAAAATAAACATAAATAAGCTACTGGAACTGAAACACTACAGAAGAGACACTTTGTTTACCAAACAAGTGCAATTCGATTTCTTCTTATTTCATTCTTTCGTCACCGACACGTCTGTTTAACTGCGGATTATTGTGGAAGGAGAGGTTCTTGAAAGCTTATTCTATTGAATATTAATTATCTAATCTTTTCTAAGACGTTCAGAGAACCTGGATGATATTCTCCTGCTTTGGTTTTTAAAATGGAAGGAACGACTAATGTAAAAAAAAAACAATATAGCTTTAAAGAATAAAATATCTATTTTGTATGTTTCAAAAAGACATATACCTTTCTACGTGTCCTAGGAGTGTGTGGCCTTTTTGGTATCAGTAAAATAGGTTTTCAAGGAACGTTGTGACTCCACCTCAAGAGTTCTTCACTATGCAAGAAGGTCTCCATCTCATCCTCTCAGAATGGTTTCACCAGTTTGTACATATCTCGTTTTGTGGATTTCATGAATAATAATAAAACGATAAAAACTGCGGTGAATAAAGACAAATCTTCAAACTTGTTTGACTCTGTTGCTGCTTATCGAGGTTGTTGTTGAGTCCGTGTAACTCTGTAAAAGTTACACAATTAAAGCTAAGGTAACAGACAAGAAAAGTCACGGTCAATGAGGAGAGTGTGGTACCATATAAAATGGCAGGAGTGGCAGAAAAGTACATGAGGCAGGTTTTGCAATGCTAACAGACAGTTGAAGATCTTGAGATTTCAATTGTGAGTTACCAGGATTGGAAGTTAATCAGCCAACCACTAAGGTCGAGTAGTTTGGAGATAAAGTCACAGAGACGTCTGAGGAGGTTGGGAATGTGCTGAGTGCTCGGTGGTCATTATAAAGATGGAGCTGCCAGGAAGAAAGAAACAGGAAGACACCGGAACAAATTCAAGGATTCAATGAAGGACATTGAGGTTCTGGATCTGACATTGGAGGAGGATCAGGAAAGTATTTAAAAGGAGACTTGAGACTAGTTTCCAGTACTTTGGTCCAACATTATTTATTTATTTGTAACTGAACGTCTGCAGTACATGTGCTGAAACAAAGCGGTGTTGACCTGGACGAGGTTCATTCACTTGATCATTCAGTACAGAGCATGTAAATGCTGACAAGAGCCGTGGTAGAAATAATCTCCTGAGTCAAAGAAAAAAAGGCAAATCCACGTTTCCTCCTCCTTCTGATGGACATTTCCAATTCAGAATAACTTTGCTGCCGTACTTCCACATGTTCCACTTCTCTTTTCATCTGAACGCTAATGGATACAACACTCCCAACAAATTCATGAAGAAATGGGGCTTTGGAAAACCTCACGGATCTTAAAGTGGACCTAGATGGCTCTTTGTGTGAAGGCCTCACTGATGCTGATTATACACTGTGGAAGACTCCAGAAGCCACGAGGCTGCAGTGCCTTCAAATCTTAAAGCGTTGAGGTCAAACCTCAGTATAAACTTGCTAAATACGCATGACAGTGTTTTCTGTACTCTGCAGAAAGGCAGAAAAAAAAGAATTTCTCTGCTGCAGCTGTTTAACACGCAGACATTCACAGATCAATGTATATTTACTCATTAAACTTCTATGCAGACAGAGAGCGTCTGAAGAGAATTCCCACCAAATCAGATCAGAATTAGAATCAGAAATACTTTTTGATCCCCAGGGGGGAAAACTTTGACATTTGAACTTTCTTACTTCCTGTTTAGCTCAAAAGACAACTGAACTTTTTACTTATGGGATTTGAGGAGCTCTGTGTGAATGAGGCTTTCAGAGGCTGGTGTGGTGTCGCTGTTGTTTTCAATTTTTTAAGGCTCTGAACAACAAATGCAGAATGTACTTTTTTTTTTTTTTTGGAGGACGACAAAGTTTAATTCCTTTTTATGCAATCCTGAAAATTTCCAGATATTGTTTAACACATAAAAGCTTTGCTGTCATTGTTCATTGTTGGCGCTTACACCCAAACCAAGGCAGATTTATTACTTCAGCCCTTGTTTACCTATGTTTAAAAAAAACAAGTCTGAAAACTATGCTATTTTTTTTCTTACAAATATCAATCAAATAAATAATTCCCGAAGCACATTTATCACCACAGCAAATACAAATATTCTCCCATGCCTGCTGAAAGCAACGGAAAAACCATAGCTAAATTCTTTGAATGTGACATAATGCGTCGTGAGGACAATATATTTAAAAAAAAAGACAGACCGTAACCACACATGTACAAACATACAGTAACAGTCAGCTTAGCCCAGAAAGTCAAACACAAAACTGTGCCGTCACTGATAGAAGCCTTTTGTTTGCAAACATAAGCTGCTGCACACACAGTCAGGGCCCGGCCTGCTTCACCACAGATGATTCAACTTAGTGTGTGAAGATGATGAAAGAGATGAGGAATGAGGATCGTTTTTCCGAAAAGTAGGTCTGTCTGTGTTGCCCCGCCTCATAACATCTAACAGCTAGGATTCCTGGTGGACACACCGAGTCTACATTCCTCGGATTTGCTCGAATGCTTAGTACGAAAACAACAATAGTTTTCAGTCGATACAATGGAAACTGAACTGGCTGTTTCCTCCTGACCTCAGACCAAGGTCATCGCTCACACATATAGGGGGTGACTGGGAGGAGGTGTTAGATATAACCACACACGATGACCAAAGTGTAAAGTGGGAAATATAGGAGGATTTATTGTGTGAACCAGTGTGTTTCAACTAGTGGGGATTGGCCCAGAAGTGAGTCATAAGGCTGAACTCTGGGGTACAGTGAGTGGACCAGTCATCAGTGAAGCTCCACAGAATCTATACATATGTATATCCAGGATTTTTTTCTGAAGAAATTGTGGTCTCAAATGAAAGTTGCAGGCATTTTTACAATGCAATTTACATCTTTTCAATTATAATTTCATCAGATTAACTTTGAACAGGATTAGACCGACATGAAAATTTAGTCTAAAAATGAATCATTTGGCCTAATTTTTTTTTATTCACTTCCCTTTCAAAACCACCGAAGTTCTTCAGACTCCTTTGAGACTCAGACTCCCTTTATATCCACACTTGACAACCAGACAGTGACGTCTAGTTCATTACAATGGTCTATGATGGTGGGTCACTAGATTTATGCAGTGAGATAGTCAAACACACTCTCCTCAACTTAGGATTTGCTGAAAAGTTAGGGGGAAAAAACAGATTTTGGACAAAACTGCCATCGTGCAATTTAAAAATAAAATACAATTACCACTCAGACTTAGGATAATAACAAAGTGTTGTTCCCGTCTGTTGCTCATGTTGCTTAATGTAAACGTCTCCTTCCAGAATCCCCTGTAGACGTGTCTGTGTGTCTGTGTGTGCCAGGCTGCTGTGGATGAACAATCACTTTTTACACGTTATGGCACAATATCACTTTATCACAACATTTCAAAGTAAACTCTTACATTAAACGTACCTGGGTTCAGCAATGAAAGATGAAGGACATGGACCACTGACCATGCTGATGGTCCATTAGTCAACATTATTCAAAGTGTCAGATCCTAGATAGTGTTTCTTATAATCAGTGCTAAACATCAGAGAACAGTCATGAAGGAGGAATCACAGGTTTGAAGAGAAACTTGCATCAGGAATAACAATAATAATGATGATAACAGAAGAGGAGCAGACTGATCGTTGGACATGTTGACGTTTCCGCTGACAGACTTGCTGTATCCCAACATGGACACTTGAGTTTTCACAGACAAAAATCAACACACTACGACTCGCGTTATCCAGCAGAAACCTTTGCTTATACGTGAACATTTAACAGTCCTTTATTAAGTAGTGACTGTATTGGTGGGCAGTGCCAACACCAGGATTAAAGAGAGCCTGATGAGTGAGGATGTCCCTCCTCCTCCTCCTCCTCCTCATCTTCCTCTACTGCCTTCTTCTTCACCTCCTCCTCCCTTTACTTCTCCTCTTGCTTGTTCCTCACCTGAAAGTCCGAGCCATGTTCTGTCCAGATCTGATCAGTTCCTCTTCTTGTTCTGCTCGTTGGCAGCCTCGTCCACCTGCGGTCCAGGGAAGGCGTGGTGACACAGGTGCCTGTGGTTGGCTGCTACGTTGTACAGCTTGTAGAGAGCCTGTGGGGGGTTACAGAGGTTACAGTAATTGAAGGCGTTAAACTCTGATGATCTATTTGTCACTTGATCCAACTTTGTGGTCACACACGTCTGTTATCTGCACCTATAGGGCGCCATCTCTGGTGAAGGCTTTTGTCTCATATTTTCAATAACAAAAACAGCCCAGTGAACACCACGTGTCACGTGGACCACAGTTACAAAAACGTTAAAAAGACTCTTACCTCGTTGGTGCTCCCCTACGGTAGCATTAAAGGGACAAACATACGTGTTGTGTCAGCGTTAAATGCATACATGTCATGTAACACATGACGCTAAGCATGTGCCCATTGGCAAACTGTAATGTAAAATGTACCAAGTGTTTTCTGCAAGTATTTTTAATGCGACTACTGCCACCTAGTGACCGACAGACAACATGTCAAGATATATTTTTATTTGTACGGCTTAAGTGTTGCTGCTAACACCTCTGAACCAGTGATTCCCAACACCGAAAATTATCTCACGTCACTCAATTGGTCTATTATTGGTCTAACTATTATTAATTTATTGCAAATATTTTTTCTTTGTTCGTCAATGTGTGACAGGCAGAGCAATGACATTTTCTGCTAGGAGGCAGTGGATAGCTATTAAAGCTAAAAAAAAAGAAATCTCTGTGTGTGCCTTTCTTGAATTCCTGCCAGTATATCAGTGTTGTCTTCAACTCAACTTTGAAGTCATTTAAACTAGAAGATTATTATATTTAATTACATATACTTTTTTGAGATTTTTGTTTGGTGGTGTGTGGGCTTGTTCCTGATGATATATATGTGACGTGGCTCAAAAATGCAACTGATGCGATGTAGGGTTAAAATTACATTGCAACAGAGAGTGTTGCATTCGTCTGTTCTACTGTAGACATTTTAGATTATTCTCCAATTATGATTCTCTTAGTTTTACATGATTCTGAAATGAGCACAGACTGGGCAACACTGAGCTAGTGTCTGGGCCACGCACTATACGATTCTGAAATGAGCACAGACTGAGCAACACTGAGCTAGTGTCTGGGCCACGTGTGGCACACAGGCCTACCTGGTCCCACAGAGCACCAGCCACCTGGTCGATGACGGCGCCCAGTTCTCGGTACTCTCCGCTGTAGCGTATGTAGGCCCAGGTGCAGAGAGTGATCAGTGCCAGGCCCAGGATCATGTTGCACAGGCTGGCGATGATGTCCACGCCCACGAACCCCGTGATGCCCGCTGCCACATACATGACAAAGATGACCACGAAAAGCGTGGCCGGCGTGCGGGCCGCGTGGAAAATGTTCTTGGAGTCATTGTGCTTGATGTACTGGACGAAGACCTCGTCGATCTCTCCCTCCAGCTGCTGCAGGTAGCGACGGCTGAACTCCTCGCCTCCCATCTTCTTCACCCCCTTGAACACCTGCAGCGCCTCCTCCCTGATGACGCCGTGTCGGGCCTGCAGTTCACTGGGGGCCAGGAAGGGTCGATCACCGCCGCATACCT
>NC_024307.1:15027504-15042159 GCF_000523025.1 Cynoglossus semilaevis
GTGGTCCACGCGGGCTTTACTGTGAAATAACGCCCACGAACCTCCTCCATCTTCTTGTTGTACAGGTCTTTAGCAGCTGCGACGGCTGCTAAATTATTGGCCTCTGCTGTAGCCTGAGAGGAAGAGTTCAGAAAAAAACAGAATCAAGTATTTAACATGAGTAAAACTGCAGTTTGAAATGACTAGGTACAGTAGATAGAGACTGGATAGAAGCAGGTGTGATACTGAACACAAAAAGGGAAATGACTGAAAACAACTGACATAGAAACAAGTTTTGATTTAGGACAGAGTTCAGAAATATAATTAATTAAAAAATCTATAATTACTGTATTAAAAACAGTGCAAATGAGTACAATTAATAAATGAACCACACAAAACAATTGGACTTTTTTTTTTCAAATCCTGAAGAGCAACATTAAAACATTATCTATACAAAACATCTACATATAGTATAGTACTTGAATGAAGTACCTGCAACATGGACTTTGGATGTGGCAGCTCCTCGCCCTGGTAAATTTTAATATATGCCTAAAAGAAAGGACAAAAAGGACAGTTATATTATAGAGTCACGTGTGAAGTTAAAGGGAAGATATTTGGTGTTTAATTGACTCTGTTTATGCTACAAATCACGTGTGAAGTTAAGGGGAAGATATTTGGTGTTTAATTGACTCTGAAGGTCGGTCTACTACTTTAGTACCAGCTTCAACAACTAAGAACACGTTTTATAATTTGGCAAAAAAATCTGGAAATGTGTCTCAAACAAGCCGTTCCCTTTTCACCCACATTGTGACATCACAAAACAGGTGGTTGTCCCAGAGGAACCACATACTAAATGGCGCCTCCTGTGGCAGATTCTATGGGTCCCCATCGTGGGACGAATAAAGGGACGTCAATATATCAATCAATCTCAATCATCAATAATACCACCCCCCCACTGGGGAGCGCCATCCATACTACACCTCCAACCTGTGTGCAGATCCACCAGGGGGCAAACTTGACTGTCACAACCCTAACCCTGAACAGCGCACAATGAATCCCAGCCATATATCAATCATCAATAATACCACCCCCCCCTGAACAGCGCACAATGAATCCCAGCTAACTAATGTAAACACAACAGTGTCGTCTGCATATTAATCTGCATTACAGTAGCATAATATGTCGGCTTTAAGGTAGAAATCCAAAGTTAATATTCTACATGGTGTTTTTGAGTCAAGGTGTTCAAGAAGTTCAAATCTGACCTTGAAGTACTCCACCAGACCTCTGCAGGTGATTTTACTGCCGTTGATCTCTTTCACGTCAATGCTACCAGGACTCAGGAGCCAGGGAACCAGAACCTTCAGGTTGTTGATGAAGTCACTATCGATTTCTACAGGGAAGAAATAGGCCAGTTATTGTCAAGGCTGCTAAAGACGTTATGTTTGACTTTGAAGGAGAGATAGACTCTACGTTTAATTCTTCCATCAAAGTGTGGGTTCGTGGCCACTTTGAGGCCCGGGTGTGGCATCAGGAAGCAGGAGATGTTGGTGAAGCAGGAGTGAATGTGTTTACGCACGTTCTGCAGCTCTTCGTGCTGGTTCTCTGAGATCTGGTGCACAAATATGAAACACCAATCAGGTTTAAGACATAATTCTGATTCTTTTAAAAGTCCAGACTCTGGTGAAGTTGACCGACCTTCAGTCTCTTCTCCAGGAACTTCATGCCTCCTTCTTGTCCGTAGGGAAACTCGTACGGGAAACTCCAGTCTCGAACAAGGAAAATCATGGACTGGAAGTGAGAATATATCAGATCAGTTTGAATTTTCAGCTATTTTTTCTTTTTGTTCCCCAGTAAATTGTCGATGCTCAATAAATCATTGCACAGCAATAACTGTGACTAATTAGTGACCAGAAATCTGAAATGTTAAACTGTACCTGGAACGGCTTCAGGAACGTCTCCTCCATCGCTAGTCTGCCATATTCAGTGAAAAGCTAAAATAAAACAGAACAGTTTGTAACTGGATCATTAATGTTTCAGGAGAATAACGATCCACAGGTGGTTTCTTTTACTGGTATCAATGATACTCAAAGTGGGGGGTGGGTCCCCCTTGGGGGTGTGGAGCCATTAATGGGTGCTGTAAGGGACTGGTTTAGTCCATCGTTGGACTTGTACTTGAGTTTCTTCAACACTTTTTTTACCTCTTATCCTCTAAGATGAAACAGCGTCTTCATTTCTTTTATTGCAGCTTCTCCGATGATGGCTTCAAAAAACATAACAAACATGTGCTGTGTTGTCACATCTCTGTCGAAGGTAATACCTGTAAGTGCTGAAGGTCGTCCTCTTGAACATTCTGTGAGATGTTATAAACCTGAAAAAAAATTCAATCTTAATTGAACATTTCCAAAAAAAAAGGATTTTCACTGTCACAAAAAGTATATACAATGGCAAAGATTGCTGTTAAAAGTCTTTTTTTTCCTGGAATATTTGTTTTTTGTGACATAGGGTCTGATCTTTATCATCACAGCTGACAAACCAACAATTCTAATCTCATGTGGATCAACACCTGATGAATCATTGACTTGGAGAACAACCAATGATGTCACTGTAACTGTTACATTATGACTACGTGTCTCATGCTGTGTACACTAGCTTACCATTTTACAAATTCTTATTCTTGACTTGTGTTTCTTCTTCTAGAAATTTCAGAACAAAATCCAGTGTATGCCACCCACTAACAGTTGCCGTGATAAGGAGATAATTCTCCTTTTCTAAAAATGTTACAACTGATGAATGTAATTGTAGGATATTTCACCTCAGTCAGTGGTTCCCAAAGTGTGGGGTGGGCCCCTAGGATGCTGCAAATCTATCGTGGAGGGGGCTCAGCAAAATATTTTATCTTTGCTGACTGATTTATAAATGTATGTCTTTGAACGATGAAAATAGCAAAATTAAAGTAAAAGATTTAGAAAAGGAAAGTTCATTTGACTTTTGAAGCCAAATCTCTGAAGGGCGTTGACACTCATCTACAAAAGGGGGCGCTGTTGTTGAACCATTGTTCCTAGGTTGTCTGTTGACATTGATGGCCCTAAACCAGCCTGGTCCATCCTTTGTCTCATCGTAGAAACCTGTTGTCCAGAACTCCTGCCCCTACACCAGCCTGTGTTCTCTCCTCACACGGAGCTGATCTGATAATGTTCACCTTTTACATTCACATTAAAGCAGAGCTGGAAGAGTCAGGTCCCATACCTGCATGGAGCTGATCATGGTGCTCAGAGCAAACACGGTGGCCGAGTCCCTCAGTGTGGACTGACTGTCAAACGTGCCTTGTGTGTCCATTAGCAAAACAGCGACCTGTGTTGATGACGCAAAATGAAGGCGTGAAGAACACGGCAGGGTTGACCACAGGGTTTTCGGCCTACAACCAACATCTATAAATTCTAAAAATAAGTATTATATAACTATTGTATTTAACTATTTCCTTAGAGCCCTGGCTAAAACAGAACACCTGACCTCACCTTTGTACCGTCTGGCTTGTCCACCTGAAAGACCTCGCTCCAGATCTGGATGCCGGTTGTTTCTCTCTCTGAGCCTCCTCTCCAGGAGAAACCAGTCAGAGGCTCGTCCGACTCTCCGAGCCAGCTCTCAGACGCCTGAGGATGTTAGAGCAGAGATGATTGATGAAATGTTTCAAAATATTTTGCATGAACCTGCATATACTGTACACACCCAGTCTCACTGCTGCCCCTAGTGGCTCTGCTGTGTATGAATCTTTGTGTACATGCACATAGGCTCAGTGTCACCCATTCTTTAACTGCTGTGCCATCGTCAGTGATGTCATCCTCCAGCTAAATTAACAGCTGCTAACTTCCTGGTTCTTCTCAGAGCCAGATACTTACATGGTTGTACATGTAACGCAGCATGAAGTCCATCAGGAAGGACTTGCCCTTGCGGAAAGCCCCGGCCACAGAGATGGCCACCACCTCTCTGTCCCTGACCTCCTCTGACATCAGGATGCGATTCAGCGCCACCTCATCCAGCTCAAAGGTGTGGTCGTCTTTGACCAGCAGCACCTGGACAGGCCGGGCTCGTCCATCTGGCTCCTCCTCCTCCGAGCTCCAGTCGTAGACATTCTTGTCACTGAGGGACCCTGGAGGTCAAGAGGCCAAGGAAAGATAACGTGAAAGATAACTGCTCAGTGTCCAATTGAAATAACCACGTTTTAAACATCTTGAATAATTGAAGCTTATGACTTGACTGTGGTTTAAATGTTTTGGCGACCTCTACAGGTACTGTACATGGTTTCCTGGGTCGTCTTTTGTAGTCATAGTTGGTGGGAGACTGAACCCAGAAGGTTATGGTTCAAATCAGACCCTACACAAAGCACTAAACCTTAAGTTGTCCTAAATTCCACAGCCACCTAGTGGGCGATCAGAGACTGGATCAAACATTCCTCTGCTGCACCTACCAAGAAATCTGCAAAACATGTCAAGAAATGGATGCAAGTCCAGACAAGTAGACTAGAATTAGTGTTGTAACACCACGGGGCGACATGGAGATAAAAAACATTGAAATATATTGGAATAACTTTTAGATGATTTTTATTACCAGACAAACTCTTTTCTACCACTTGAGGCAGTGGTGGCTTGGCGCTTAAGGAAGCAGACTTGGGTCTGTACTTTCTTACCATTTTTACTAAATTGTGACGTCATCAATCTCATTTAGAGGGAGAGAAAGAAACACCTGTTTAGTTTGACCAAGGAGTCAGATTGTAGAAGAAAGACAAATGTGTCTATGGGCCTCAAAAAGGTCTAGACTCCGTTCTTAGTTTTTGTGAGTAAAGACTAACTATATTTACATTGAACTGGTATTTATAAAGAGAAAAATAATTAGCCTGTAGGCTACTGATACATTCTCTATATATGCTGTATATACAATCAGCAGCAAAAACATCCACATGATGGGATGTACAGTAAGAGCATGTGATCATCTTCTCATGGACAGTAAATCACATGCAGACATCCAGTGGTCCATTATGTCGAGCTGCAGGACAGTTATCTCTTCCTGTTAGCCCCTGATCAATAGCTTAGCCAACAAGCATGTTCATAATAATAATGAATTCCAAGGGCCATGTTATCCAGCCCATCTCCCCTGGTATCCAGGCAGATCATGTGCTGCAAGAGATTTATTTTCCCAGATTTTTCCAGATCTTTCCAGGCAGTGACTCAGAGGATGTTTCCAGTCTCCCTGCTGTCTCATGTAGACAGTCCTGGGACAAAAATGGTGTTTTTTAATAAACAAAGTTTAATACATTTTTTGGGTGGGGGCATTTTGAATATATTCAAATATAATTTAAATGAGAAGACCTTTTAAGTTTTTGGGTTTTTTTAACTATCCTTAATGAATTAAACCACATGATACCCAACAGACATGTCAGAAGCTAATGCTACAAAAGAGTGAAATATTCACAGGGCATTAAACTTCATCATGATATTTCTTATGTTAATATAATATTATTGAATACTCCTGTAATAATAATAATAATAAACTATTGATAATTCTATGTTCTCTATTTACATTTTTTTAAATCAAAAAGCAGTATTTTACTAAATGATTGCTAACGTTCACTATGTATGGCTAACTTTAGCAAACATCTAGAAGCTTCTCTCACTCAAACAGCAGTACAACTGCAGCTGTGTTTAATGAATTGTTCTGAGTTATTTTTTAGGGTTTTTCAAAACAACCAAAGATGTCGCAACTGTTACTAGATGTAACAACAGACACACTACAATGTGGTAAGAAGTCCTGAAAGTGGATGTCCATTACAAAGGCAACCGTAGCAACATGGTTCATGGAAGGGAGGTTCTACTGTACAGTTTTCAAGAACCTCTCCAGCACCATTGACATTGGCAGTTGGTTGCTATGGAAAAAAGAAAAGCTTCACTGGGGTTGCCAGGTAAGTAGACAGCTAGAGGAGTTTTGACCACCCACTTGATAATTGAAAGAATGCCATTCAGGTAAGTAGCAGGCTGAGCTTGAGGGGAGGAGGGTGATCTCACCCAGTTTTACCAAACAGAAGGTTCTGCAGAGGCCTTAATAACAGACACAGCACTGAAGCCCAGCCCGCTTGGTAAACCTGATCAAGTTGCTGTTTGTTGCCTCTTACATCAGCCAGACGGGAAACTGGGTCAGATCAGGTAAACCGCAGCTATGCCTCCCCATCTCCCCCCACCCACTGTTCACTCCTTCAACAACCAGTCCGACCTCTCCCATCCCTGCAGGCCTGGGTGATAAAATAGCAGCCTTTGAGTGATGTCTGTGACAGTCGGCAGCTGAGTCTCCTGATCACTGTGGCGATGAAGATGATTGCACCAGTGATTGGGATGATAAGGATGATGGTGATGATGAGGATCCGTTTACTCATGCGACATTACATAATACCATGTTTGCACCAAAGAGCATCATGAGAGGATGTCAGTGACAAACACAGGACCAGTGATTAGAAGGTTATTTCCAGGCCTTTTTTCCAGCCTGCACCACCCAAACTCAGCGTTTCCTGTGTCCTTCTTACGGTGAAAACATATCAAACATATGTCCTCTCTTGTGCTTGACTGGACAATAATTCTTCACTAACAAACACGGTGTGGCTGCTTAGTTCCAGCAACACTGCAAAGATATAAATGAGCTAAACGCCCCTACATCCCTGTTGCCAGATTTGGGATGAAAACCAGCATTTAGCAGCGGGAGTGGAATAAACATGTTACTGAATGTGTTGCCTTCAACCTCGCCTCGCATTTGCGTCAAGGCAAATAGAATGAAATAACAAATGGTGTACGTACACTCACCCCAGCTGTCTCTGTCCTTGCGGTGTTTGGACATGTCTCTCTGCCTTTAAAAATCCCGCTGTTCGTTCGTTAGTGTGCAGCAGAACAGTCTCTGGTCATGAGTGTCCGGGGTTTGGGAGGATGCTCCACTATCTCTAACCAAACGATGCTACTGCTTCTGCTGTTATCGCAGGATGATGGAGCCTTTTCATTCCCGCTACCATGCAGTAGTCAAGAGTGTCGCCAGAGGGCAATGTCGTCTGTTTTTCTGCCCCAATCTCACGTTAGTTGTAACAAAGGGGCACAATAAATGCTATGGATTAATAAAACGTCACAATCTTACATGTTTAGATATTAAATAAAGCGACTGGAAAAATGTTCCCTGCTGCAGCAAACATTTAAGATGTATTTTCTTTAGTTTATTTAAACATGCGCCTCCAGAATTATCCGGCAGATGACGCCTAGCAAACAGAGATTTGGAACCATGCTGCTTTCACGTGCTGTCGTTAAAATGTAAAGTTATTTATTTACACAAGACAAAGCTCTTCTAAGGGTGTTAATCATATGGTAATGAACATGAAAATTATTTCTAAAATCTCATAGCAATTTGTATAATTTCCTTAAGCATTTGTTTCCACATAATTAGATGTCATGTCATGTGACGACATAAATAATTTTTCAAATTTGCGGATTGAATTTAAGGTAAAGGTATATACAAAAATGTTTACGTAATATAGCGGTTTCACATGGCTAACATTAAAACCGAGAAAGAACCCAAGGTCTGATTTATTTATTTTTATTTTCATTGGAGATCACAAATGGTGAGACATTTTCTTCTTTAATGTAATATTATACCAGAATATGCGATTTGATTTGTGAAGCAGAGTTTGTATTTTCCTAAGTCGTCCCTGAAGGTAACAACAGGATCCACTGACTAGAGTGACTGTGTGGAGATTAGCGTCAGATGAACTGTTGCGTTTTTTTAGTCATGTTTTTATTGATTTTACATTTGTAGAAAGTCCAACTTTAATTATTTTACTTCGTGCGAGTTTCAAAATCCCACAGGTAATTGCGGACATTTCTTGAAAACCTGTCAGTGGGGAGAAAAGCGACATGCCAGCGGTGGAAAGTTAAAAACGCTGGCGCTGTGGTGGGAACTGTAACGTTGCAGTAAAGGAGCTAAAGTTTACTGCAGTTTCCTCGATAACAAAGGGGAAAACTGGCCTCGGATTTTCTTATCTGGAAAAAAACTATTTTACACCAAAGTTCAATCAAAAACGCAAACGAGGATTCGATATGAAAGAACTTCTTCACCGCTGTATTTGCATGGTTAAAGGTAAGTAAGATTGAGTAGCGGTCAAGCTAAGTTGCGTTAGCTGCTTAGCATTATTAGCGGAGTGCATGCTAAAGCTCCCACTCACTCAGCTTTATCCAGAGTACAACTGTAACCAACGATTATTTATGTAACACATTTATCCGGTAATGAGTTTCTCTGGTTAATTGATTATCGATGTAGACATTTAAAAACAAATATATTTCCTGTGTTGTTTTGTTCCCCAAACCAATTATTTGCAGTTTACAGTCAGAAAAACAAGACCTGAAGATGAACACAAATGAAAAAGCAAAAATCGTACATTTCTCATAACTAGGGTTAAAAAAAACTTATACGAAATAAATAATGTCATTAATCATTCAAGTGATCGATTGTTTATAATTCATTTGACTTTATTATTATTACCTACTTACCTCCTCAAATGAATTTTCATTCTCACCATATACACAATTTAATAATAATTTACTTCATTTTGAGTTGTGGTTTTTTTATCATGAATAATTTACGTTATCCATTAGGCATATAACCCTTATAATTATGCATATTCCTACAATGGTTCCACCTTTTTTCAGGGTTTAAAGGTAAATTGCGTAATTTTTAATGACACCTGGAGGTATATTATAAATAGTTAAATTTGTTTTTATATTGACAAAATCTACTGTAATCTAATATAACAACTGATCCAATATGGCTGCCTGCCGAAAGCTGACCCTCAGCTTATGTAAATAAGCTTTGTGGCAATATCTGCCTTGTTTGTGATGCAAGGGACTGCCTTCTGTAATTTTTATTTCTCACTGTCTTGCTTTTGCACCGCAGCCCCATTATTGACAAAATTCTAGGACCATTTTGAAATGGATTTTGTACGTGACGTGAGAAAAATAGACAAAAATAATTAGTGCATGAGTGGCCACCAAGTGTAATATCAAAGAAAACTGAATAAACCAACATCTTGTATTTATGGACAAAATACATTGGCCTATGATCGTTAAGATGTACGGAACACCGTCCATTTCCTGACATTTTCTGGACCAAAGAACAAATTAAAAGCTCATTTTATCTTCATCTTAATGACTTCCGAATGTTGTTTCAGGAAATGGAGTGCGGAGAAGAACCATCTGAGTAAACGTTTTCAGCATCTCTTCAGGATCTTTGCTTCATTAAACCAGCACCAGATTAGATAGAGCCAAGTAAATGTAAAGGCTCACTTGGATTACACCATCATGGATATCTTTCCCCGGCCCAGTGGTGAGATCCAGAGGAGGAACCCTCAACATGACTTTGAGCTCATTCAGAGGGTGGGAAGTGGCACATATGGAGACGTGTACAAGGTACGGTGGAGTGGAGTGGAGTGGAGTGGGGTGGAGGGGCTGCTTCCCACAGGCCTTCATTAGAACTGGAGATAATTTGGTTTGCAGTCACATGACTTATCAGCCCTGTGGTTTTAATTAATGGCAGAACCTTGTTGGATAACATATGGCCAACACACTTGACAGCATCTGCTGAATGTGGGCCAGTTCAACCCTGTAAGTATGGGTTGAAACTATGGCTGTGATATCATTGACACTAATAACGGGTTTTTAACTACTTTTTACAGATTGATGTAAAAGCACAAATTTGGGTCAAGTCTGTCTTTATTGTGTGCCATGATGTTGTCAGACAGACAAATAGTAGGAAAAAGAAGCACAATATTAAGTTAATAACAGGTGCTGTGAAGGGACTAAGCAATGACAGTGATTTGACAATACTTGAACGATGGCTAATATTTTAAAGACAACCCTCTGATGTTACTGCCCCTGAGAAATGATCACAGATCAGATCACAGAGGTTCAGTTAGATTAAACAACAGAAAAAATAACAAGGAAGATGCTTCCACTGGCAGTAATTCTCTATTAATTCTCTATCATTTGAAGTTTTTTTAGAGTATAAAATGTTTGTATTTATGTAAAGTTACTTAAAACATTAAATTAGGAATATGACATTCTCACCTCCAGGACACTATGTATAGCTAATTAATCATGAAATTGGACATATTTTGATGTATGATGTATTCTTGGAGTGCTAGTATATTGTAACTTGCATGGCTTTCCTGAAACCTTTGGCTGTTTTGGGTAATAGAAGCTTTTACCTGTGTAAATTAGCAAATTGCTACTTGAATGTGAAATTACGTTCCTTTAGGCCAGCACTAATGCTGGATGTTTTGAAAGAGAGTTTGTAATTTTTTAAAAAAATTTTTTTGGGAGTCCTTCATTGGTATGCGTTGAAAAGCCAGCAGGCACCACACATCCTGCAGTTGCACAAGTAGAAAGAACGCTGAGAAACTTGATCCAGACTTTGACACAGTGTCAGCTGCAGTGAGGTGTGTTTTAGCCCACAAGTTTGCTTGTTTATCCATCTGCCACAGACAAACAGATGACCCCTCCGACCCCATAGTCTGATAGCCTGCTGTCCAGCCGCCACCCCACCCCCAGTAGGCCATCGGTGGAATGCTGTGCCTGGTATTCTGGCAGAGCTGCAGCAGGCCGAGCACTGCAGCTCGCTGAAATATGATCAAACCCCTGTCTAAACATGCGCTTCACCATGGGTGTGTTCTGCAGCACACTGACGGAGGAAACACCGCACACTGGGAACAGGCTGGTTTTGGTCACAGTTTAATTTCAATGGGTACATCATGCTTTGCTGTGGGTGAATTATGAGATCTGATTGTCTTGATTTAAGAGTCCTATATTTCAGCTCTTTGTTATTACTGGAGATAATGATTCATTCATTTTCATTATGGTGTCATGGCCCTGCTTCTCAGTGGAGTTTATTTCTTTTTAGTGCTTCTTGTATTTTTGGTGGAATAGTTTTTTAAACTATGTAGCTTATTTTTTTAGACCTGGAATTGTTATTATCCGTGCTTTAGTGTCTCCCCTTCATTTTAAATGAATGGATGCCATCTTGAAATATATAGAAATACATACATAAAATATATGAAGTATATATATATATATAGTAACGATGGAGGCCATTCACTGAACAGGACACTATTTCTTAGCATAGCTGATTACTACTCAGCAGCATCAGGGGATTGTACAATAAATGTATTTTAAGCAAAGACATATTTCTTCTGGTCCTGGTGATCGGTTTAGCTTTCCTGCCACTGCAAATCAATATTAAGGCTTTTGTTCAGTGTTGTTGGCAGAGGCAGCGTTCCACAGTTTGAACACTGTGGATTTACATTTATTTAAAAGCCATCTGATGTTTTTGACGTTCAAACCCTTGGTTTCCAACTTTACCTCTCTTGCCTATATTGACATTATAGACTTGGCAAAAAAAAACAAAAACAGTTGTCTGTCGGTTTTTGTAGCCAAATAAAGTGTTGACTCTAGCAGAGCTGCTGTTAATTAATTTCTTTTCTTCAGTTAGAATTGCAGTTTCTTAAGAAGTACTTCTAGATGTGTCAACATGGGGGGAGGTGGGGTGGCTAAACAAAGTCTTAACTGCTGTCTGTCACTTCATGCAGACTTAAAAATGGAGTACTGCTCCAAAAGCTTTCATACTCTGCAGCTATATTGCTAAGTTATTTATAGTCAGCTGCAAAGAAATATTTTGTTGTTGAGTGTCCCTCGTCTTATCTTGACTGTAGTTACTGTACATCACTGTAGACACAGTCACACCTTTTCTTCCACAGGCCGTACCTGTTGATTGACCTTCAGACCCTGTCAGATCTCTGTTCTTATATACCTGACTTTTTTTTCTGTCTGAGCTGAGCAGTCAACTCTGCTTCGTGACGTAACTTTTTACAGTTTTTTTTAAACTTCCTCTTCTGAGTTTTTTTTTTTTTTTACTCAAGTTGTCTCGAGCCAACTCAGGAAACTAGACTCAGGTTGTAAGCCAGGGTTTTGTCTGTGCTTCAACAGAGACAAGACAGGAGAGGATTCGCCATAATGTACCACATGCTTCTCATAGAACCACAACTATCCAAATTGTTGTTGTGAGTTGGTATACACATGTGGTTCCGGCTGCTAGAGAAGTATAATCCCAGTGTGGGTTACTGTCTAACTGTGTGATTTACCAAAGCTATGTCAGTGTTGAAAGACAGTCAGAGAGGAGGGTTTTATGGTTCATGGTTGATTTAGCTTCTCGTCACATCTTCTCAGTCCCGTGGATTAGGCAGCATCCCGTCTTGACCTGGATTTTCGAAGTGGTGGTAGCCTACTTTAAGAGAGAATGTTGACAAACTCCTCTTATGAATGTGTGTCAGAACATTGACACTGTCTGACTGGTATCTTACAAATAATTTTGAAAACAAGGAAACTGTTCCTTGGGCTGCTGAGATATTTTAAACTTACCTTGGAGCTGTAGCCGAGGACAGGCGGTGTCAGGCCTCTCAGAGTTGACTAACCCTAACCCAAGGCTTGACCTTTTGCCCTTTGTCTGCGGGGGACTGTTTGTTTGAGATGACCAGGGCTTGATTTTTATCTACTTAGTCTGTAAAGTAGAGAAACAAGTCACTGACACATTATACAAGAATTTGTGTGAGAGAAGCGTTGCTGACATTCTTTACTGTTTGACTGCAGTTCCCACAGTAGTCACAGAAGATCATGGAAACCCAAATTACTGAATGAATGTCTTTGTACATTCAAATATTACACTTGTAATGGTCGTATATTAATGTAGTACTGACGTCAACAACTAAATCAGTATAATAGTTTTGGTGACAAGTCATATATGTACACTTTATTACTACATTAGAATCTCTTACTGTAAAAGCTAACACAAAGATTGACTTCATAAATGGCTTATACCAACTTCATTTGTACTGTTGTGTTTTTTAGGCCCGAAACATACAAACAGGAGAGCTGGCTGCTGTGAAGATCATTAAGTTGGAACCAGGTAAGAGGGCTTGTCTTTTTGTATCAGTTTCATAGTGAAGAGAAACTTTTTTTTTGTGAGAAACACACAAAGCACAAATCAAACAGAATCACTTTGCATGAGCCCTAAGCGTGACAGCGCAATATATTCTCTAATGACTCAAAGCTGTTTCAATTTCATTTTTGTTTTATCAAAACCAAATTGAATAACAGTCGAATATTTAATGGACCAGCATTCCCGGCTGCGGTTGTTCTGTGCCATCTCTGTCCTGGTGGTAGAGCTAGCATCATACAGATTAGTGGGATTAGGAAGAGCCAGCAGACGGAGCTCAGCCGATTACAGACCTGTGAAAAAAGAGATTCACTTTCCTGATTCATTCATTGACACACTGTTAGCGTCAGGACCAGCAGTGCCTGAAAGGACATAAGTAACGTGAATAGTAAACAGACAATCCAAATTTACTGCTAGCTGCAGATCATCTGAAATGTATAAACTTGGGTTGTCAATTGATCAACAATTTTTGCAAATTAATCACAAATTAATCACAAATTAATCACAAATCTCTTCGGTTTTAAGTATTCCTGTAAAACCACCAAACCATTTGCAACCATCCAAAGAAAGGACAAATATTCTCCAAAATAACCCAAGAGGTGTTGCAAAAATGTAGGGAGGCACAGAATTAAATTTTGGACTCAATTCCGACTTCTCAGCCGGTCTGATTTGCCTACACCGTTCTGATTTCCTTCAACTGACAGTGTATACAAATGAAAAGGTTCCTCAACTCAAAGATTTATTCTTGTATCAAATAATTAGGAAACACTTCCCACAAGCTGCACTATTACTCAACTATTTATACTGTTCATGTATTTAAACTCTTTATATACCTGTTCACATAACATCCTTATAATTATACTAGTTCTGCTTAAATTAATATTGTGTAGTATTAGTGTAGTAATTGTTAACAATGGTATAATTGCAATAGAATAGTAAATAATAATTGAGGCTACTAATCTACTAATACTATCTGTTTACTTCTACTAATCTACTAATCTCATCTACAAACATCCGCTGTTCAGGTTTTCCACTATTCATCGACAATGTGTCACAGGATCTCTCTTCAGTTCAACAACTTTCAAAATGAAGTGTCAGACGACTGATACTAGAGTGCAAAGTTCTATTTCTTAAGCATAAATGGGATTTGTTTTGTGAAACAAAAGCCTCTCTGCTTTGTCACCTGACAGATGACTCCTCTCCTCATCTGTCACGTGCCCTGCTAAAATAAAGTGACGCTCGCACGATCCGAAACACCTCATGTAACACAGCATCTGAAAAAAACACCTTTCTATACCACATTTGTTTATTTAGAAGCAGCAGTTCTTTGAAAAGCTCTGTAATTAACAAATGAATGTCACCGCTGCTAGGTCACGGTTTAACTCAAGCGAAAAGTGAGGGATGCTTCTGATAAAGTTATTCTGTTTATGTTTGACCTATTAACTTGATCCTTCTGTGGAGTTGAAGTATTAACCCAGCCTGCGTCATCTTGTTGAAGCAGGGTTTTTCTTTTTCTTTACTCTTGCTCCTACCAGTCACACTCTCTGTGCTGGAGGTAAACAGCTGTGGGTGGACCGGGGAATCAAACAGGTTTAACCAGGAGGTATGACGACGGTA
>NC_024307.1:15042187-15061275 GCF_000523025.1 Cynoglossus semilaevis
ATGCCCTCTGGCTTTTTGTGTGATCCAGTCAGGGCTCTGTAAGATCAAGTGAACCATGGGTCACTTTGACCATCAGTTTACAGAGACAGCATAATTATTTGTTAGCTGCTAAGCTGAACAGCTCTCCAGGGACAGACAAATAGACCAGTGTGATGTCAACTGTGTCAAACAATTGACTAATTTTTTTGTTTTGTTTTTAACTACATCAGCTTTCTTAGTACCTCTGAATGCCATATTTCTCAGAGTAGTGGCATCAGTTTCCCTAATATGATTTAGTTTTAGGAATTGAAGCTCCATTTGTGGGTAGGAAACATGGTTTCATTGGTTTCTGAACAGTGAAGTGTGAAAATAACAAGCAAGCACTTTGTGTCTGGTGCCCACAGGAAAACTGATGACACTGAAGTGTGAGGCTGTGTAGATCTGCTGTGTAACGTTTACTAAACCTGTTGCTGGAAGGCAATTTTTTTTTAACATAAGATATATGATCAATGATTAAAAATAATCAGGAAAATCTTTAATAATAATAATAACGAAGAAGTGTTTTCATACACAGTTTTCCTCCATTGTCATTCTAACTGCAGCCTGCAGACATCATTGTCCATTTCTGACCTATGGCCTGTTGTTACATCAGGGTAGCATTATTACACTAACAAAAAGAGAAGTAAAGAAATGTCCGTCTAAGGTCACCTAACATCTACTGACTCCCGCACACCAAAGTGAAACTTGCATCACCGTGTACTCTGAGGAAGTGCTCACTCCGTCTCAGAGGAAGTGGCATCACGCTCATTCCACCAAGAAGCCTTTTGACCAAGTATGTCACTGAAATTATCGT
This sequence comes from Cynoglossus semilaevis, assembly GCF_000523025.1. Classification (NCBI taxonomy): domain Eukaryota; kingdom Metazoa; phylum Chordata; class Actinopteri; order Pleuronectiformes; family Cynoglossidae; genus Cynoglossus; species Cynoglossus semilaevis. Next base: position 15,043,020 of record NC_024307.1, read on the forward strand.
TGCTCAAAGCCCCGTGGCTCTCTGTGAACAACAGATCCACTGCAGCTCAACTGGATGAGAAATTACGTGCCAAAAGAAGACAGTGTTAATAAGTAATTATAACTAGATTAAAGTTCTTTAAACGCTCACAGCACATAGTGTTAGATTAAATTTCTTTAAACACTCACAGCACATAGTGTTTCATAACATGTCAAACTGGCATAGTGTACAAATAAAGTGCTTTTTACATTTGTTCAGACGTATACAAAGAAATAACAGCATGGAGGTCAGTGTGTTTCGCACATTTGTGAGGTTTAATGGACTTGGTTGATTTTGGTCTTTTCTTTGCAGAACTTTGTTAAAATCGTTGTCCTCAGTGATATTAGTCAGCCTACATTTCCTCCTAATTCATTTGAAAACTGTCAGGCTGTAGACTGACTTACTGCCCTGTGGTCAGGGAGGCTGATAAATTGGGGCCTGAAGTTAAAGCCCCCACCCCCAAAATGAGTGCTGGCTATTCTTATTTTGTATTTGTTTCACACTCTTGGGTTGTGGTGTGTGAGCTATACATTTGTGTAAAGATGTGTGTAAATGTATCCATACAAAGATCAGTCACAGTATCCAGTGTCAACACCGGCTCTCATCTTCATCTTCTCAAATCTGTCTTTGTTGTGTATATAAAACACATTTCAGGACAAAATAAAAATAAATTGTTGGCTTCAGTGAGGATATTTCCTTTGGTAATGGCTGTTTGTGGTTACTAGTTATTTTTTTGTGAACAAGCTGATTTTTTTGCAAGCACTTTAATGGGGAGCAGAAGAAAAAAAACACATAAAATTCGCTACTGTTTCATTTTACTCCTGGCGATCTTCATGGTGACCATTCAATGACCTTTATCTGGACAGTTGCCTGTGATGACAGTCTGTTGACAGAGCAGTGGAGCTGGCTGAAGATTGCTGGTTTGAAGCCTTCTCTTAAATGTTTCCAGCAGCACCGTGTTGTTTGCTCACAGTTGAATTGGTAGCAGCTGCTCTAACATATTTGTATCGTCTCACTTCCTACCGTTCTGACCTAAAGAAACTTAACGGAACTGGTTATCACCAGCCTGAACCACATACAAATCAAATGTACGCCATTTTCTTTCTGAGGTCTGTGTTTCTGTCTGTCAGTCTATCTCTGTACATGATAATTATCTACTTTTTACGTTTTACTAACTTTTTAATTGAAATGTTTTGGTGATTGACTTATTATGTTTTATTTTGTGTTTTTGTCTTTTTTTATTTAAAAACAAATTCAGGTCATTTTGACCTGTTTGCACTTTATTAGTTCTATCTAAATATAATGTCAAGCTTTTGACAGAATTCTAACTTTGTTATCAATAATTGATCAAGCTTTCTAACTTTGAAAGAATTCTAACTTTGTTATCAATAATTGTGGATTTTATCTCATTTTATGACTTGTTTAAAAAAAAATCACAATTTATGCCGCACATAAAAACTATACATTTTGTTAAACTATAAACTAATTTAAATCCTGTTATATTTATGTGAGGTCTCTCCTCCAGGATGGAAAAACATTTTGCCTGAAATGTAACAATTCCCTCGGCAGAAAAAGAAGAAAAAAAAACAATATAAATAATTTGTTCGTGACTCTGTGTGATTTCTCGCTGCCTCTGTTTCCAGGAGATGACTTTTCCATCATCCAGCAGGAAATCTTCATGGTGAAGGAATGCATGCACCACAACATTGTGGCCTACTTTGGGAGCTACCTCTGGTAGGAGCCAACTCAGAATTCTGCCTCGCTGTCCGTTCATACTGGAATGTTTCCTATCATCATACGTTATTGTGAGAAAGTTCTTTACAAGCTACTGCCTAAAACTCACACGTGGTATTTAATGACCTACTCACACCTGTGTGTGAAAGTATGACTCAACCAGTATTCACTGTGCCCCACTGAGCCAGGACGTGTTTTTTTTTTTTAATCGGTCCATGTGGGTTGGTGGCTAGTGTAGGAGAGGAAGTGGGGCTGGATGGACCCACCACTGCTTCAGACTTCCAGCAGATTTAACTGGGAACGTGAGCCTCAGATCTCTCCAACAGGTCTGAGGATGTGTGTCTTATCACAGCAGGCGTGTCTCAAATAATCTGCCCACCTCACGTTAACAACGAGCAGCATGCCATAATTATATGGATGACTTTTATTACATTAGACTGAGCTAGAGTTTTTATTCAGGGCAGCTCTGTTGACCTGGGATGATAATCAATAAATCTTAATCGCATGAGAAATTAAAATGAAGTTGATCATTTTGCCGGCCTTGATACATTTCCATGCGCGTGCATATAAGATATAATTAGGAGCATTTAGGTACTACATTACTAAATTTGATAACTGTAAAAAAAAATTACTTGTGAGAAATACAATTTAGTGCATTTGAAAGAGCGTACCTGCATATGCCATATTCTATATCATCACTACATTAGTGGTTAAGTCTCAAAATAATGTTGACAATATTATCATTTAGCTGCAAATATTTGTGGGACAATTTATTGTCCCACACAATGTGTTATCACCCCAGGCCTACAGCTTTGAGTTCATTCTCCGCCTCATTTCCTGACCTGAAATAATTTCCACATCAAGCCAAAGAGGTTTAAAAAGTAGCAAACAGTTGTGAGCGAGACTCTGTGACAGTTTACAGTATCATCACGTCTCATACTGGCCGACTGCCACACTTTGACTCATGTACTTTCATCACAGTTGCTCTAATCGTATTTTTAGCTTCACATCTCTGGGTTGACACAGTATTGCTACTCCACTCTATTGGAAAATGAAGTAAATATTTAACAGTGAAACTATGTCCAGGGTAAATGTTTAACAAGAAACATTCATCAGACTCAAATTGATCGCCTCTGTACACTGTATTACTGTTTTTCTTTTTAGTCGCGAGAAGCTTTGGATATGTATGGAGTACTGTGGTGGTGGATCGCTGCAAGATATTTACCATGGTAAGGAGTGCATTTAGGAAAACTTCTGAAATAGTTCATTATTGTCCACTGGTGAAACTTTTGTGTTTTGGCCTGTTGCAGTAACGGGACCGCTGTCAGAACTACAGATAGCCTACGTCTGCAGGGAAACATTACAGGTAATTATTATTGTCAAGTTAAAGGGGTTAGCTTTAGTTCAAGGGTAAAAAAAAACCTTTCCTTTCTGAGATACTGCTTTGTATGTTTAATGCTGTCATTGTCAAATATCATCACAAACCAGGTGTCTGTACAGGATGTCACCTCTGTTTCACTCTCATATGTTGCTGTTAGTTCAAAAACAGTCCAACCCTGTGTCTGTCTGTCTGTGTGTGTTAAGGAGAAACTGGTCTGATCAGTATTCTAGTCAAGGTGGCGCTGCTTCACGATGCTGTGTTTGGTGATGATTTGTCAATTAACAAGATCAATATAACCCAGCATGAGAGTAATGCAGTGGAAGACAAATGGACAGAGCAGGATGGACATAGTGTCCCTGCAGTGAACCAACTGCTTTAGGAAGATAAAGATACAATGTAAAGGCTGCTGCAGGAGATAAGCACAATGGAAAGGATCCAGTTCATATTGAATATTACTTGCATTACTTGGCTCTGTGTGCAAAATGAATGTTTATCTTGTTTATTTTGGGTGGAAAAAAACCTTATGTGACTGCTCTATCTTTTAAGAATTTTTTTCTTTAATCTTACCTACTTTCTAATTCCAGTTTACACATTTGATTAAATTTGTGCTGAATTCATTTACAGGGTTTGGGATATTTGCACAGCAAAGGGAAGATGCATCGTGATATCAAGGTATCGTATTTTTTCCTTCTGATTTTTTCTTTTTTTATTTGTTTTTTCTGCCAGAGATTAACCAGACCAATTGCTAAAATGTATCTGCTGCTAGAAAAGTTAGAACAATTGTCATTTAAACGACACCTTTGAACAGTATAAAAGAATGACATCAGTGTCCCACAGAAGCATTGCAGAGGTATGAATTAGAGCTGTGAGGCCTGTGTGCACTCAGGATCATGTGACCAATGGTGTTACTTACCAGTGAGTGAGGCGGAGCTGAAGCCCTTAAAACTCGGGGCACACACTCCGACAGGAGCCTCGGCCTTTGGTGTGTTATCACTGAAGGTCAGGGCTGAATCTATTATCTTTACTGGGCTCAACGAAGCAAGCTCTTCCTGTTTCCTCTACTCTCGCTGCAGGATGCCACTGTCAGTTTCGGCCAAGATTAATATTGTCAGCGGGACCCTCATAAATCTGTGGTAACGGTGTAGGGTTACGGTGCAGAATGAGATCCAGACAGTTTAGGTCTGGACCAGTCCAGATGTTCCTGGGAAAGCTTACCATGATTTTGGTACTTTTTGTTTATGAACCACCAGAGATTTTAAGTCCAAGTCTTAGTGGCCTGAAATCTCATATGGTCTTTTCTCTGGTTTATTTCTCCAAATTTAAAATCATATGGTGAACTCTTTTGATTTCCCAAAAATAGTGTTTAAAGTAAGCGTGAGTCCAATATATAGTGTATAGTATGTATAATTCCCTATAGAGGGAGTGATCTTAGAAACAGCCTTAGTTGTCTTCAAGTTAGCTTGTGTTTAGAGTGTTTCAAAGCAAGCCAAAATAACAGTTAGTTACAGTTAAAACCAGATGTTCCAGAGAAAACTAAACACATCATTTGCACCTTTGTTATGAACCACCAGGAATTTGACTGAAATCTTAGACAATCCTTTCAGTTGTATTTCTACAAATCATAAACCGGTCACTGGTCTTTTTTCCACCAGGGTGCAAACATACTATTGACAGACAACGGCGACGTGAAGTTGGGTAAGTTGTGTTGCATTTTTAATGGTCTAAAAACTAAACTAATTGTTGTGTTTGGTTTGCGTTACATTCAAATCATGTCAATCACGGTTACAGCCGACTTTGGAGTGGCAGCCAAGATAACAGCCACCATCGCCAAGAGAAAGTCCTTCATTGGAACGCCTTACTGGTGAGTATGTCACCGAGCCAGTCATCCATTAATAAGCTGTGCCAAAGAGTCGTTCAGCAGAGCCTTTAGAATTATAATTTATATCTATATAATCTTGTGCCCTGGAATCAATCCTCAAACATTTAATTTCTTATTTGTCTGTATCAACAACAGAATTCAGTTTTAAGGGAGACACTTAAACAGTTAAAGTTCAAAACCCCAAAGGTCTAAGTTCACATTCCAACAGCAGCTGAATGTTTTTGAGCGAGACTGAAACCTCACTGTCACTGACCCCTGACCTCCAAATGCACAAAGGTTTTGTTTTTAATTCAAAAAACCCCTTCCTCCAGAAGCTTTTAATCTTTTTTCATTCACTCAGGATGGCTCCAGAGGTTGCAGCAGTGGAGAAGAACGGTGGCTACAACCAGCTGTGCGATATCTGGGCTGTTGGCATCACAGCCATAGAGCTGGCCGAGCTGCAGCCTCCCATGTTTGACCTACACCCAATGAGGTTTGTTTTACTTTCCTCAAAATGATCAGTCAGAGCTTCCTTCAACGATCCAAAGGCTGCTTCCTGCTTTTGTTTTCTTCTGATGTTTCATCGCCTCTCGATTACCTAAAATGTCCATCCTGTTTCACTAAAAATGTAGGTTACATTTAGAACGAAGACTTCTCAGCTCTTTAGATTTGGACTCTGACTTTCCACGTATTTTTGTTTTAATATTTGTTTGTTTTCTTCACCAGGGCTTTATTTTTGATGTCAAAGAGCAGCTTCCAGCCTCCCAAACTAAAAGACAAAAACAGATGGTAAGGATCCGAGCGTACGGGCCCCGGGACTGTTTCAATGTTGACATATATATTATAGGTCTAGATACGTTGGCGGTGATGGCCAGCATTTAAATAAATCCATATGTGTTCCCCTCAGGTCCACTGGCTTCCATAACTTTGTGAAAGTGTCTCTGACAAAGAACCCAAAGAAGAGGCCGACTGCGGAAAAACTTCTGTCAGTAAGTAGGCTCAGTATTCTGTCAAGGTCGAATAACCCTTCAAATTAGATTTGATCAAGTAAAATCCAATATGGAAAATGTTCCAGTTTCTATAATTCATTGAACTACTTTACAATATTTTTTGTTATTTATTTACTTATAGGTTAAACACATAATAATTTCATATTACCATACGACAATTTTACAGTATGCAGCAGAACGTTGACGAGGCTTTGACAATTTAGATTTCATATCTTATTCAGATTAGTTCAAATGCCAGTGCTATTGTCTACCTACACTTGGGTGACTCTCAGGATGTCACGTCTCCAGATAACACTTCACATTTGTCCATTGTTGTTCCACACAGTTTAGGGTGAATCGTGTTTTCCCTGATCAGGCTAAATCTTTGAGAAACGTTCTCTGTCAACAACATCAAAACTGCACAACAAGAAGTTAAATTAACGACGGAACTGTTCAGAGTATTACAGAATAAATGGTTTTGTGTCAAACAACAGCAGGATCTCTGTCTATTCACTGAACGTCTTTGAGATTTCTAGCTGTTCAGACACTCATGCTCCATCCGTGAATTACTGCTCCAAGTTCAGGAATCAAATTAACTCATCACACTATCTCATCATTTCTTTCTTTCATTTTCATTTTGATTTTCAGTTCATTTTTTTAAATAATTTAAAGAAGTTCACTTCTGTTCTGATTATTTATTAGGCTTCAGTCGATCTATAAACAAGACATTCTGTTTTTTTAAAAAACTCTGTAAACTGTAAAGACATTCTGTTTTTTTAAAAAACTCTGATTCTTCAACAGTCTTTACTTTTATCAAATGTTCACAACTTCGTGATTCCATGTAACCCCCTCCTCTGTTGTGTCTGTCAGCACGTGTTTGTGGGCCAGACAGGTCTGACCAGGAGACTCGCCGTGGACCTTTTAGACAGGATGAACAACCCAGACAACCATCAGCATTACAGCGAGGTGGACGACGATGACCTTGAGGTGACGTACAATTCTGTCACATACAGTTTAACATGGTGCCTCAAGTTGGAGAAGTTATGGATAGAATTTCAAAATGGGTGTTTTTTTGACATTTTTGAATAAAATACAAAAATATAAAAACACACAAATAACGAGTCCTTTTTGGATATTAATTTAGCAGTGAGAATGAACAGAATGAGTCCAGTTTAACAGTGATGTAGTCCTAGAAGAAAATCTGGAAATTCCATTTTACATATTGGTAAAGTAGCAAGAAAATGTGTTTTAAACACATTCCTACAAACTGTTATTCTCATTCATCAAAGGAAATTCAGTAACAAATCAGCACAACCAAAGCAAATATTGAAATAACATTTAATCAAACTTATGAAATACCAGAAGAAAGAGGCGCCTGCAGCTCAACGTTCCGTCTCCTGTCCTGGTGTCTGTCCTAAGTCATTAATATTCCTTACTGGACATACCAGGACATCTGTGAGGCAGCCAAGGGTAGATGGTACCAGTGCCATTGAGACCACCATTGTGCTTTTGTCACTCTGACAGCAGGGACACTGTGTTGGCCCAGAAGGCTGTTGACTGCAAGTAGCCGAGCTTGTTGCAAACAAACAACCTCTGCGCTGCATAATAATGCGATCCTGCAGAAGAACTCTTCTCTCTGATCTGCTTCAGCTCATGTTCATGTTTCATGTCTGCCGCATGACTCAATACAATAGTTTGAAATAATGTGATAACAATCTTAGGCTTGTACTTCTGTTTCTGCTCCTAGAACCCGTCTCCTTATTCTGAAAATCATTTCCCCCCTCTGTGTTCCAGCCTCTCTCTGCAGTCAGACACACCATCCGCTCCTCCAACAAACAGGCTCGATCAGAGAGGTCACGCTCAGAGATCGACTGTAAGTGCACCAAACCCCCCCAATACCTTAAAGTGAACACCCCTCTGGCTCTTTCTCACAAGTCTCCTCTGTCATTGGTCAGTGTGTCAGTCAGTGAGTCAGCTCGGGTGTGTTTCAGTAGACCGATATCCTCTGCCGTCCTGCCTCACTCGTCTCACTAATCTGTCAGTCCTGACTGGCTACTTTCCAGATCAGAGCCTGTAGTGGTAGTGTGAGTAAAAATAGTCTGACGACCCCTGAAGGTTGATGTGGCTGCCCTAGAGATCATGATGTCATTCATTCTGTAAATATTATGTTAGGTACAAAAATAGCTGCAAGTTCAAATTCAGATCCAAAAGTTGGCCAAATATTATACAGTATTATAAAAGTCAACCCAAAGTTGTTAAAGTATGTCGAAATAGGAAGTCGTAAAAAAGGTGCCAGTAACATTTGCCGGCCATGTAGCAGTGAGGTGTAGCGATACCTGTTCTGTTTCACTGTGCTGTGATCATTTGTGCCAGACGCACTTCCTGTTTAGTTTCGTCTCCTATTTTTCACAATCACATTTGACTTTCCCTCCTACATGAAGCAAACAATGGGCCACATCGTGGAGAGCCCTGCTCAAGTCCTAGCTTCTCTGAGGGACACAGGGGGTATAAAGGTTAGTCACAGTGTAGTGAGACAGTGTGTGTTTGTATGATTCCCCAGCTTTACTCCTACGACTTCCTGAGAAATGGATAACGTCGTAGAAAACAGCACGTTGTCTCTAAGACTCAAATGGCACTAACACAGTGAGTTCCTGTGCATGGTTTGGCTACTTACAGTTGCCTTGGTTCTAATGAGGTAAAATCATTAGGTTGCTGTAGACTCTTAAAGCCTTGTGTGTGAACGTTATGTTAACTACCAGGTCAAATAACGTCTTCATGAAGCTAGGATTTAATTGGTTGAGCTCTGGGTACGTTTGAGTGGACGTTCTTGAATAGAATTGAATGGAATGACTTTATTTGCATTTGTGCAGTAAGACTAAAATGTATTCACAAAAGATATTTGTTTTTGTGCACTGAGCCCAACTGTTCAAATACTCACAGCAGCATTTACTGTAGTAGTGTCAGAGCTTGGAGCAGAACAAAACAAAGCAGCAGCAGCAGCCGTGCGTCTTTTATCAAATGGGGAAATAAATACATTGTCATCCCACTTGTTGACAAAATCACGTCACAGAAAAAGACCAATAACCAATGACAAGGAAGTTGTGTTGGTCCTTACATCTCACAAACCAGATTTTGACCAATCCTCCATTTTCCCCCAACCACACACACACTTTTATATATGTTTTATTCCCTAAAGCCTCGTCTTACTCTACGCACACTTTCTAACTCGAGCAGGAAATCTCCACGTGGAGATTTTGGGGCTGTTCATTGGTAGTCTGGTTGGTTTCTCTTGACCTCATTTCTAGGTAGTTGCAGTCAGATCATGTTAATACCAAACCCTGCCTCAGTCATTCTGTGTTTCTGAAAGAAACTGAGCCTAATTCCTGGGAGAAGTCATCTCTGTTATTTCTGTTTCCAATCTTTCCTTAAGATTTGTAGACCTGGTCAGTGTCTGTCCTGAGCTGTTTTTTTAAAGGGACTCATTCATCTCCTTGCTCAGCCCAAATATTTGTAAAACATAATAAACCAATCTAAGGGGCAGAGTTATGTGTTTAAACAGGTATGTTGCAATAGTAGTCATTAATCTGCTTGTGGTTACTTCCTGCTCTGGCTTTTATGCTCAGAAGAACATTTTCAAGATTCCTGGTAAGACTTTCACAGCTTTGCCTGTCCTCAAGACTTGAATACTGATGCCCTCTAGTGCCAAAGATGTGTCTTAAAAAAAGAAAATGCATACAAAGTGTCACTGACCACTATTTTGTCACTTACAGTTGACAAGCTTCAGTTTGAACCGCCGCTTCGGAAGGAAACAGAGGCGCATTCTGAAATGGTGATAATCACACTTTAAATTGTCCAATCAAATCCATTATTCAAGCCTGACCTTCAGTCCCTGTCCACTATCAGTCAGCATGTGCCAAAACAAAAGAAACTGAAAAAAATAGACATTTCTATTTCTGAGCATGTACGTCTTTCCACAGGATGTGAGTAAAGATAGTGATTTCCCTTCGCCCTGGAGTCCCTTTGCAGAAGTGGGAATAACAACCAGGTAAACCATGAAAACTGTTGTCATGACAACTGCTCATATTTACTCCCTGCTCTCTCTGCCTGTCTTTCTCTTCACTCTCTTCATCTGTCTTTTCTTTCTCTTTTTGGTGGATTCTTCTTATTAGAATCAGATGTGATTAAAAAAAAAGTTTAGCACCAACAATTCAGAGAGAAAAGTTCTATACAAAATGATATATTTTTAGTGTCAGTGTAGAGTTTATAAGAAGAGACCCCAATGTTTGTCATTGTTTTTCTTTCATTTATTTTTGCAGTTTTAGTGCTAAGTGGTAGTAGTTTATTTTCTTCTTTTTCTTTTCTGATCAATGGAAATATCAGTTTTGTAGGATCTCAGATTTGGACCCTCATTATACTGCTTTTACACTAGCATGTATGGTTAAAGTATGAGTAGCAGTTAAGCTTAATGTACCCTCACTGTAACCTTAGGTTATTAAATGTTAGCCCAGAGGGGAATGGAACCTGTGAAGAAATGGAGCAGCACCCACTCACAGCTTTGATTAACCTGTACCTGTGCACGAACAAAGAGTGTCTGCAGTTTTAAGTTTGTTCCTTCAGCCTTGAATCTCTGTCTCTGTTGTCCATGTGCTTTGACCGTTCTTCCTCCTTCGCTTCTGTCTCCTTCTCTGTGTCCCCTTGCCTTGTCTTCCAAAGGAGCCTTCTCAAAAGCGTTGAGGATGAATTGTTCCAACGGTAACACTAACTCTCTGTGTCGTCATGCTCTGTTCCGCCCCCCGCTCCCTCGCCCCTCCCCTTCACCCGTTCACCACTTTGTGGTGATGTTTGCACTGAAGTGATATCTGTTGTCCATCACAGTGTTTCCTTTTCATTGACATTACTCTGGCTTCCTGGAATAATCTATTTTGAACTAGGGTAACACAGGCCAAAATGTTTTGGCTGTTAATATTTCAGCGGTATTGTGAAAAATTCTATAGTTAAGAAAATGAGGAGACATAGATGGAACTGTGTGCTGTAGAAATAGTCCTGAAAGTCCATTCACATTTCATGTAAAGCAGTGTTTCCCAACTGTTTCTGTGCCACGGCACACCACCAAACAAAAATCTGACAAAAAGTATATGTAATGAAATATAATAACCTTCTAGTTTTAATATACTCACTATTCACTAAAATCTCAGCCTGTTTAGTTGAAGACAACGCTGACATACTCACAGGAATTGAAGAAAGGCACTAACAAATATCTTCATCAACAGCGCCGATTCTCTTTATTTTTTTTAGTTGCGGGAAATTGGATAATTTTCCACGGCACCCCTAATGGTCTCTTACAGCACACTAGTGTGCCACAGCACAGTGGTTGGGAATCACTGATTTTGCCTTTTAGCATTACAGCTAATTTCACAGGCAACAAATAAAAGTGTGAATATTTGAAACTTTTACACTCTTTTAAGTTTCAGTGGAGAAATTAATTAAAATTTTCCTGTATCTTATAAACAAGGCTGTAAAATGTTATTTTTGCAAAACATTTACATTTAAGGATCCTCCGCATGTACCTTTAAAAACCCAACTCCACTCTAACGTCTAAATTCAATCTTTACAACATGTGTTTCCTGCAGGGGACACATCGCTCCTCTGGAAGATGCTTTTGAAGATGTGGAGCTGTGAGTTCTTTTGAAATGACCTAAAGTCATGGTGTTTAATGGAGAAAGTTCACATTTCTGACAACTTTATCCACTTCAGGTCAACTCTGAAACCTGGACTCCCCCCTCCTCTGCCCCCAAAGGTGAGACATCATTCTGAAGAATATTTTTTGACATGTAGGGGTTTATTAAAGGTGGTCACACTAAATTGTTTGGTTCTCTGTTTGCAGCCGCGATTGAACAGTTCCTCTGAGGAGCTCGGCCTCAACGACGAGAAGTCTCTGACTGTGCGAAGGTTTCCCAATTCAGAGAACGGGCCGAGTCAGGTGGCTCGCAGACAGAGCACACCCGAGGGCCACAAGGTGGAGCACTCATCTCCAGATTACCTCTCCGTCAGCGTCAGCAGCCCCGGCCTTTTGTCCCACGCGTCTGACCCTGGTAAGTCTCTTTTATTCCCTTTCACTTCCTGACGTGTGTGAATTCATCGTCAAGTTGAGAAAGTCTCCTAACAAGTTCTTATTTTACTTTAACAAGCTCTCAGTTTCCTAATGAGCTCTTATTTTACTTTAACAAGCTCTCAGTAAAACTGAGTCTAAAGGTAAGTGTTGTTTTATAAATGTCTTCTCTCAGATATGGATTGTTCGTTTGATTTTATGGTTAGTAGTGATTCACGTGTCTGTCTTTTCTCACCTGACAGACAATGATTCAGATGGCAGTGTAAATGAAGGAAGTCTGAGGCCTCAGCTCAGCCGACACCGTAGAGAAAAGAAGGATTTTCCGGTGAGTTTAAAGTTTAAAATGTGTATATAATTCTATCCTGCACCTACTCAGATGGCCACAGATACACTGCATGTAACATGTGTTATAACATGTGTTATATTTACACTGAAAGAGTCTCAAATCATTTCCATGATCTATCTTTTAACATGTACTAAAGAAATGATAAAAAGTAAGATAGATTTTGATAGTTTCTAGTGTGAAGCAATGGAACAACATTAACAAAGAAACAATAAAAAAACTTAAAATATAAAGGGACATTGGGATTTGTTCATTTGTCTCCTTAATTGTTTAATTTAAATAAAGGAGCACTTTAAATATATACATTTATATAATACAATTCTATGAAATAATGTATTATTAATGGGCTTGTATTTCCAATAAATGACACAAAATTTACAATCCACTTCCCGTCACTGACTAAAAAAAAGTTGACCAGCTGCTGTATGGTCCCAAAGACCTACAGTTTTGCACCTAATTCCCCGACACTGGTTCCTCTTTAATCTTGTTCTTACACTTAGTTTAAGACGTTTTATAGATGAGTGGATTGTTGCGGTCTTGTCATCCTCATTTAACTACAAAGACGTTTCTCAAACCAGTTTTCTCATCTGCCACAAAAACCACAAAGTTTTTTTTTTCCATTTGTCAAATCCAGAGCTGAATGTTAAAAATAAAACCTTGAATCCTTCTCATGTCAGTCTGAAAAAACCTCCATTGTTGAGGCTTAAACTAAATTATGCAGCTACATTTAAAACAGCATGTCATTGCTCGGTCTGTGTCGCTAGGTCAACATTATCTTTTTATGTTTCCTCTGCTCTTTAGAAACCAGCTATCAACGGCCTGCCACCCACTCCTAAAGTACTGGTGAGCGACTCGTCTGCATTGTCCCTCACAGCCTTCACTCTTCCTCGCTGACGTGCTTTCACCACCACTCTAATTTATCTTCCTCTGACTGAGATGCTGCTCTGCATTCTGCAGATACTTTGGCTCCACAGAGTTCTGTGGTTGCCTCTGCTCCAGCTCCAGCTCCAACTCCAGCTTATTAAACCCTGGCTGACATTTCTGCGCTCCACTGATCCACAGCCTGCTTTCACTGCTCTGTTTTCATCTCTTGTACAGATGGGAGCCTGTTTCTCTAAAGTATTTGATGGCTGTCCTCTGAAGATCAACTATGCCACGTCCTGGATTCATCCAGATACGAAAGGTATGTCTTTTTTACACTTCAAGTTCACATAATTTGCATGGACCGACAAAACAAAAAAATATATAATATGTTTCAATTTCCTCACAGATCAGTATCTGATCTTTGGAACAGAGGACGGCATCTACACTCTGAATCTTAACGAGCTTCACGAAGCTACGATGGAACAGGTAACAGCAGCACAGTCTTCTTCAGCCCCGCCCACATGTAGTCATAGTCACTCCGCCTCCATCCTGGCACCACAAACATGCATGTGTCACGTTTACCACAGATTTAAGGGGGAGCACAATGAAACTTTCTGCAGTAATCCCATGTAAGTGGAATCACTCAGTCACGTGCATTAAATCATTGATTCCCATAGTGCGGGTTGCAACCCCAAGATGTGGTTTTGGAAATTTGTGGTGGTAGGCACTGGAGGGGGAGAGATTAAATCATTCATATTTCTCTAGTTTTTCTAAATAAACACATTAATTCAGTATGTTTTCCTCATATCTACTGAAATGGCAGATTAGTTCAAATAAAACAAAAAATGAAATAGTCTAAAGTATAACTTTATTTTGGGTAGAATATTATCAATACCACACAGTTGAACCTGCCAAAATCTTCTTCTTCTTTCTCCTCCTCCATTCATTTCCCTTTCCTCTTCTTCGTCTTCTTCTTCTACCCCTTCCTTCTTCTCCTCTGCCTCTTTCCCCCTTATTCTTTTTTCCTTTTCCTCTTCTTTTTCCTCTTTTTTTTTCTTCTTCTTTTTGTTCCTCTTTTTCACTCTCTTCTCCTTGTGGTTAATCCATGTTTTTTTTGTGTGTCCCTCTTAGCTCTTTCCAAGAAAGTGTACCTGGTTGTATGTTATCAACAATAACCTTATGTCTTTATCTGGTAAGTAATAAATTCTTTATTACCATTTTTTCTCCACTGTCCACTGTCATAACCTGCTGCCTTTGTGTCCTGTGTTACGAGTGTCACCTTTTAAGTGTTACGGCCTCTTCTTCTGCTAAGAACCACGTTTGTAAAGGTGTATTTGGTTTGCCCCCAAAACGAAAGCAGAACTCACTGCGTGTGGTTACAAAACAACTCACATCCATCACTCGAAACCCAACTGTCTTGAGTTTTCTGCCGTGAGAAATCAAACCTTGTCTGGGTTTAACAGTTGAGGATGGGGTTACAGCGTGAGAGGTCTGCTTTCTGTTTTGCCTTTTCCGTTCAGCAGTTTGCCCCTTGGTATACTAAACCTCTGTTCTCTTCTCTTCTCCTCTTCCCTTGGCCACTGTCCATCCTCCTCCTGTCACCTGACTTGATTTGATATTCTACTAACTGGCTTCATCAGAAGGTAATCATCGCTTCACCTCATCGTCATCATCACCACCACCACACTTTTTTATTTACCTCCTGTTCACAGCTAACCTTTCCACATAGTTGCTTTGTGGGACTGAGGGTTTAAAATGTATCTGCTTTAACTACTTTAAAATTTATATTGTTAAAAAAAAAGATTGTAAAAAGAATTACAGGAGACCCCCGAGATACGGGTTTAATCCGTTAGACAACAGCACTTGTCTTGATCGAATTTTCCTGATTAAAAACAACTAAAAAACAATTAATTTTTTCCAGCCTCCCCTCGGAATATTCTATTTCATTTAATCACAGGAGAAGGACTGGGAGTGAGGACTCGATTTAGACGACAGAGAGAGAGAGAGAGAGAGAGAGAAAAGTGGCGAGTAACTAATGCCTATCCCTATACAACAGTTTCCCGAGATACAAACATTCGTAGATACGAACAACCGCTGACTGATGTCAATAAATGTTCGTAAAATTTAACCTTTTTTGTTATGTCTCCAAAGAAATCTCTCCAATGACAACTCTGCCTCTCACCAACAATAACTCCTCCCTCCTCTTCCTCCTTCACCATCTACGTATACACATCGACTTTGCTCTAAACGACCTACGAACAGTTCAGCTTTAGAACAGCCTCTCGGAACCTTTTGTGTTCGTAGGTTGGGCACTGTCTGTATTTGCTCGTATCATGAGCAAAATCTTGTACTCTTGAGTATTTTGGTAAGCTCGTGTCTCGGGGTCCACTGTACTACAGTTCTCCTTTTGTTCCACATAAACAACAGTGTGCATAAGTCTTGGACCCTCAGTGTTTGTGTCGTTTCACCTTTAAAGAGCCTGATACCATTTCAATTTCCAGATAATTAAAAAAAAAACAACTTTTAACTTTTCAACTGGCTGCATTCAGATATACATAAATTGTATTTCCTCTTTTAGATTACCCAGGCCAGGCTAAGTACATAAATGTACTCTTTTAGATTACCCAGGCCAGGCTAAGGCAGTTGCAACCCAATCTGGGGTTGCCTGAAATGTCTAGTAATTGATTAAAAAAGTTCAAATCAGATTCAGGTAAAATGCAGTATATAAAAATATCTGAGCTGGCGCAGCTTGATTGAAGGCTCCTTAAATGTCTCTGGGGTCACCAGAAATTTGTGATGTTAAAATGGGGTCACAAGCCAAAAAAGGTTGAGAACAAATACAATTTTTTTTTGTTTTTAGCCTCAGATTTTTTTTCTGTAGGCAAGATCATTCCTTTAAGTGTACATTAGTTGTTGTGATTTTTACACCAGGTAAGACACAAAACTAAACTAGACTGGCTCTAGACTGAGTCCACACAGTTTCTAATGCACAAACAATTTTTGGCTCTAGGGAAATCCTTCCAATTGTATTCACACAACCTCATCGGACTGTTCGAGCAGCTGAAGAAGCCCGGCCTGGCAGCTCAGTTCCAGACCCACCGCTTCCCTGACAAAATTCTCCCCAGGTGAGACCGTGCTGTCAGATCATGAAGTTCTGGCTCTGGTTCTTCTGACCGTCAGCGTGTCACTTCACTCCTGCTGTGCAGCCTTATAGTCCCTCACTGTCCGTCATTGTGACAAACGACCACGATCAAAGAGAGAACAGAGAACGTTGGCCGACTTCCCTTTTCTCAGACGTCATCGTCTCCTTTAAGACTGTAGTCACAACAACTTGACTGTTTTTTTTCCCTCTTTTCTCAGGAGGTTTGCCTTAACAACAAAGATCCCAGACACCAAGGGTTGTCACAAGTGTTGCATTGGTTAGTTGTTTATTTCCATTTTGTTTTATCACAACAAAACAAAACAAATCTTTCTTTAACACTGCTATAAATCATGATAATTAAATAGTTTTATTTTGAATTATTTTGAAGATGGGTCATACTTTCTCTAACTCTCTCTCTCTCCCTCCCTCTGTCTCTCTCAATATGTATATATGTCCCTCTGTCTCTGTCTCTCACTACAGTGAGAAATCCATACACCGGCCATAAGTATCTGTGTGGAGCACTACAGTCTGGGATTGTCCTCCTGCAGTGGTACGAGCCAATGCAAAGGTTTATGCTCATTAAGGTCAGTTTAACACTGCACCTCTACATTCCTGCACAGTAAAAACAAATGTGTCAAAAAAAAAAAAAAACTGAGCTCTTCGTCCTTTCTCCTCTCCTCCCGCTGCAGCATTTTGACTTCCCCCTCCCCAGCCCTCTGAAGGTGTTTGAGATGCTGGTGGTTCCGGAGCAGGAGTATCCTCTGGTGTGTGTGGCCATCAGCCAGGGAACAGAAACAGGGCAGGTGGTCCGCTTCGAGACCATCAATCTGAACTCCTGCTCCTCCTGGTTCACAGAGATGGGAACAAGTGAGTCACAGCATCATTTGCAGCATCAGTGTCACATGACCAACTGGAAAAAGTGTAAAATCAATGCACAGAAACCTGTGAGTTCACACAGGTGTGTGGCACCTTTGAAAGTGCTGTTGGAGTAGAGTGTTGATCTTGGGTTGGTAATAAAGTTGTGTAAAATTGCTGCAGATTGTGTGGCTCAAAAATGTCAAAACATTCTTGACTGTTTTGTTTTATTGTTTTTTTTAAGTTTATTTAAAGGAGAAAAAATATACATATTTAGGGATCAGACCTTTTTGAATTAAAATACGTTGGTAATAATGAAATAATTTCAATATACGATAGAAACCTTTAGATTTCTAAAATTTGACTTTAGCCCTTAAATACTGAACCATCCACCAGACAATATGCTGGTTAAAAAGCTTCTCTCTACTGTACTTACACTATGAAAATGACTTTGTTGTGTTTTTTGTGTTTTTTTATTTTTTTATTTTCACAGGTAATCCCCAAGTAGATGCAATCCACGTTACTCAACTGGAGAGAGACACCGTGCTGGTGTGTTTGGACCGTGAGTAGAATCCCTTCATATCATTTTATATCATTTCATATTAGGTTCTCTGCTCTGGTCACAGCCAAAGTCGGTTTAGTTTCCTGTTTAGTTTAATCTCCAAATTTTTTTCTTTTACAGAAAATCTAAAGATTGTTAATCTCCAAGGCAGATTGAAGTCTAACAAGAAGCTGGCTTCTGAGCTCAGCTTTGACTTCTGCATTGAGTCTGTCGGTAAGTTATCAGCCACAGTTACCCGCAGATGTGTGAAAGGAAGTAAATATGTTAAATTCATGCAACACTAAACTATTCCACATGGTCTTATTCTGAGACTCTAACACTGCCATGTTGACAGTGTGCCTTCAGGACAGTGTTCTGGCCTTCTGGAAACACGGGATGCAGGGAAAGCGCTTCAAGTCCAA
>NC_024307.1:15061379-15075510 GCF_000523025.1 Cynoglossus semilaevis
GGGGCACTGGGGTAATGCAGGGCAAATGATACTCACTGCCAAAGTTTTACTTGCACTGATTTCACTTGATTTATTTTCATTTTACATTTAAAACATTTTTTTAAAAATTATTTTATTTAGAAAAAGTTCCATTCATTAATGTTATTATTATATAATGGACCCTTTATTGATTTGAATAAAATGCATCCCCCTTTTTCATTTAAAACAGTTTTTGTAGAAACTACAGTTTTTTAAATACATTTCAGAGCTGATCTGAAGGAGGCTGTGAAAGTGTGGACTTGGGAGGAGGCTGAGGGGCTTGACAGTTACCCTGTCAACAACTGGAAATGTTGTAAATAGTTGACATCTCTGTTTTAGGTTTTAAGTGTTAGTTGGTTTGAAGTTGACAGATCTGGGCTGCATTTATTTAAAAAAAAGTTCAATTCATTGTTATTATTATATAATGGATCCTTTATTGATTTGAATAAAATGCATCCTCTGTGTTTAACCCATCCATGAAACAGCTGCAGTTGGCAACACCTTACTGCCCCCACGGAACACAAACATTTTTTTAGTTTTCGCTCAACACTACGGTTCACACCAGCCAACTCTAACTACCAGGCCAGAAGCTCCCAAAGAGACATAGATAGGACTATTGTTATTAATCTTAACTTGGCCTTAAAACGACAAAAATAAAATTCTTTAACTTTCTCTCATTCCTCAAGCTGTGAAAATTACTTAAAAGTTGAATCAAGTAATTTTTCTATTTCTATAAAAGAACTTTTAAGATGTGCAGTTGTTGATTAAGTCATTAGCTAGTCATTGATTAATCTTCTAATCCTTCTAATGTGACAACAGCTCAGAGACTTGCGTTGCCGACATGAATGCGATCGTTGTCGTCCCACACGTGAACAAACACCTCTGACCGGGCTGCACAAAGAGCCTGAGTGTCGTCTGCTTTTATGCGCGGTGACACGCTGTAGTGATGGCAGCAGATTAACCCTCTTTGTGTCACAGAGGAGAGCTAGTGTTCACGTGATCACGAGCCGCGGGGTCAGCAGCACAATGAAAGTTCAGGAGATCACAGGGAGGTGAGACGCTTCTGTTTTTATGGAAGGCGATACAGTGGCAGGGGTCGACCTTTTTTAAGAGCCCCGTCGATGTCATATGCACTCAGCCCGACACAGAAGGTCGACTTTTTTTGTAATGTCAG
Organism: Cynoglossus semilaevis; assembly: GCF_000523025.1. NCBI lineage: Eukaryota > Metazoa > Chordata > Actinopteri > Pleuronectiformes > Cynoglossidae > Cynoglossus > Cynoglossus semilaevis. Next base: position 15,062,572 of record NC_024307.1, read on the forward strand.
CAGCCATGCAACATTTATGCTCCGTCATAAACGAAAGCCGTCACGCAACAGGGAGCGGCGCTAAATAATTCAGCCGGCGTCTGGTTATGATTCCCTGCAAAAAAGCGAAGGCATTGTTGATCCATGCCTGCCGTGGTGGGTGCTCCTCTGGAAACACCTGAGACCTTGTTCTCATTTAGACTTGGAACAGATCAGATCTCTCCCCAGGCCAAGGACTTACACCTGGCAGGTGTCAGCCGTCGTCTATCTCTCCATCGTCTCTCCGCACGTTTTCATGTCGTGTCAACACACATCACAGCCTGTTTTTGTGTTTTTGTCACTCCTGAGTGTCAGGCTACACCTTGTGACTTGAAACAGGAAAAACAACCAGGATTGTGCACGGCACCACACACAGAGAGAGAGAGAGAGAGAGAGAGAGAGTGCCTGGAGACCACACATTCACTCCCTTGAATACAATCGGTTACAAAACATGATGACATTTTTTCTGTCAAAGGTCGTTGTAGCCTTGATCTCAGTGTAAACATTCGTCACATAAAATTTAAATACACACACACACACACACCAGTCTGACATTTTTTATCCTACACACACTGACACCAGGACCACATTATTAATGTTTCATCCTGTGTGTAAATGTTTACAGCTCCATCACCTGTGACTACAGCTGTACACCAACCATTTTTAGCCGATGATTAATGCAGCCGTGCTTAAGGGTTAACGTAATAGTTCTCCTTTCGCTCCCTCTTTTTTTTAATCCAATCTTTTTTTTTTTTTTTTTTTTTTTTTGCTTTAAAAATGTGGATTCTGGTTTTGAAATTGAGATAAGCCCATTTGCGAACGGTCGCTGGTAGCTTTGTTTACCCAGACGAGATCGTACGCAGCATACGCATGGTGAATACGATGCGTACTCGGTGTACTATTGAGTGTACGAGTACGATGCGTACTCGGTGTACTATTGAGCATGTTCTTCTGTTCCTCACACTGATTGGCTCATGCATCGTATCATCTCTCAGCATCTCCCCTTGTCTGTCGGTCACTCTCTCGTTCACTTCGCTCTCCGTCGCCACCCTACATGTAATTGTGTGGGAAAGTCTGGGTAATGCAGTCTGGGGAGGGTTCGTAAAGGGTTAATATATACGTAAATAATATAATAACTATCTCGCCTCTGTTTCGCGATTTTTCCCATTTCGCTTTGAATGCAACTAACTAACTAATAGTAGAGGACCAGTGTAGTTCAGTGTTACTGAATTATCCAAAATGACTACTGCCAGTCGGTAGAAGGTTTTACATTTAATATTAGCAGAATCTAAGTGAATGTAGATAATGTCATATTTTCAAGCCTTTAGAGACACACATTTCAAAATTAAATCTCATCAGTCAATAAAATAGTCATGTATCACACTGTGCTAATAGTCAGACCCATCAGAGTCCAATAAGATAAACCTTTTTGGTGAGTTCTAAGGAATGTAAAACCAAACTGGCTTCCAAGGCCTTATAATTTCAGAAATGAATCTTTTTTCGTATTAATTCCTGTTTTTGTTTTTGTTTTTCAGGTGACCCAGGAGATTTGTGATCCAAGCAGAGTTTTCCGTCTCCTGGGTTCTGACAGGTGAGTAACAGCGATATTTTAATCTTAAACCACATCACAGGGCAGAACAGCAGGAGTTCTACCAAAACTCCAACGATCTTAGACGTCTCTGAAGGTTCACAGCCCCTCTGTTTTTTTTGTCCTCTCTGTTTCCTGTTTTCTTCCTCTCTGTAATTACTGATTGCATAATCTATCAGCTCCGACAATTTCCATGAAACCACACACTGGTGGTAATAGTTGTCCTCCCTCAGGTCTCTGTGTTTTTCTCTACTACCTGGAAACCATCACGCAGTCTGCTTCACCTCCTGCTGTTCACACAGATGTGTCTCTCACTGAGCTGCAGCCTCTGTCCCTGACCCACAAACATGTTTTTGTCTCAGGCTGATTGTTCTGATCACTTTCCATCACTGATGTTTTCAAGTGATGGAAACATCAGTGATGAAACATCATTGATCGATCCTTCTTTTTTTCGATGCCTGTCCTCATTGATCGATCCTTCTTTTTTTCGATTCTCAAAAAGCAAATAGATACAGAAATATTTTTTAAAATTCTTCCTCATTTTTTTCTCCCTTTATATACATGAATGCTTACGTCTGTGTCACACATCACTGACCACATACAACATATGTATGTTTGGCATGATTGTTGATCAGCACATGCACTAGGGGGCGGTGTTGACTCCACTATTGTTTTTTTTCAGGCTTGGCGTCAGTTTTCTGTGACGATGATGATGCGTTGGGGTAGCTACGTGAAAAAGTACAAAATTCCTCACGTATTGAACGGAGAGGACGCAGGAAAGACACGTACTTAACGTTGAGCGTAATGTGTTTTAATCAGGTTCATGGCTGAAGGCGGTGCTGTGTAAACGTATATGCAAACGTACAATGTCCACATTTGAACGTTTACTCTCCTGACTATAAACATGGCCGACAGTTATGTTTCAATCACTGGAATACACCGTGAAACATCTCGGCTGTAGTGATGATGTCATGAAGGGCGCGATTGGCACAGGGTAGGATTTTACTTCCGCTTGTAGACACTGACTGAGCATGCTCAGTGCACACATACTCTCTCCTCAGCGTAGATGTCAGTCAGGTTTGTTGACTCCACGTCTCTCCCTCTCTCTCTGCCCACTTACTCCTCCTCTTCAATGTTTTATTCACCACTGCCCAGGCACTGCCAGTTTGGTCAGGGTGAGTCTCTCTCTCTCTCTCTTGCTCTCTCTTTTCCTACTCTCCTGCCTCTGTAATTTCATCTGAGGGAAAGGACAGTATGGAGCGGAGCTTCTGCGCTCAGCTGTCACACCACCATCACCAGTCTAATGCCACATGACGTTGCTGCCGATGTGACATCATCACAGCCAAACTGACTTTTAACAGTCGTTAAAAGTGCACCGACAAACAGGTGTTGTTGACCTGAGGCTGAGGTCACACTGTCACTGCAGTTGGAACTGTTCCATCCTCTGTGTCTCAAAGAGTTCTTAAATATAATGTGGTGTGTGATTTTCTTGACCTGAATCCACTCGCAGTGATCTCCGCTTAATTTGTAGAAAACTTAGAGAAAACAAATCCCAGAATCTTTTCCCACCATGTGATCTGTTCCCATAATGCCATTCTTCACTCCAGTGTGCTCGTCCACCATAAAACCACTTCTCTCCTGTTATTGGTTGAATGCTTTTAGCATGATCCTGCTGTTTTTGTCCTCTGACTTTTTTAACAAAGCAATGAAAATGGTAAAATATTCCAATTTAAGAAAACAACTTTTAACTGTTCTTCTTTGGGTCCTGTTCCTTCCCCAGAGTTGTGGTTCTGGAGAGCCGACCCACGGACAACCCCACGGCCCTGAGCAACCTCTGCATATTAGCAGGTCACGAGAACAGTTACTGACTTCCCCTGACGCAGACCGGACAGGTCTGAGAATAAGTTAGGCAGGAGACATCTCAGATGTGGGATAATAATAGAAAACAAAGTGTCTTTTGGAGTTCCTGTTACCGATTAGACAGGTCAGTGGAAACGGCAACAAAAGGAAAAGTCCTGAAGACGGGAGTCGTGAGGATCCTCGAAAAAAACCAGCAGAACAACTTCAAGAAATACACGTTACATTTTCCTGACTTTTCCGTGCTGTCAACACACACACACACACAGAGAGAGTCATCTGCAGGTATTATAGCAGAAAATCAAGTGCCATGAAAACCGTACTCACAGATATACTGTATGTGATTGTATGAAATCCTTGGGAGGTTAGGGTGTTTTGTTTTTGTCATCAGTGTCATTAATCTTATAACCAGGGTCAAGATTTTTTTTTTTAAACTTTGTAGACAAATTAATCCATTGGTTTGTACAGAGACCCAGCAGATAGGTGGGTTATTTAAAGCAATATTTATTAACCTCATCTTCATTAATAGGGTATGTTTGAATCCCAGACCATGACGGCGCGTCACCACCCAGTAGAACCCCTCCCTCTTCTGCAGCAGCAACAGCTTCTGCTCCTTTTTTTGTCTCAAACCTCTGGATATAATGTACATTTTTAACCTCTCTGTGTGTTTTTTTTCTTTTATAGTCCCTTTTAATTCTCATTATTTGCACCATGTAAGCACTTTTGTACATTTTCCTTTTTTTAATTTAAAATAAAACAACAAAATGAGGGACGATGCTCAAGGGTAGTTTGTGTTTTTCTGTTTAACATCTTCCGCATTCCCTTGACTAAATGATTTAATGTATGCCGTTTTTTTAAATAAAAAATATGCTGTTAACATGATGACATGGCTGCTGGGTTTATTTCTGGAGATGAGTCCCTAGTGGGGGGGGGGGGGGGGGGGGGGGGGGTATTGAAGTAGCTGTAGATCTCCCCTCTTTAGTCTGTCGTTCCTCTGACATCAGCAGTCGGTGCTAATTGGTCTCACTGTGACTGAATGAGTAAACTTTTCCTCTTTTGTTTATTTGCGTCTCAGTGGTGTGACTCAAACACACCTGAACCGTCACATTAACCTGTGATTTTAATTTGTAGTAATCGTCACAGTAACAAAACCTCAGAGGAATCCTGACTTTAAAGGTGGAGCTCAGAGTTCTTGTTTTGTTTCTGTGATGAAAGATGAAGAGAAAACAGCAGTGACTCCACCGGATGTACGATGTATGTCTTTCAAGAATAAAAAAAAACAGGGTTAAACTTATGAACTCATTTGCAACGGAAAAAATGTTAGATTTTGCTGAACGCTAAAAGCATAAAAGAGAATAAAGGAAAGGAAAAGTTGATCTAATTTCGCTCTTTATTTCTTCTCAGAAAAGATGGCAGAGAGTCTGTCAGTGAGGACGTTAAAAATCAACGACTCCGTTGCTCGTTCTGTGTATGTGTTTTATTTTGAAGGTGTGGAGCGGATGTTGTTGCAGCGGCACTAACTGTAGCTGCAGCCTGTGTTTAAATGCAGAGGCTGCTGGACGAGCACAGACAGTTGAGCTGAGGTCAGACCACGAACACCGTCATCGTCACCGTGGAGGAAAAAGTAGTAGAAGAAGGAGAAGTAATTAACACCTGAGGACGATTCTTCTCGAAGTAAGTTCACACATTTTATTCACTGTTTTTGACTTTTATTTCTGCAGGAACGTGAAAGTGGATGCATTCACTGTTTTTTGAACAGATGCAGAGTAATATTTTTTTCATCTTATTATTCCATCCTCCAGCTTTACTTTAAAATAATTTTCCTCGTATTTCGTGACCATTTCTTCGGCTCCTGCTCTTCAGTGCAGCTCTTTGATTTTTCTCCCTTTATTCCTCAGTGTGATCTGTTTTCACCCTCCATCCCTGTGGGATGTGACCTCATATATGGTTTGCATTGCAAATGTGTTGGCAGCTCAGGCTAACAGTGTACACACACACACACACACACACACACACACACACACACACACAGGTGTAACGTTGCCTCTTGGTTCATTTAAATGTATCTTTGAGAAGCGGAGCCAGAGGTTAAATTAGCATTTAGTCCTGAACATTTATGAGGTTAAATCTAACCTGAGTCTAATGTAAACTTTCAGGTTTACATCAGCTGAGGTTTTCTTTTTTCCATGAGCTCATATTTAGTTCATTTTGATAAAGTTAATAATAAGTAATAGTTTGATTTTTTTTTTTTTTTTTTTTTTTTTGTTGTTGTTGGACTAGAGTTAAATGTCAAATAATTTCTGGTGCCATACTGTAAGTTGTGCTAAAATGAGAATGTAAGGGTATTTGTCCTAATATTATTTTTAGCCATGTTTGGGTTTTAATTATGTCTTACTTTACTTTATTGACAATTGTTTACTTATGTTACATTTTAGCAACATTTGTACCACTGGGTCAAATGTTGCTATATTTTCTGCTTTTACACAGGTTATAATATGGCTAATCTCCTTTAACTAAATGCTTTATTGTTTTTTTTTTAGTAGCATATGTATAAACGGTAGCTACACATACAGCACATGTAAAGTAGCATATTATTTAAATAACTTTTAGTCTAACTTTTTACTGTTGCCCAGCTAACTACATTGTTTTGGTTCTAGCATACTTTTTCAATTTGAATGCTAACTAAGTGTTAGCTTTTATTTATTTGAATTTTTACTTATAACCGTCATTATTTTTGTGCTAAATCAACCTGATTGTTGTTTTTTAGCTGCTTTATAGTTTTTCTAATGTTAAGTATTTTGGTCATCAAGCTAATTTGTAGCTTTTGTAAAAAAAAAATCTTTTGTCTAACCTTCATTTGAACTGTTTTTGAGATGTTGCTGATGTGTTTGTTCTTGTTCAACCTGCAGACTGAGGATATATTTTTGCTCCTTTTTTTTTTGAGGATGGAGAAGTATGAAAAGATTGGAAAGATTGGAGAAGGCTCCTACGGCGTCGTCTTCAAGTGCAGAAACAGAGACACAGGACAGATCGTAGCCATCAAGAAGTTTGTGGAGTCAGAGGACGATCCCATCATCAAGAAGATCGCACTGAGGGAGATCAGGATGCTCAAGGTGAAGAAGACACACACACACACACACACACACACACACATGGTCTTCTAATTCTGTGATACACTTCTTTTTGTGAAGTTATACCGTAGTTGTTCCTCTGTAATGTAGAACAAACCTTCGTTCTGTTGCTGCCCTGTATGTAGTGGCTGTTGTTCACTGCAGGATCACAAGCAGTGTTTTTGTAACTTAATGTTAAGAGTTAAATTTTATAGTAGTATTTTTTAAATATAAGAATAGTTAAGTTCTGTGCATTTTATTGTCTTTGAGCCACAAAAACAAAAAAGTCATTTCCAAACCGTCAGTTTTAGTCTCAGACCAGTCTTTAAACATCTTCACCGGGATGAAAACAGTTATTAGTTATTAGTTATTTGACTGTATTTTTTCCACATAATTTCCCCAAAAACCGTTGTTTTGTTACAGCGGTGGGTGGTTGAATTAGTCATGCAGTGGGTGGAGGAGTGTGTGTCCTGCTGGACTACAGCAGCAGCAGCAGCAGCAGCTCATAAATAGGACAGGATGGGGACGGTTGTCATGAGCAACAGCATGTTTATCACCATCTGTTAACAGTTTAGTGTGTTTGATAAGAGCAAACCAAAGACTGGACTGGACCAATGGAAAAGCTCCAGGCTAAATTTAGAAGCAGGTGAAAATGTCCTTGAAATGTCTGGAACTGTCCTTGAACTTTTAATGAAACCATCCAATCCATGGAAAATAGGATTAAAAATGTAAATAATGTTTGCCATGAAGGTAAAGGGTTAATGTGCGAAATATTTTCAGGTATTCTGGATTAGATAATCCCAATTTACCCGATCCACACGTTTTACATGCATCAAAAGTTTAAACGCAAGGAGAAGAAAGTTAGCTAACATATAAGTTAAGACTTAAGAAACGGGCCATTAAAGTTAGCGCAAAACATTTTAACTTTAGTAAACCAAAAATATGAAAAAAAATGAGTTAAGACTTAACTCCAGATAGAGACAACCAAAAATTAGATGTTGGAAAAACGGGCCATTAAAGTTAGCGCAAAACATTTTAACTTTAGTAAACCAAAAATATGAAAAAAAAAAGAAAAAATACAAAAAAAGACTTGATATATTCCAATAAAATTTATCAGAACATGATGAAAGATCACAATCTAAAAGCGAAATTTACAAAATATCTAGAAGTTAGCCCACATGATATCTAAATGTTAGCTAACGAAAAAGCTTAAACTTAGCAACTCGTAGTTCTAACCTCTGATGAAGTGGCAGAAATAATTGACTGTGGATTTTTTTTTTTCTCTTTCATTTCTGATTTTATGTTTTCTTTTTTCTGTGAAGCAACTGAAACACGCCAACCTGGTCAACCTGATCGAGGTGTTTCGACGCAAGCGGAAGCTGCACCTGGTGTTTGAATACTGTGACCACACGGTCCTCAACGAACTGGACCGACATCCCAGAGGGTGGGTCACTAAAACTACTGCTACTGTGGTCTGACAAGGACAGGGGACCTGTTTTTAGATGTCAGTTTGGTGGAAGAGTGGTTAGTGGTCTTGCCTTACAGCATGAAAGTCACAGGTTCAATGCCATGGGGTAACAAATCTGTTGATTAATCTTGAATTGACTGTATGGAGTTTTTTGTTTTTTGTTTTTTTTTGTGGGTTAGACCAACTGTTCACTCTAAACTGACCATAGGTTTGAACGTGAGTGTGAATGGTTGTTTGTCTCCATATTAGTCTCCTTTGATGGACTGGACCACTGGTGTCACGTGGTGACTGGTGGCAGTGAAAGGATTAAGTTGGAGATGTACAGATATAAGTAAGTTAAGGTGACTTTCCCAGGGTCACATCAGCATCTGTACTAATTGAATATTCGGAGGGACAAAAAAAAAGGATCACTGGAACCGATCAAGCATGAGTCCAGGTCTTTGAACTTGATTTTTTTTTTACCAGTCAGCTCCCAACATGATGAAATGTCCTACCCATGGACACAAAAGCCCAAAATAAAGAAGCAGTAATTTTAGTTTAGTCAGATTATATTTTTTTTTTTACCTCTGCAACAGTAACACCTTCAGCTGATAAAAACCCAATTCAAGTGTTTTGGGGTTTTTTTCTCCATAATTACATAAACTGTACACACACACTGTCCTCACACACTGGCAGTGTTTTACTAAAATCCCCACAACATAAATCTCTACTTCGGCTACTTTCCATTACACAAAGTGCTGTGTACTTTCTATTATTTCTACATTACACATGTAGAACAGCGTCCTCGCTGCTTTGTCCGACTGTGATGGGCACAGTGTTGGTCTCCAGGGGAGGCTGACCTGCTCGCTGTGGAATGTTTACAGTGATGCTGTGGTCCCACAATGCTTTGCTGTCGAGGAGGAGCAGTCGGGGACTCCTCCGGTTCGGCCACATTTTATAGGGAGTGTTTTGGCTGTCTGCCCCCCCCCCCCCCCTCGGCCCCCCCAACTCTGTTCCTTGGACCCAGAGACTTCAGCAGATGTGAAGAAGACGAGGGGCGGGGTGTGGAGTGTGGTTAACGGCCAGTGTCAGGTCCATTTAACCATTTCCCAGGCAACACTGATAGATGACTTTCCCTGGAAGAAACAAAGAGTTAGTGTTGAGCATCAGGACTGAAATAAAGACAGGACTGTCTGCAAATGTCTGGGGGACAGAAGTGTCAGAACAACACAGCAGCAGAGACAGGAGCAGAGACAGGAGCAGAGACAGCAGCAGAGACAGGAGCAGAGACAGGAGCAGACACGTTTGAATGTTTTCTTTTTTCAGGGTTTTATAAACTTGGTTTTAGTCGTTTACAAGTTTTTCTGCTCCAGTAAAGCTGTCCATTACAGAAGCACTGATCGAGTAAAAACAGTAACATCTAAGCCCAAAGTTTGCCATGAAATGCTAAAAGCTAGCGGAAGACACACTAATATAGTAAAGATCAGTCACACTGATACTGATAAACCAATAGATTAGGATTAGGATTATCTTTATAAAAAAGTGAAATGGTCTAAAGCTAAAATGAGCAAAAAGATGTACTTTATAATCTTGTCTTAAACACCAGTGACGGATGCTGTTTTTCTCATGCTAAGTTCTACCATTTGAGCTAACCCTCATTGTAATGGTTAGCAAATCTGTCCAAATATTTATTAAAAACAGTGAAGATTTATATTGGTCCAAATATTTATTAAAAACAGTGAAGACAGTCGTTAAAGAACTTGATAATTATATATTTTTTTCAGTGAGATTTGTGTTTTGTCTTCCAGAGTTCCAGAACATCTTGTGAAAAGCATCACGTGGCAGACGCTGCAGGCCGTAAACTTTTGTCACAAACAGAATGTAAGTGACTGGATCTGTGGGGAAGGAAGAGGAGGAGGAGGAAGAGGAGGAAGAGGAGGATACAGTAGCTTTTTTACAATCCTCCCCCTGTTTTTGGAATTCCTTGTCCTCCTCCCTCCTCCAGCTCCCACTAACTCATTATTTATGGCTCCCTCTCCTCTTCTGAGTGATAGTTAATGTTTCACCTCCATACCAAAAAAAAACACCCAGCAAGTCCTGTTTCTACTGAGCCTCACACTGGGATCTTTGATCACAGCAAATGTCTGAACACTGAGCTTTTACACAGACAGCATCTGTAAAGACAGAACGCTGTCTGTGTGAAGACTGTGTACGTGCAGGAGTTTGACTGCTGTGACTCAAAACACTTTAAAATGTGTTGGTTTTTTCATTGAAAGATGATTCGGAGGAGCTGATTTAGCCAAATAGATTTTTTATTTTGGTTCTTATAGTGGAGATCTTCACAGGATTTGAAACGATAAAGTCATATTTTACACAAAATATCCTTTACTTAAACATTTGTAACATTTTATACTGCCATTCCTTTATGTGATTTAAGTAAAATATTAATTTTTTAATCGTGTACAAAATTCAGTTGCATTACATTTTACTATATATAGTTTCACAAATCATTAATTATAAATCAGATTTGATATGTTGGACCGTATATATATATATACATATATATTTATAAAATATATTAGTTAGTTGGATAATGTAACTAAAATACATCACTTAGCTGTGACTAATTTTTCTTCTTGATGTCTTACTTTTTTAATATATATTTTTTATATATGATTTTGTTTTAGTTTTATTTTTTACAGTTCTCCAAAATTATAACTGGATGTATATATCTAATACATATAAAACTATAGATAGCTTTATCCCAATGTACGACAGGAGGCAGGAAACCATGAAGGTGACCTTTGACCCCGGCTGTTAGCTGACATTTTGTCCGTGTGTTTGTTCAGTGCATCCACAGAGACGTCAAACCAGAAAACATCCTCATCACCAAACATCAAGTCATCAAACTGTGTGACTTTGGCTTCGCCAGAATTCTCAGTAAGACGTGAACACACACACACACACACACTGAGTGAAGCAGTGCCCCCTGCTGGCCACTGTTGGCACCAACCATTATAGAGTTCCAGTCTTGAATTGGAGCATCCAGTTTTAAGACTTTGTTTTTTAAATGTTTAGTAGATAATTGTTTTCTGTGCCCTCAGCCGGTCCATGTGACTACTACACTGACTACGTGGCCACCCGCTGGTATCGGGCCCCTGAGCTGCTGGTGGGGGACACTCAGTACGGCCCCCCGGTGGACGTGTGGGCCATTGGCTGTGTGTTTGCTGAGCTGCTGTCAGGAATCCCACTGTGGCCTGGGAAATCTGACATGGACCAACTGTACCTGATCAGGAAGACTCTGGGTGAGAGGACTTCAAGCTTAACATGACTTACTTTAAAATTAAAAAGTAAATATATTTATTTTTAATTGTTACGTCCGGAAGTAATAGAGTAAAAGTATAGATTATACTCTAATTTGCAGTTTTCTTCTAAAAAAATAAGCAACAAATATAATAGAAATGTTGTTTATTATTTCTGTGAAAGTTATCAAGTTCAAGTTTAATTTTTAAGCATAAAACTAAATACTTAAAATGAGCACTTTTCAGTAGTTTTTTTTGTACTCTGTCCAAATATCTTTATTTTGTCCTTTTTATTTTTATTCATTTCCCTCTGCAGGAGACCTGATTCCTCGACATGAGCAGGTTTTCACCAACAATCAGTTCTTCAGTGGAGTTTCCATCCCAGAACCACAGGATATGGTGAGACACACACACACACACACAGTTTTTTTTTACATAGATGTAATCCATTACCTGTTCTCCTGTCCTAGCTTAATCAATTTCAAATGTATCTCAATCCCCTAGTCTAATCAGACTCAGAATTCTAAACACACACACACACACACACATACACACACCATCCATCTGTGAGTTTGACAAACTTACTGTCAACTTGTTTTCTTTTGTTTTTGTAGGAAACGTTGGAGCAGAAATATCCAAACCTCTCTCATCAAGCTCTGAGTCTCATGAAGGTAGAGGTTTTTAATTCTGATTTTTGAGGTTATAACTATGACAAAACCCAGAGTAAAAAAAAAACATTTTTAAAAGTTGGGTCTTAAATTTTCATCTTCCTGTGTTTCCTGCATTTCCTTTAATCGTGGATCTGGTTAAGTTCTGGGATGATTTCAGGCACAACAAATAGAAAATATTAAACTGTTGGTCGTCAGAGGAATAAAATGAGGAGCTAACGTGTGTGTGTGTGTGTGTGTGTGTATTCAGGGCTGTCTGAGGATGGATCCCTCAGAGCGTCTGACCTGTGAGCAGCTCCTCCTGCATCCGTACTTTGACAGCCTGAGGGAAAAACACGAGAACACGTCCCGAGAGCAGGATCGTCCCAGCAACAAGAGGACACGGTTTCCTCGCAAACAACTGCCACCAGGGGTGAGAAGCGCGCAGTGTTGAGCCTTACGTAGTACTTCCTGTTGGGGACATTTCACACCGCGCTGCTACAGCCCCAAAGATGTTTCTGCAGCTTATGTTGAACTTTTAATGATGTCGGATATGACAGCCTGACATACTGGGTTAGCTAGCTTGCTAACAGCAGGGCTTTATAATGTTTACAAAATGAATGATTGTCTGCTTCATAAAAAGTAGCTCTTTAGTTTAAAGTTCTTCTATAAGATTTATACTAAGGCAGTGTTTTCCAACGTTGGGGTCGTGACCCCTGTGGAGGGCCTGAAGTATCAGACAATATAATATTTTCAAATAATTAATATTCATTTCAGAATTATGTATTAAAAACATTTTTTATTTTACCACTTTCTACTTAAATTGTACTTCTTAAACTGTAAAAATATGTTCAGACATCAGATATTTAGTGGCAGCAGCTTTAACGATGCTTTTGTGGTTAAATCATTGGAGTTAAATCCTCTGTATATAGACGAACACTTGGCTAAAGTATTCGATGTTAACACTGTT
>NC_024307.1:15075610-15081208 GCF_000523025.1 Cynoglossus semilaevis
TTCAGGGCTGTCTGAGGATGGATCCCTCAGAGCGTCTGACCTGTGAGCAGCTCCTCCTGCATCCGTACTTTGACAGCCTGAGGGAAAAACACGAGAACACGTCCCGAGAGCAGGATCGTCCCAGCAACAAGAGGACACGGTTTCCTCGCAAACAACTGCCACCAGGGGTGAGAAGCGCGCAGTGTTGAGCCTTACGTAGTACTTCCTGTTGGGGACATTTCACACCGCGCTGCTACAGCCCCAAAGATGTTTCTGCAGCTTATGTTGAACTCTTAATGATGTCGGATATGACAGCCTGACATACTGGGTTAGCTAGCTTGCTAACAGCAGGGCTTTATAATGTTTACAAAATGAATGATTGTCTGCTTCATAAAAAGTAGCTCTTTAGTTTAAAGTTCTTCTATAAGATTTATACTAAGGCAGTGTTTTCCAACGTTGGGGTCGTGACCTTTCTATTTTGAATCTTCTTCCAGTATTTGCCTCAGCTGACTGGCAGCAGCATCTTCCCGGCTCTGGACAACAAGAAATACTACAACAACCTGCGCAGGTTCAACTACCATCTACCCAACATCTAAAAACATCTCTTTAAACTCCTGAACTTCACAAACATCTAAAGAAAAAAACTCTGGCAAGAACACCCAGCTTCCTAAAGCTGTGGAGAGGATTCAAACCTCTGTTCTTATCTTTTTAAACCTTTTCTCCACGAGGCGTTTCTATGACGTGCGTCTGTCCTGTTTCAGCAGGTCGTGACTCAGACAGGTTGGTAGCTGTACGACATTTTCTGATGATTGTTTGTATGTAACTGTAAAAAGACAAGGACGATGTGTCGCTCTGCTCTTAGTGGACAGAAGGTAAAACTACCACGTACTGCCTTGCCCAGTTTTGCCAAATGTATTTTTTTTATACGACGACAGACGACATAAGAGCGACATGTTTCAGTAGATGTGCTTTTATTTTCAGATCAGGACTAGAACTCAGACTAGGACTTTTCTGTCAGATACAAATGACTAATGATCCTTTCTGCAAATATTTATTGACATCAGGAATTGAAGGCGACTCACTTCCAGCACAGTAGCTCTTAGCTGTAATGACACCACACAGTCCTCATCATCTCTGGTGCTAAGGATGTTTTCAGCCATCTCTCTGTTCATCTGACATCATTTGTCTTGTTTTTGTAAAAAAAAAATTATATATATAACTTATATATATGTATATATTTACATATAAATATATACATATATGTATATATGTATGTACTGTGTATATTTATATGTAAATATATACATACATATATGTATATATTTATATATGTATGTATATATTTATATATATGCCAAATTAAGCTAAAGAGAAATGATATGGAAAACTCCTATACCTGAAAACTGTACAAGTTGTTTTTCTCTGTGGATTTAGATACAGACAAAAATGTTAATAAATGGTTTATTGACGACATTATTTAAAAGAAAAAAAGTGGTTACATTTATTGAGGAGGGGGTTTAACGTGCTGAATCATTTATTTTTTCATCCCTTTTTTATACACAGCAGCCTACCTGAAATTAACTGAACCATCGTAGGTTCATTTACACACGTGTTTAGACTGAAGGGATAGTTGAGTATTCTTTTTAAGTGTGATTGAACAAGTTACTAAACCAGCTCAGAAACTAGTGCTCTCTCTCTCTCTTTCTCTCTCTCTCTCTATATATATATAAATATATACATGTCTCCTGTTCATGTTTCAAATTAATTTCTGAAACTAATTTGCTAAATTTACACTGATATTTCACTGTGTTGTAAATGCAGAGTCATTGTAAGCTTTGTACAAAGTATTAAATCCCTCCACACTTCAGTAAACTCAACTAACCCTTGAAGGATCTGCCCTTCAGACAATTACAGGACTGAAAATGTCACTTGATTTCCTGCAGCATTATTTGCATATTTTACGTAAATGTTCTGTACAGTGTGTCCATATATATCAGGCTGTTAAACACATGCAGCCGTCAGTCCAGGTCCAGGTTAATGTCCAGGCCTGGGAGAGCCGTCTGTAGTCTGTCTACCGTGGTCTGTTTGTCCTTGAGTCCTGGCAGATCACTGAGGAACAGACGCTCCAGATTCCTGTAGAGACAACAAACAAATGTTCAATTATCTAACACATTTTCAGCAAACTCAACAGCAAACTATTTGGATTTGATCCTAAATCCTAACTTGAGTTTGTGGAGAGCGATGATGCCCTTGTCTGTCACATTTCCACAGGACACCACCTCCAGCAGGTGTAAACTCTCCTGCAGGTTCTGTAAGGAGCTCAGTTTCTCCAAACAGGTGTCTTCAAGGTAGATGCACTTCTTGAACTGGATTTCATCCAAGTATTTCAAACCATCTACAGAGATTAAGACAAAAAAACACAACATTAGGAAGTGGCTGCAAAACTTCTTTTCATCTTTTGTTTTATTAATTGTCACTGATGAAAAACGAAGCCACTGTGGTGGACACAAACCATGGAGTTTGTAGTGCTACAAAAACCAGGTCAGAGAGGCAGCACTATCACAGTGTTCCCGGTGTAAAACATCCCGGTCACTTGCGTCACTTTTTGATCATCAGACTTGGAAATGCACTTTCACCCTCATCTTTCCTTTCTTGTTAACACAGAGGCTTATCGCGTTCAGGTCAATGGCCAAAGTCAAGCTCATGTTAACATAGTTCATGCAACATTTACACTTTCTGATCGTGGCCTAAATATTTAATTTGGCTTTTTATTAAGAGTCCTGCTCATCTGTTGAGCCAACATTTGAGCTCTGCTGATAACTGTTGGATCGATTCCTTTGAAGATGTGCAAACATTCACTGGACAGAGAGTTAAATCAGATAACTGGATATTGGATACTGAGACACTAACCCAGGTGATCAAAACCCCTGTACATGATGCAGGAGTCGGTGGCGTCAATCGCCACGATCTTGTGTCTGTCCAGAGGCCCGGTTGGCAGGGCGTTGTAGTCTTGATGCCAGCGATCCAAACCTTGAAACCTCACTTTGGCACCACATCGCAGCAGCCACTCTGCTGCAGCTCGATCTGGACCCACAGTCTTGATCCTGTCATAGTCCACTCTGAGTGAGGACAACAAACATTCTCAGTACAGTAGGCACACACTGACGACATGCTTACTGCCGGCAGGTCAATGGAAAAAAGGAGGGCTCAAAACAAAAAAAGACTAAATGAAAATTAGAACAGTAGGCCAGCTATCCAAAATATTTGCAGCAGTTTTTGTACCTGCTGTGAATATTTACATTTTTACAAAAATGTGAATAAGTAGGATTATGAAGAGAGGTTAAAAAAAATTGCCAAAACAACAGTGAGCAATTCATTTGACTGGGAATTTTATAACAAGTCCAAGGTTGGACTGAGAGCTACAGCTACTGTAGTCAACCAGGAGAAGATGCTACAGTGGTGAGCAGGGGATCACATGTTCACAGGTTTAAAAAAACCCAAAGAATAACGACCACTCTGGGGAACCTGTGAAGATGCTACGCTGCCGTGTTTCCAGTATTAAATCACTTAAATCTGAGGGTGAGGGTGGAAGACACAACTAAGAAGTAAATTAGCAAATGTAAGATCTCTCTGTCTTCAATACAGCTCGAGTTGAAAAACAAAACAACAAAATATGGAGCAAAACCAGTTACTAATTCAACCAGCAGGTTTAAATTCACTGACTTGCACTCATGTCCTAATACATAAACAAGGACGTTGGATACACTAAAGCAGTTCCTATAATATGCCGAGTGCACATGTGTCGGTAATCAAACGTCAACTCACTTGTTGAAAACTGCATTCAGCCAAGCCCAGAACTGTCTGCGGCCTGTCTCCCTCTGACTCACTGCTGTCTGTATCGCCTTTGTTAAGAACTTCATATTTCTGCTTCGTGACACAGAATAAACAGTTACTTTGACTGTTAAAAACTATTACATTCAGTACAAAACATCAAATGCGAGCATACATGTTAACCTTCCTCAGGAGGACGGGACTGTTTACATTTCGGAGGTGGCGATTACTGCGACCTATGAACTTGTGACGTTGCTTCAGTATCTTCGCCTCCTATTGGCCCTACGGGCTGACGTAGACGCGCTGCGTATCGAGAGCGAGTAGGCGTGGACCCATCTCTGCTTTCACTATCGGAGCGCTACGAGATGGAGGAGGCAACAGTAGCAGGAGGAGCAGCAGCAGGAGGCGGAGGGAGAGGAAACGACACACAGAGGGAGAGGGGGAGGTTGGCTGACATCTGGGTGTTGGAGGAAAGAGTCTGAAGTTGTTTTTAAAACAAATAGAACTAAAACCAAAGTCAAACACAATGTTTCGGATACTGAGTCGATCTTCGTTCAAAGTCGTAGCTCAGACGACGCTGCTGAAGGACGTAGCCACAATAAGACAAGTCCACAGGTAAGAGGGGGGACGGCTGCAGCTCACGGCCGCGGTTTCAAGATTATATGAGGATTTTTACTATTAAAACATTAACATAATAAAAGTGAAGTTTTGAACCCCAAAACTCAAAACGCGAGCTGCATGCAATGGCCAACTCTAACGTGACCTCTGTTACTTCGGAGAGTTCGCTGTTGTCACTGGTGTCAAGATTACATAACGTGTATATCAGCGTTCATACTTGTTTTTAATAGCCGTGAGGACCTCCTTTCAAAACCCGGTTTTTGGGGACATTTTGACCACTTTTATATATCTCTTTTATATCTTTGCATTATGGTGGTGGCTTTAGGACATCTTAAAAAGACTTAATAACCCGAGGCCGGATATTTTTTTTAAGAGATCGCCTTACAAAGCGAAAAAAAGTTGAATTTAAAAATGTGTGTCTCGTTTAAATGATGGTGTAGCAATACCATCATGATGTTCATTAGATTTCCCTGATTCTTTTCTGGACCAGGTAATCCTAAATGAAACCCAACTATTTAATACCTGTTAAAAAGTGTTTTTCTTTGCTCAGAATAGCGGTCAAATTAGAAGTTCCATTAGTCATTAAAGAATGATTTCGTCTAATCGTAAGCATATTGTAGCTATTTTTTGTAAATCGATGTATTTGTTCAAGTACCACCACTTGCTTTTTGCATGGATCACTGCAGGCAGTGTCTTTCTTTGGTGGTCTTTACCGCCCATGACTCTACCTCTTCAGTTAGGCACAGGTTTATATGCCAGATGCTCTTTCTGTCCCAAGAAAATTCAGGCTGGGGTATTGTATACACAACATATGTGTTTTATCCATTGACACTTAGACACAAAGCTGGACTTTAACCCCTGGATTATAAATCTTTCTCAGCATTCAATAATTTAAATATTTAACTACACAGCATGGATACAATCTGATATCTGAGCATGTGGTTTTTTTTATCTTCTGGAGAGAGATTAGATTTCAGTCATTTCAAATGACAGCTCAGAACATATGTCTAACAAGAATCAAAATTCAGGTTAAAAAAACGCAAAATTAGTTTTCTTTGTTTTATGAACTAATATAAGATGTGTTTGGTCATGTTAGTAGAAACCTTTACCAGAAAAGATTTTAATTTTTGTAATGTTTTTTTTGCAGCAGAACGTTTGTTTAAAGACATT
>NC_024307.1:15081236-15099591 GCF_000523025.1 Cynoglossus semilaevis
GCATTGAGGATCTGTGGGCTCATGGCATGGACGTTACATAACAGTCCTGCAAACCATGAAGAACTGTATACATGACCTACTGTGTGTTTATGTGTTTCTGCTCCATAACATTTACAAAAGCTGATGTTTACTGGTGATGATGTGAAGATGAAGGATGAAGGAATGTCCACTGACACTGACTTGGTTGTATTTAAAAGAGTTTATTACAAAGAAAGAACAGAATCTAATCAGGCACCAGGGTCTGTCTGGAGAGAACTCGAGGCCATGTGGATCCAATGACTAAAACATCCTCAATATCCCACCTTTTGTAATAGAGAAGCTAAACATATGGTTCATGTTTGCAGCCCTCTCTTACCTAATACAGTAAGTTACCCCCCAAGACCTTTGACCTAGAGCCCTCCCAACCTAGGGTCACTAATGAAACAACAAAAACATGAAGATGAACACAACTGGAAAACCTAAATATATAGAGCTAATGAAAATACATAGAGGGTTCAGATACTCCCTGTATAAACATGAACATGCCAAACCTAACATGGACTTGCAGACAAATAAAGACACCATTATGTATGCAGAGCTACATTTTGACCCAGCAATGTTGTAAATTGCTGGGTTGACTTTAATTTTTTTATATCAAATATTTTTGTTTTTATTTTTTTAGGTTAACCTTTCGCTATTTCTGGGTCTACAAACATATAACTACTGTTTCAGCTATTTCTTTACCACATTTTTATGAAATAGATGTGTGTTTGGGCTCTGTTCTGGCTTATTATCGACTGAATGAATTTGGCTAACTTTCAACTATTCTCAACAAACAGGAAAACTATTGTTAGATTGGTCTGTTGTTATTCCATGCCATAAATGTCTTCACAAATGTTTTAAACACTGTGCATAATTTAGTTATAGTTTTGCTAAAATTTGCTATTTAGACCTAGCGGCTAAATCTGCTTTATCCTTAGTAACTTTTGTTTTCCCAGAAGCTGCGTGTACCAACCAAGTAAAAAAAATCCTTAAGAATTTACTTTAGAAAACTGACTGACTGAGTCTTAAATGTTTAAATGTGTGAAGTGTGATAATTACAAGCAGATTCTCTGTTAACACGGGTCAGTTGTGAGAAAACAGGGACACAAAAATGCACAGAAATAGGTCAGCAGAGCTCAAGACAATTTCTTTTAAAACCAGACCGGAAGAAATCTGGCAGAAGAAATGTGAAGTCCAGTTTATGCCGATCACTTCTGCAGATGGACAGCTCTCTGATCTTTCTGAGATATTTTTTATCTTCTCCCCATGGCCCTTGTTCCACTCAGCCTGGCTCTAATGTTCCAAAATGAAAACAAGATGTCAGCTGTTCTCATGAGAGTTACTCAGCTCTGCTGCTCTGCTCTTGAATGTTATGTTGCTTCAGCTCCAAAACTCTGTGGTGGATAAATCTGCTAGAGTGATGTCATGATCTGTGCAGAAAAGTTTTGACGAGTGGATTGGCATGACAGTGGAACGTACAGTATGTCAAACAGATGCAGCTCCACACCTTGAACACTTCTGCCTCTGTATCCAAAGGTTGCTGACACAGTCATGTATAGTCGACTGGTGAACTGCTGACCTACATTCTCATACACCCTGTGACTTCAGCTTAGTGTCAAGTCTGCGTTGCTCTTTAACCGTCTGTGTTTTTTACCATGACTTCAGCTTAGTGTCTGCTCTTTAACCGTCTGTGTTTTTTACCTGGTCTTACGTTCATCTTTCAGTACGTATGATGTTGCCATTGTCGGTGGAGGAATTGTGGGCTTGGCCACAGCCAGAGAACTTATCCTGAGACACCCCAACCTCAGCTTCATCCTATTGGAGAAGGAAAAGGAACTTGGTAGGTGGAGCTTATAACAGTTGCTGTCAGTTAGAAGGAATATTATCTGACACAGTGACTCCTGGGGTGAAAATACTACACTGAAAAGACCTCTGGGTGCATAGAAAAATGTATATCACATTATTATATTGGTGAAAACATACTGTAAGTGAGTCATGTGGTCAATTTAAAGTTTTTCATTTTTGAACATTTTAAGAAAAAATTGGAAATATCTGTGTCTTATGAAAGTCTAAACTCCTTTGGGTAGTGGTGGCTTGGAGGTTAAGAAAGCGGACGTGGGTCCAGAAGGCTTGAGGTTTGAGTCCACAAGTTGCCAAGTTTCCACTGAGTCACCATCCTCTCTTACACTGCCCCCTGCTCACTTTGGCGATGGGTTAAAAGCAGAGGTCACATTTTGTTGTGTGCTGAGTCACAATGACAAGGAGTTCACTCCCACTTTAAATGTAGTGAAGTGAAAGTGATATATTTAATTCCACAAACACGATGGTGATGTCACTCCCCTGAAGTCACTGTCTCACTCTGTTAACCTCAGGAAAACCTGTGATGTTGATTTATTGGATTGTGTTCGTCTGTCAAACCTGTTTTTGTGTTTATTTCTCGTTGCATTTCTGTTCTATAACAGCTGCACACCAGAGTGGACACAACAGTGGAGTCATTCACAGCGGCATCTACTACACGCCGGGGTCACTGAAGGCCCGTCTGTGTGTGCGAGGAGCTACTCTTAGCTACGAGTACTGTGACAAGAAGGGACTGCCTTACAGGAGATGTGGAAAGGTCTGCACTGCCGTTTCACACATACTACATCGTCTGTTCTCATAGGACGCACCCACAAGTTACATCACTTCCTGCACATGCAATGTATAGATGCGATCTATAGAAACACAACATTAAAAATAAATAACTTACATTTTTTTCTGCTGGCATTTTAGTAAAATTGGGAATTTTCCACTTTTATGTAAGAGGTGAAGCACTTATTGGATGATTAGTAAATATTAAAAACATGAGAAAATGCATCACATTTATTACTGATCAGTATGTTCTCAACACTGTGTGGCAGAAATCTCTGTCAACCAAGTATATTTGAAAAATTACTCTTTATTTCTTATTTCTGATATGCAGCAGGAGTATATTTGAACTGATGTTTCTGTTATCAAGAGATTATGATGTGTCACCTAAACATTAGTTTTTATGACAGCATTATTATTTATTTTCATATGATGACTGTATTTTTTCACTGCCAGCTTATTGTAGCTGTAGAACAGGAGGAGATACCCCGACTGAAGGCTCTGTATGAACGTGGACAGAAGAACAACGTGCGAGACCTTAGCATTGTCGACGCCAAGGCCATCAGAGAGCGAGAGCCGTACTGCAGAGTAAGAGACGCAGCAAACGTCCTGATGTATTGCTAATCTTCAAAAGAAAAAGAACGTAGTATCAGTGTGTGTGAGTGAATGTGGTCACAACATTTCATTTCAGGGAATCATGGCCTTGGATTCACCCTACACTGGCATTGTGGACTGGAGGATGGTGGCCTTCAGCTACGGAGAAGATTTCGCTGAGGCGGGAGGCAAAGTGGTGACTGAATATGAGGTGAAAGACATCACCATGGCCAAGGAAAGTCCAGCAGGAAGCACTGAAGGTGAGAGATGAACCTCAATAAAAAGATCCAGACTATTTTAAAGACTATGTTTTCACAGTGTCTTTATGCTGTTAACAGGAATGAAATATCCTATTGCAATCAAAGACAAAAAGGTAGGACACACACACACACACAAACAGATCCATTCAGACCTGGTATTAACATCCTGACTACAGCCACTGTCGTCCAGACTGGATGTGTCACTTGTTCAAAGATGCATTGATTCATTCAGTATGATTGTATTCAAATACACGCAAAAATGTGGTGGCAGTGTTGTTGTTGTCTTTCTCCTGCATGTTTCCTTCCACACACCTACAGGATTAGGTTAGTTTGGTGTGAAACCGTGGGTGTGAATGTGATTGTGAGTGTGAATGGTTGTTTGTCTCCATATGTGGTCCTGTGACTGACTGTACAGGTATTACCTCACCACCGCTGAACCTACCTGTCATCTGATTGGCTAACAAGCTAACACTCACACCCAGATTTCAGATTTCTGACTGACTGTCTGACTGACTGTCTGTCTCCTTGTTCATACCAGGTCTGAATGAGCTCCAAATGCTCCAGGGTCAGTTCTGTTCTCATTGCTCTACATCCCTCTCCTCTGCTAGGGTGACGAGGTCAGATGTCGTTATGTTCTGACTTGTGGCGGTCTGTACTCTGATCGACTCTCGCAAATTTCTGGATGTAGTCGGGAGCCGAGGATCGTCCCGTTTAGAGGAGACTATCTGTTGTTAAAACCAGAGAAGAACTACCTGGTGAAAGGAAACATCTACCCTGTAAGTCTGTGTACAACGAACTGTCAATGCTTTTCATGGTTGAAGCGCTCCCTCGGTTTTCTATTTTACCAAATACATGTATAAATATTCAATATTTTTGCTATAGTATCAGTAGGTAGAATTATTGAGATACTATTATTAATAAATACTCACACATCACCTGTACATGCAGCACAATGTCTATGTACATTTGAGTTGTACTATATATACCATTACCTGTCTCACAGGTTCCTGACCCACGGTTCCCCTTTCTTGGAGTTCACTTCACTCCCAGGATGGATGGCAGTATTTGGCTCGGCCCCAATGCAGTTCTAGCCTTCAAACGAGAAGGTTATAAACTTTTCGACTTTAATGCCAGAGACTTTGTGGACGCTCTCTCTTTCAGGTGAAACTCAGGTTTTATCAATTCCAGGGGCTAAATATTTAATATATGACCCAAAGGTGATTCATACATAATTGATTTTGTTCTTTTTTCTCCTGCAGAGGTCTTCAAAAGCTGGTGATGAGGAACTTAACACAAGGTCTGAGTGAACTGTATCGAGGGATTGTGATTAGTGCACAGGTGAAAATCCTGCAGAAGTACATTCCTGAAATCACAGCCAGTGATGTTGTCAGGTACAGCAGTGACACAGTGACACAACACCTCAGACTGTCAGATGTAAAAATGTATGGGTCATTTGTTATGACATTCACTCCAAGAACAACGACCAGGAGTTTATTCTACATCATCATTAGCTTTGTTAGCTCGGCATGTGAACACATAGACATTTAATGAGTATCTCAATAATTCTACTCACGGATGCTGTAGCCGCAGAGCAGCGCAAAGTCAACAAAAGATTGTTGTTAGTCTCTGTACTTCACTGTAAAAATAATCTTCAAGTAAAGACTGGGTGTTTCCTTCTGAATATTTATTGACTTGAACAGTTCACATCCACACAGTGATGTCTTCCCTACCATTAATAAACAGCTAGGATGCTTTAATGCAATGATAGGATAATTAAATACTGTATATGATATAATATCGCTCTGATAGTATACGTTGGTTTGACTTTTTTTTTTTTTACAATTTGAAAAAGAAAACATCATCAAATTGAAATCTGACACAGTCGGGAAGTTAATGTTTAGTAAAAACAAATCCTCATTTGTTAATTAATACAGCTTTGTTGATAGATAAGTCCCTGCTGACTAAACATTCTTGTTGCCTCCCTGGTTGTGTTTTTCTCCAGAGGCCCTTCAGGAGTTCGAGCTCAGGCCCTTGATCGAAATGGAAACCTCGTAGACGACTTTGTTTTCGACGGTGGGGTTGGGGACGTGGGCAGTCGCGTGCTCCATGTGCGTAACGCTCCCTCGCCGGCGGCGACCTCCTCTCTTGCCATCGCTGAGATGATTGCAGACGAGGTGGAAAGTCGTTTCTCTCTGTAGAGAAAGCCCAGTGGCAGTGGAGAGAAGAAGGACAAACCAAAAACCTTCAGTGTATCACTAAGCAGTTACCACTCAGCAATAACATGTTTCATATTATGGTTAATCCACAGCACGCCTCTAAGATAATCTCAGTAATCTCATAACGGTTTGCTTTCAACCATGGTTTTCTCAGGTTTTTAGAATGTCTTTTCTCCCATATTTCAAAAGACTGAAAGGACAGTGTTTTACCACCAATTCATGAATTAATATCAATAACATTTTGAAGTGAGATTTGTTTTTTTTTACTGCTGCTTCATTGGTTTCAAATTGATTTACAGTACTGTGAAAAAGTCTTAGACGCCCTTTAGATTTGTGCCAATAGGAACGCAATACTGTCTTTTTTACAACCAGAAAATACAGAAAATGTACATGAACCTCTTTAGTTGGTCTTAGAGACAGGTCTTTGAACTAGCAACCCATTGGCCTCATGCAGCCTCTTTCATACTACATATCCAGGTATAGTAGGTACAAATTAGGATTGCTGCAGCCTGCCTCCAGCCTAATCCTGCAACTGTTTGGGTGTTGCACTTCTCACTCATAGCCACTAGGTTGCATTGTACTGTCTGTTTTGAGTGCCTTCTTTGGGGAAATTGTGACTTGAACGTGAAGTGTGAGCATGTCAGAACAGTAGGTGTGATGTTTCAGTGCTTCATAACTGTACTGTCCAGACCAGTCAGCCACCAGGAGATCTGAGTTTGAGATCCTAGCTTGTCAAGTAAAATGATTTTGTGTATTTTCTAGTTGTATTATGTCATCAAAATGTATAGAACAAATCAGCATGTCTTTTTCACAGTGCTGTCAGTTAATTTGTACAGAATAATGATCATCCTGTATTTTAATGTGAACTCTCTGGAAATAACCACTTTAAGAAGAAAGTTTTTGAGCTTCAGGCTTAAACTGTTGGACAGGTCTCATCTGTAATATTTTTTACCAAAGAAAATCATACTGACATTATGAAATCAGTTGGGACAGTGAGTAACTGTTAGTCTAATTTTGAAAGGAAAGACGGTTGATGAAGAACCATGTGTTTTACTGCTGTTCTGCTTCTGTTCAGTTGTGTCTTCCAGAAGTAATGTGACCTTAAAATAAATCTAAGATACAAGTTAAGACTTATGTGAGTAACACAAACAAGGACTGCTTTTATTTTTGTGTGAAAGGACCTCAGTGAATTTCACCACAGTCCATTTTTAGGTTTTAAATGTCAAAAACGTTCCAATACTCTCAGCTCTCTTTGAACGTTGCCTTCTACACTGACAAATCAGTGCATTTATTGACAAATAAGTGTTTTTTGTATGTATATCTATATTTTTGAAAAGCAAATGTATGTTGGAAGCCATTAAATGTCAAATATGACCTTCAGTTATTTTCAAGAAGTTTTTTAAAAAACATTTTTTTCTTTAGTTTGTTCATAAAAATCATACATTTATAATTGAATCCCTTCTGAATTTTTTTAATTGATTTTTGTTAGTGGTTCAGACACAGAGTTGGATCTTATGATATGATCATATATTTTTATATATTTTTATATATTTTTTTTGTTTCACATTTTCTAAATCACGAGATAATGGGAGCAGTAAAACCTACCGTCAGTGAATGTGTTTGTTGATCGTGCAGCCTTTTTATAGCACTGTTTTCATTTTCCTTTTTGTAAAAACGTGTTTAAATAATAAACAAGCTAAGCATTAACGTCTGAAAATGAAATAGTCAGCCTTATGGGTTCATTGAGGCACTTTGACCACCAGGTGACGATATTGCAGCAGAAACTACAACCAAAAATGTCATTTTCCATGTCACGTTCGTACGGTGGTTCCCAAACTCTTTTGAGCCATGGCACATATTTAAAAAATGTCTCACAACACGCCAACAAACAAATGTCACAAAATGTTTTGAAAAATAATGACTTTCAATTTAGTCTCTAATTTCAATTCACTCACAATTTTACCTACTTAGTATTAGTCACTGGCCTGTTTAGTTGAATGCAACCCTGACATACATTTACTTGTAGGAATTGAAGAAAGGCCCACGTGAAAATCTTGAACAGCTCTTAGTACCTCAGAATAAGTGTGATGCCAATATAGTGTATATATGACAGGGGAGGTTGGTGGTGGAATTGAGGTGTACAACACATCATTCAGAAGTAGAGAGTGGCTAAAAAAGGGATACTCAGGAAGATGAGTCAAGTAGATGGGAACAGTGTCAGGCTAGAAGAGAGAAAGGTTGAACAGTAAAGAAGAAGAGAAAGATTTGTACCACAGCTAAACAGAGATAGGGTTAGAAATGACATTTCTCAGATCAGCTTGGTTAAGGATAGTGAGGGAAAGGTGGTAATTAGTGAGGATAGTTTGCTTGTTGTGTTCAATCTCTCCAGAAGTTATTTGGGCAGTGGTGGCTTAGTGGTGAAGGAAGTGGACTTGGGTCCGGAAGGGTTCAGGTTTGAGTCCACCAGCTGCCAAGTTACCCCTGAGGGGCTCTGAGCATTGCCCCCACACACTGCTCCCTGGGCAGCTTAAAGCTGCCCACTGTTCACTTTGGTGATGGGTTAAAAGCAGAGGTCCCAGCTGGTTGTGTGCAGTGATGTGCTGTGTCACAATGACGAAGTATGAATGAAGGAAAAGGAAAGTGTAGTAGTTCACTTTCCTTTTCCTGAATTTAGGCTTTCATTCTAAAGTCTTAACCTTATTCTGAATTTTACTTTTTACCTCAGTTTTCTAGGCTAAGTTTTTTAATTATATTTAAATTTATAAAATTATATATTTATGGTCTCTCTGAAGTTGTTATTTTTCCTCGGTAAAACGTGAACTCTGGTAGGGGGCGTGCCTGAGAGTGGATGCGTCGCGGCGCAGAGAGAGCGGCCGCAGACACACACACTGAGAGTCAGTCAGCAGACACACACACGCTCACACACACACACACACAGACACACGCGCGCACAGAGAGCAGACGGAGTTGTTGGTACGAACATCTTGGACTTCACTCACCAAAAACACCTCGACTCCTCCAGCGCTGCTCCTCTCACTTATGTGCCTCGGACTCTCGCTCGCTCTTTCTGGATACTGGATTTAGCGCCCGACCGCCACAGAAAAAGATGCTTAATTCTGTCATTAGCGGCGCAGGAGAGAGTGTGCCTTGTACAGAGCTGAAGGGTTCGTGTGCCACTACATAGAAGTCGGAGAAACGTCGAGGCCACGGCCGCAGCTACGGGAACGTAGCTGCTCCGTTAGCTTCGCGGCTAAAAGCCTAGTTAGCCTGCTAACGTTACAGGTGTTCGGACGGAAAAATCTAAATATAAACTGTAGCTTCAGGTAGCTGTCACCAAACAAATATCTCATGTCGGGGCTTGAAACTAAACGTGCCTATTTTGTGCCTAAGTTCATTTTTCCACACTTAGCAGGGTTGTTGTTAGCCGTTAGCTGTGTAGCCTTCAGCTTTGCCGTGTTTACAGCAGTAAGCATCGTTAGCCTTCGCAGCTAGCGTCATAACTTTGGATCTACATGTGCGGTTTCACATCGTAGAGAATTTATCACTGTGCAACACGACCGAACCACACGAGTAGTTTTGTGACACTCTTCAGTTTTTTCAAAGTCGGCAAGGTTGACTTATTTTTCCCCTTTCCCGGACTGACCCACCCACAAGGACTCTGTAGCCGGGGCCGATGCTGACAGTTGAGCCCGGATCACGGCAACGCCAGGAGCCGCTACAGCGATGCAGCCGCAGCAGATCTACGACTTTTCCAGTGACGAGAACAGTCACAAATGGAGAGGCCTCTTCGTGCAAGCCTTACGAAAGGTAACATAACCTTTTTTTTAAACTCTGCTAGAAACAAAGTCTCTGTCTAAAACACACAAACTAGAAGGTTGATGCAGTTCTTGCCATGATAGACGTTTCTTTTCGTGTTGTCAAGTCAGACTACGACCAAATGTATATGGTTTATTGCATCAATGTGATATCAGGCAAGTCAAGCACAAAAACGAAATACCGACATGTGTCACAAAAATGCACGTAGTATAAGACTTAACATAGGAACAGACATAGTAAAAAGTAAGGGTAACGTACTGAGAGAAACTACCAGTGCCAGAGCCAAGCAGCAGCATTTTAAATACATTAATCTAAAACGTTTTTGCATCCTGGCTCTTGCCAAGCTGAGGAAATACCCAAATATATTTATGGCACCATTATATTAACAATAAAACATCTCCTTTTAAAACTCCTTGGTAATTTTCAAACTTGCAAGGTGCAAGGATTCCCTGATGTTGTGACCAAATTGTTGTCAGATCTCATTCAGAACAGTAACAATAGCAGCCAGCTATCTGGTAATACCTTTGTACATGTTTGTACAGTTACAGTACTAGTTCTGAATCTAATGCGACCAGATCAAATATTGAACATAACCATGAGGTTGTAGACAGTAATTTCACATATGGAAATAAACAGTTTACAGAAATGACTGGAGACTCAACATTGTCCACTGTAGCTGTAATGTACAGTATGATGCCAGGAATAGCTTAATTTTCCTAAGAAATGCAGATTCACTCTCAGGACTCCAAAAGTCAAATTACAGGAAACATTTTTGTTTAAATATCCTTGGTCAGCAGGACTGACCTGAATCAGTTCCCCTTTGACTACATCTCTCTCCTTTTTCTTGTACATCTTGGTGTCTCCTGGTTATGACTAAATTTCTCATATGTTGTTTCTGAGTAAATATAATAAAACGTCATCATTAGGAATCTGTGCTTTAAGCAGCCATAAGCAGTATAAAGTCACTGGTATCCTTGTCCAGTAGGATGGTACTGTGTGCTTCACAGTTTAGCGTGAATGCAAGAGGCTCATCCAGGCAACAGCTACACAATAAAGATCTCAATGTCTATTTAACTTTTAGTTTTCATTTAGTTTATTTACATGCAGAGTTAAGTTGAGTGGCCATTGTAGCTTTACAGGCTACAATGGCCTGTAAAATATTTGGAATACTGCCTTTTTCCAATACACAAGCACACAAGGTGAAGAGGGATAGAGACAACCCTTACCAAAATATGGCTAACGCAATAATAAATAACTACAGGATACTGTCTGAAACTCAAATTGAAGAGAAACATAAAGGTTTCAAAATCAAGGAAATCCTGTGTGTCACAATCTGCTATTCTTGGTGTGTATACTGTATATGCATCCTTTTAGACGGTAAAAATAGACAGTTTTTATTTTTACAGTGTTGTTTGCTGTTAGCAAGTTAGAGATTCAAAAGCAAAAAGTCTTAACTTTCTCTTCTGCATTTGTACTTGTGTGTTGTTTGCACAGTATGGTGTAATTCAGTAACAAATAACAGTTATTTTTGATACTGTATATGCTACAATAAGACAGTTACATCACAAGTTAAGTTTCTTAAGATTCTGTTTAATCAGATTAATTACAGTTTTAGTTGGAATAGTTTGTTTACGTGTAATTTTGTTTCATTCAGTCTGATGTCGGTATAATCTTTGGAAAGTTTTCATAAATTACTTGTATTTAAATGTAGTCTCCAAAAACAACACATCCTAAAAATTAGCTAATGCTGCTGAAACAAGTACCACTACTGAAATCACCTGATATGTCAGAAGATCTCTAAAGTTAAATGAAGTTACTTGCACAACGTATCTATTGTTTTAGACCAGATTCGTACATTAATTTTCTTCTGGACGAACCATTGCAAACTTAACGCGATTTTAAAAATCTAGGACAAATTTGAAGAAAAATGTTTACATTTTACAATATTTCTCTCAGTAACGACTTTGCTGTAACTGATTTAATCAGACAATGTTGACATTAGCCATGTAGCAACATTGTGTTTATAAATAAAACAGCCGTCATTAGTCCATGGCTCAGTAGAGACGGTGTGATGATGAATCAGGTGAAACTCAGAGCAGGTGGTGGGCCGTGCTGTGGTTTCATTGTCTCAACTTGTTACACATCAGCCTCGAGGGAAAGCCTGTCACAGTTTGACGCAAGAGAGGTTTGTTATGGTTTTGACAGACTGTGACTTGCTGCGTTTTCACAGCTATCCACTGCAAAGTGGGCTTTCCTCATCAGAAGAAGATTTAGTCAATGACTTTGGGAATGATTTAGTTTGTAGAACATTTTAAGGTAGCACTTATCAACTCAACTGAGACGAGTAACATTCTGATCAAGGAGCAAGGCGGGTCAGGAAAATGTGTTCATAAGCTAGTGATCTGTCTTCTGCCTTCCAGACAGGAGCAAGGCATTAACACAGTTTTTGAAAAGCCACAAATATGTAAAAATCTATGCAGTTTCAGTTTAGTAGTTTGTGCGCATTAGACACCAAACTACATACAATTTCACTTTTGTTTTTTAGGAAACAATCTCCACTGCACATAGGTTGAAGACAACTAAACATTGAATGTAGAGAGCACCACATCAACAATAGATCTCTTCACATGTAATCATCATTGAACCGTCGTCATTGAACCATTGAAGCTATTTATCATGGCCCAACGCCAACTATCAAGTGGTTTCAGTCACTAGAAGTAGTTTACATTTTTAAACATTACTAAGTGACAGCTCTATTTTTGTGGCAGCTTCTACGGAAATCTACATTATATTTTTATAAATTGGGTTTTAGATGAGATTGCACTTGGCGCCCTGAAGAAACATGTATTGTTATTGTGTATCCAATATTAAACAGTTTAAATAAAACAGGTTTGTAGGTTCATGAAGACTGCGCAACCAAAGTGACTTAATTCATTATTAATTACTGAACCATTCATTTCTAAGTAATTCTGCAAAAAGAACTGTACTTCTTTTGTGCTCCTTTTTGTCTTTCACTCAGTTACTACTACAGGCAATATTGACACCTTGTGCAAAGGTTTTTGGTGATAGTATTTATTAGAGGTGTAAGAAAATATTGATACACTGAAAGATCTAGATGTTTCATTTCACTATTTCATTTTTGTGATACATTTAAACTATTTTTTTTAATTCATGTTAAACTAATGACTGTTGATGTTTTGGAAAAAGTTGTTGATTGTACACGGACTGCAAATATTTATAAGTATTTGAGACTCGTTTTCTGCAGAAAGGATGCCCATCAAGTACATTTGAAATCTGACAGACCCAATCTCCACTATTTCTGACTGATAAGGTCAGAAAATGTAAAAAAGATTATTTTCAAATCTCTTAATGTCTGAATGGCACCGCTGAAGTCTTAATTAGACCATGGCCCGACTGGCTTGCAGCCTACGAGGAGGTGATAGGTCAATTTGGATGCCAGAGTTAAAATTGCAAAGCTCCACTTTCCCTCTCGTCTGTAGTTGACGTAGGTGTGCCGCCGTCTGCGTGTCTGTCTGTGCTGCTGATGTCAACTGTGACATTTCACGGACGAGTCCAGTGTTTGTCTCCTAGCCTCGTCTGCATGTCCCAGCTATTCTAGTCCCCTTTGGCCCGTGTCTGCTGCTATGCACCAGCGTCATTTTGCCCGTGACAGGCTGCTGTTAATAATAACTGTGCATTCCCTTGGTCTGCTGTTTCACTGGCATGGATAGAAAAGGCCAGAGCTTTGCTGGGTACGGTGTCACCCGATTGCCATGTTGAGTTGAAGAAAAGTGTGTTGCTGACTTCACAGGGCTTCTTCGGTCCAGGAGAGCACGGGCTAGTATTTACAGCTGAGCTTGGTCAAGTTACAACTATGCCTAAATGGATTTTCTTGCAGTGTGCAACACCTCTTGCATCTTTTTGACCTGAGCATGCAGTCGAGTTCTGACCAGATGACTTCACTGCAGGCCAAAATGAGAAGCTCAGACTGTGACTTTTATTTTTAAGTCAGATGCTTCTGCAGACACATATCCAGACGAGACAGAGATATCAACACCCCCTCAGAATGAGATGCAGTGATTTATTAAAACATTCCTCTCCAGTGCTCTGCCCCATGATGTTCCTGCCAACTATGACATCATATAAAACCATGCCTGATATCTGGATGTCATCATTTTCACAACACCAACACCAAAATACTGGAGAGCCTGATTTGTTGAGTTTCTGTTTCTGACTAAGCTTTATTTTAGTATATGACTTGCAGCTTTGTTAGTACAGTTGTGAATGTTGACTGGAGCAGCAGCAGGACCCAAACATAGCACCAGTGCTCAAAAGGCCTGTCTAAAAATGGAACAAACCAGCTTATTCTGTCAGAATCGTTACTAATAAATGAGATTTACTATGAAGGAGAATCAGCCAGATTTTTCCGTCAGGGTTTTCTGTCTGCTTCAGTAGTGCCTAGATTAACAGAAACTGGTTCAACCAAGCTAATACAGGTTTACATGAGTTGTACTTTATTTTTAGCTTCTTTTATCCAACTTGAGCTTCCAGCTGTCAACACGATCGATGAAGTAAAATAAAAGACTAAAGGAGACTTGTCTACCTGTGCTGACCTAACAGAATCAGCACTAATTAAAGTTACAACATTTACCTCTTTTTTAATTTTTATTTCAATTAATTGGTGTGTTTCTTTCATCAGAAAATATGTGGGGCCACATAGTGGTTGGTGCTTTTGCCTTACAGGGTGGTCACTGGTTCAAGTCCCTTTATGGCATGTGATTGTTCCATCACGTGTGCTTTTTTTCCAGAGTTTTCTGTTCTCCCACAGAAACATGCAGATTAGTGATTTTTTTTCTTTAAATTTACCTTGGAAGAAGAATGTTAATGTAAATGGTTATTTGCCTGTGTATGTGGCCCTGTGATGGACTGGAGAACTTGTTAATGTAAATGGTTAATTGCCTGTGTATGTGTCCCTGTGATGGACTGGAGAACTATCCTGGGTGATAAAACAGAATATATGAATGTAGGTTTTACTTTACTACTGAGGGATGATGATTTTTTTTTTTTGTTCATCATTTTATAGCGTTTGCACCATCTTTTCTAAAGATTTGACTAGCAATGAACATTATGCTCTTCCCGAAGAAACAAGGATGACAACAATGCTCAAGAAAAGAGGAATATCTTTTTAAATTTAAAGTAGCAAAGTCAGGTTTAGTGATACATAATGATGCAATAACACCAAAATCCTACCCTCCCATAAGGGTCCAAACAGGAAATCTGCCCAGTAACTGACATGAGTTGGACTGTGTCATGAAGCTGTCTTGCTCGTCATTACTTTAATACTTCATCTCTGCAATGAGCTGTGTGCTGATCGGGACAGGATGTTCCCTTGTAACAGGTTGCACTTCCTGTGCACTAGCCCCCGGGCCAGAAGAGTGCAGACGAAAGGATGAGGCTGATGAATACACAGACACCCACCCACCCCTCTCCACCCTTACGTATTGAATCAGATCTGTGGAGAACATCGGTTCACCCTCGGATAGGGTTCAGGCAGAGGATGGGTGGACAAAGGGGTCATCGGGTCAGGTCATATTGGGTTCATGAAAAGGCCACGTGCTGTTGAAGGCACAGGAACAGAACTTTTCATTTTAGGATATGGAATATGAAGTAAGATACATTTATGAAGGATGTGTGTTTTATTTCTTTGTCCAACAGATTTTCTTTAACTTCGTGTTTGTTCGTGTCAGTCATTGTGTCAGTCAGATCGCACACACACACTGACCTATGGTTCCCCAGACAGTCTGGTTGTAATGGCAGATGATGTCATGGCATGAATCACAAACAGTGACACATGCTCGGGTATAATAACAAGCCCCACACCCACCTCTTCATCTCACTCTCTCTCTCTCTCTCTCTCACACACACACACACACACACACACACACACACACACACACACACACACATTACCTGCAACCTGAGCCTAATGTGCCCCCATATACACAGGCAAGAGAATAATCAATTGAATTAGAAATGGTAACCCTGTATTAACACCGTCCGTCCTCCGTTATTACCCCCAACCTTTCTGTTCTTCTACCACCGTCGCACACAACAACACCTGATCGCTCTGTGATACAGCTGAGACGTGCAGGAGGTGAAATGATAAGACCTCTGACTATGACTTGCTTGGTTTACTTGATCCCCTACAGCAAAAACTGTCCACTCAACAGTTATGAAGCAATACAATACAAATGTTGAGTTGATAGGCTAGCCTTTAATTAATCCATACATAAATCATCTTAATAACTTTGATTGGAATAATTCCTATATTAGAAGCAAATTGTAGTTGCTCTACCATTGGACAGTAAACAAATTTGCATTTATACAAACATTTTATTCAACCCTAAAAAGAATAGTTCATTTTCTGTTGAGTAGCAAAGCTGTTAAAGCAGTATCTGCAAAACCATAAGTCATTTTGTCAACATTAAATAAATAATGTTAACATAAACATACAAAAAATAAAACCTGAGATAAAAAATAAAATCTCAAATAATATTAAATTCCATTTTGGACATCAGTTACACTAAGAAGTTGTAACAACTTTTCTTGTTACTCTGCAGAAAGAGAGAGAAGTCTAATAACTGTTTAAAATGAATTAAATCCAATTTTTCATTGACTTTGAAGGCTTTAAGCAGCACTGATCATCAATGATGCTGACATCAAAATAGACTGTAGGAACACAGTACACCACTGAAAACTCAAAACCAAAACTTATGCCTAACTAGAGATAAACAGTGACACCCATAGAGCACAATTGTTCTAAGTCAAGTAAATTTAATTCTAATTCTTAACTTTCACTTTTGAGTTTCACTCCACCATTGTTTTGTTTCAGTTCTCAGTGAAACGCACTTAGCATCTCACACAGTCATGTTAGAGATGTTTAAATAAGTGTTATACAGTATGTTAGAGCAAGATATATTTAGGTGCTTACGGGAATTTCTGTTAAGACTAGTACCAGTATGTCAAATTAGCCTTTTAGTACAGTGATGAATCTATTATTCATTTTCTTTAAAGTCTGCCATAAACAAAACCTTCAATGCAATATAGGGTACCTTTTAAAAAAGTGTTTTACATAAGTTTTACTACTAGTGGGTACCACTAAGAGTTTGCTGCAAGGTGTTGGGGATAGAACCATCCTCGTGTATGTTCTTTCTTCTCTGTTTCCCTCTCTTTTCCTGAGGTTTGGCTCAGGTTCAGTTTGGATGTGTAGTATATGCTGCTGCTGCTACTTCTCTTGCTGCTGTTTCCTCCTCCTCGAGGATGCACATCAATACCGCTCTCCGTCTGCTGCTACGATTCCACTCTTCTCCCCCGGGCTTTTTGGCTCTGCGTTTGGAGAGAACAAGGCAGTGTGCTGGGGGGCAGATGGAGGATGGAAAAGTGAGAGTGAGTGAGCAATTGGACTTCCTGCACACCCGCCTTTCCCTTCTTAATGGAGCTGAGCCATGAAACTGAACTGTCACATGGAAAAAGAGGATGTGCTTGAAAGCTTACATAAGATAAGCATGATATTCACTTTCGCTCTCCGGCAATTGTCATAAAAGTACAACGTTTTATGTTATGTTTTTTATGCGGGAATCTGATTTTGATTCAGTGATTGGTCTAAGTCTTATTGTTATAAAGAATTGAATGCTTTGCTTTGATTGTCATGTCAAGCCATATTAGTTATTTTTTATTCCCTCTTGACTGGCTTTCACTTTGCTCACGTTCACCTCAGGCTTTACCACCAACATTATCAGACCACGGTACATCAGTCAACCACTAAGATCAGGTTGCAGTGGTACTGTAAATACTCTGAGCTGATACCTGCACAAGGCTCTACTCAGTTTTCACTCTGACTTTTACGTGTCCTCATTAGGAGTGACAGGCTGAACGAGAGACCAGGCCATGACTGGGACAAGTCAGGGTCTTCCAACAAATGCAAACCAATTTTTTATGTAGAGTTGTGTTCGGTGACTAATACCTTTAGAATTTTTTGATAGTTTCGTTGCGCTGTCTTCCATCCTGACATTGTAGGAGAGAGATGACACTGATTGCACGTGGGCCTCTCAAAATCGGGCCAACTATTCTGTGAATGGTGTCAGGGGAAACCCCCGTAGTTTCAGTGTGGTGACTCACAGCTCCTGGTGTCCTGTGGAATTTGGTCAAGTGCCTATTTGCTGCCGTGAAGATCTTTCTACCTCATAACCTACTTCTGCCTTGATTCTTTTTCCCCCTTGACACCAATTATTTATAACTGTCAGGTCTTGTGAGTGTGTGTATCAAAACACAAATGACGTACAGAGGCACAAATAAAACCCAAGTTGTGGCTTTGGATTTTCCAGTAGTTGTTACTGTTATGAGTCACAGTGCGATTCCAAAACAGATCTAGAGAAGATACCATTTATAATCTCCTGGACTTTTCTGTTTCTGCTTTTTTTTCCACAATTTTTTTTTAAAAATTCAAATTCAAACTGGAGACAGAGGGGACATCCTGCCTGTCGCTGCATCTCTGTGAAGTCAGAGCAGAAGAATGCGCAAAGCCCGGTCTGAGATGACCTTTTAACTCTCTCTCCTCTCACATTCTTGAATCCATGGGCTAAATGTTGCCATCATAATGCCCCGCTTTACCTTATGTCTGGGTAATTTCTTTAGCAACACGTGAACAGGGCGTGCTTTTGTGTGTGGAGTGCGACCGTGAGCCTCCCAATTCTCTCCACCTCTTTTTTTTCCCCTCCCAGCTCTCCATCTCAGTCACTCTGTTGGCTGCCATAATAGTATCTC
>NC_024307.1:15101545-15118194 GCF_000523025.1 Cynoglossus semilaevis
TATCTCAACTGACAGCATGCCTGCAAAAGGGCTCGGCCCGAATGACGGAAGCTTTTGGTAGGCTGGAGGTTGGAGGCTGGTCGAGAGGTGTTCTTCTTTTACTGCCTTTAAACCCAGTGTAGCCACACCTTTTCAACTGTGCTGCCTATAACCACACCTACTGATGGAGCGGTTCCTCCCTCACCTCTCACACCAAGGACATCTTTTATACCTGTATATAAGCATGAAGAAGTTGTGTTTGGAGGTTTGCAGTCTGTTTCCACCTATTGTTAGTATGACATGATTTGGGACAGGTGCCCTTTCTGACACGATCCATTCTTGGGGGAAAAGGTGGTATTTAACTGTATGTGTGGCAGGCAGGAGCCCTACCACCGCACAAAACTAGCCATCTACCTGCTATGAAGAAAATTTCCACATTGTTGGTGGTTACTTTGTTCTGAGGAAGATGATGATATGGAAAGCACAAAAAGATTCAGAATACATTTTCTGTTTGATGCAAAAATAAAGCAGCAACAATCAAGCATTACATTACACATCTTATTAATCTAAAGTAGCTAGTTTTTATCACTGGACCAGAAAGACAAATAACAGCAGGTTGGTCTTTGTGTTTTACACAATTTTTTTGACAAATTCAATTGATAAAATTATTAGAAAAAGTAAAAAGAAAAAAGCTAAAGTATTGGCTTGTTGACATTGGCTTGCAAGACATGTGGAGAGTCGCTTTCAAAACTTAAAAGTGAAGCCATATTTGTCAATACGTTTGTCTGCATTCCCTTAAAATTCAATTGTTAGCGTGCCAGACAGCCAGCCAGCTGTAGACTTACTCATGGTCTGTGCTCAGTGAGACTGGTCTGCAGCCAACTAAACTGACCGAAAATGAGTCCTGGAAGTTTCTGAAGATGCTGATATTTATGAGAACGTGTCCTTCGTTATACCTTTCATGTCACCTGGTGCATCTTACCAGCTGGTGCTTTGATTTTCAAATTCTAGTTTCAGCTGACGTCTTGATGCAGATCATGGTGTGTTTTCACTGTGTCACAGCTGTTAAAAAGTAAAACATCTGTGGGCCTGAGGTAATCTGCTCTAATAAGCTGTTTCCTTTTTCCTCTTTGTGACGTTCAGGTGCAGAAGCAGGTCCACCCAAACCTCACGGCAAAGGAGGACGCGCTGCAGTACATCGAGGAGCTGATCCTGCAGCTGCTCAACATGTTGTGTGTAGCCCAGCCTCGCTCTGTGCAGGATGTAGAGGTGAATAAATATCCGGGGACGGAGTCCAGTTAAACTGTCAGTTGCTCTGAGACCTTTCGATCCCCACATTCAAACACAAATAAATGTCTTTTTCCTTTCTGTCCAGGAACGTGTCCAAAAAACATTCCCCCACCCCATAGATAAGTGGGCAATAGCAGACGCACAGTCAGCAATCGAGAAACGCAAGAGAAGGAACCCCTTACTCCTGCCTGTGGACAAGATACACCCACTGCTTAAGGTACAGGACGAGTGTGGAACTAAACATTGGTAGTGCTTTTAACTTTTTAACAAGGTCCTTTTTTGTGGACTAAGACTTCAAGTTGGACTTCAAGTTGTCTCCTGTATAATTTGAAGGGTTTAGTTTTGTTTTCTGTTCATCTTCTCACATTAACTCCAGCTTTGGGTTATAATATTACAAGTTTTGATAAAATAAAATATATATATAGATTTATAGAGATATATAGATATATGTTTTAATCTGCTGAATTTAACGGGTTTTTTTTTAAACTTAATAGATAAATGTTAGTTATTTTGCTTCATTTTTCAGCCACCCATTTGTTACTGTTCTTTTAGAAACTAGTGCCAAACTTTTGACATAAAATGTATTAGTTTTTTTGCAAACCTAAAGGAATGAACTACAAATGAGAATGCAGCTAAAAGTTTTGTAAAGACTGTAGTCTCTGTGCTTTCTGTGACAGAACATTAGTCTAGTTACTAGGAAACATTGAAAACATAAATTCGCACACACTATTTTGACTGTTGTTAATTTATTA
The DNA here is from genome assembly GCF_000523025.1 of Cynoglossus semilaevis. Taxonomy (NCBI): domain Eukaryota; kingdom Metazoa; phylum Chordata; class Actinopteri; order Pleuronectiformes; family Cynoglossidae; genus Cynoglossus; species Cynoglossus semilaevis. The sequence goes on from NC_024307.1 coordinate 15,103,567, forward strand.
GACCTGTTAATCATCCAGATTCAGACTCCAGAGAAGAGTTGAAACCAAGGCTATAGTAAAGGTTTTGTTTTAAATTGTGTTTAACAGGAGGTCTTGGGCTACAAAGTAGACTACCACGTTTCCCTCTACATCGTAGCAGTGCTTGAATACATATCAGCAGACATCCTGAAGCTGGCAGGAAACTACGTTGGCAACATTCGGCACTACGAGATCAACCAACAGGACATCAAGGTGTCCATGTGTGCAGACAAGGTGAAGAACAAACACTGTCAAACATCCGGAGCTGCTCTAGATCCAGCGCCTGTGTTTGGTAATGACATACTTGCTGTTGGTTCCCAGGTGTTAATGGACATGTTTGACCAGGAGGAGGACATCGGCCTGATGTCTCAGTCCACAGAGGAGCCGTCCTCCTCTGGGGAGCTCACGTACGATGACCTGGTCAGGCTTGAAATCGCAGAGGAGCGTCAGTACCTGCGAGAACTGGACCTGATCATCAAAGTGTTTCGCCACCACTTCCTGTCCAACCCTAAAATATTCGCAGCTCAGGTATGATGGATGGCCAGAAGAATAGATAGATGGAATGATGTAGAATGATGTAGAGGGCATGTTTCCAAGGGGGATTTTGAATCATTGTCATGATAACTTAAAAAATATATTTAGTTTTATTAGTTGTTGTCAGGCCTAGATATGCTATATATTGCTAGCTTTTGGTCTCAACTATAATCTTTCTTGGCTAACATGTCATTTTGTGAGGTAACTTTGTCTTGTTTCCTTGGCTATAGATCAGGCATTCTTCAGCCCTTACATTGAATACAGTAGCGTTTCCTAACTCAGCCTAGAGTCAACCTGTAAACACAGTCAGGTTTTCAACTGTAAACCTAATTACAAAGTCATTTCAGTTAAGTCAAGCTTAAGACTCTTTGAAGATTACTGCTGGAAGTCTGTAATCGGCTTGCTAGTAATCAGCCTCACGGACTTGTCCTAAATGTGCTTACTCGTCAGAAACCATTCTTTCTGACATACTGTTTTTAAATGTTATTCAAGGGAAAAAAAACAAGTGATAATTCCTGTGTTAAATCTGTTGTGAATCAGCTCTTTTTAAATTCCTAACATACCATACCAGAAAATAGTTACAGAATGATGTTAAGCTATGTGTCTTCGGTTGAGCTGAAGTGAATGGAAAGTTGACTTTAATGGCTCGGTGTGGCTTTGAATATTTTGGGGTTTGGGTAATTTTGCGGTTTCATTTGGGTGAGGAGGATAAACCTTTGTGAGGCACTGGGGAGTGCAGAACATGCAATTATACAGAGACACGAACAACATCTGCAGCCCCACGCCAGAATAACTTCAATTATGTCTGTCGCAACACAGCCTACTGTAACCTGGAATAATGTCGCAACGTCAGGACAGTGTTACAGCCAAAGAATGACAGGAGTGGAGTTTCTGTTCACATTCCAGCAGTCAATAATCCCTGTGGACTATTTTAGGGTCCAACTATTTCTTCCAAACTCAGGATGTTGTTGTTTATAGTGTTTTTTTTCTTTTCTTATTAGGTTTGATCCAAGGAAGGCTGAACTGAAAGCAAAAGCAAACACAGTTCAACAGAGTTATAGTTTTTTACTCATTGCACTGAAGTTACCGACTTTAAGTTCTATAGTCATAAGGAATTGGTTGCACGGCTGATCTTTGGTCTGCTCGGTACATGAGGACCAGCTCCGCCAGCGATTTCTTTCTGTGCATCTAAGGTTGTTTTACTTCATCCCGTGTCTGACTTTTTTCCTCATGTTTCCTGTTGCAGGACGTTGAGGTGATCTTCAGTAACATCCTGGACATCCACGAGCTGACAGTGAAGCTCCTGGGTCTGATCGAGGATGCTGTGGAGATGACGGCTGATGGCAGTCCTCATCCACTGGTGGGAAGCTGCTTTGAAGATCTGGCAGAGGTACACAGTCTTGGGTTAACTACAAATAGCCGTTTACCTTTTAATATATTAAAGTAGCTAATTAATAAAATTGTCCAAGTCGGTGCGTGAGGGTTAACTCAATCTCTTGTGTTTTTAGGAGCAGGCGTTCGATCCCTACGAGACTTTGTCTCAGGACATCCTCAACAAGGATTTCCATGAACATTTCAACAACCTGATGGCACGACCGACAGTTGGTCTTTACTTTCAGGTAAACCATTCAAATTCCAGGTCGTTGTTTAATCAGGTTTGAGACGGTAAGTGAAAAATAGAAACATCAGAGCTGCTGTGGAGGATTCAGTGACTGTTTTGCTCCTTTTTTCACATCATTTACTTTTTTATGAAGACCGTGTGGCTGCGGTCATCACTTTGTAGCTGTAATCTCTATTAATTACATTTTCTTTTAAAAAAATTAAACAATTTACAATTCATTTGTTTGTGTTAGGGAATGTCATTTTATGAATGTAAACCAAAAAAACTCAGTAATTGTAATGGTATTGTTAAATGAAAAAGTTTTTGTTTTAAATATGTACTGTTTACACAAACAGGTCTTTCCCATGTGTTTGCAGCGGGCAAACACTGTGGGCCTTTTTTTCTCTTTGAATTGAACACAGGTTTCTGGTGAAATTCCTCATCATAAAGCCTGAAAGCATGTCATGACATATTCAGTGTGCAGCGTAGGTTTACACACTGCTGCAGCATTGTTTTATTTGGACATTCCTCACAAGAAAAGCATTGAATTATGCTCGGTGGGGTGCACTCCGACAGCCTTTGAAGATGAAATATTTTCTGGTGTTTTCTCAGGCCAAGAACGAGGGCAGAGTCTGGGTCTGTTCACATGCATCAATAGCAGGAGCTGATGCTTTTATTTTGGGGTTTTTACACTGAATAGATGTAGTTAGATGTTTAGAAATGAGCTGTTTTCTGCCTGCAGTATGTCAGTCACTACTTCTGTTATGGGGTTTTAGAGAGTCACACCATTACAATCGGACAAGCTTTACTTGTAAACATACAAATATCTGTCAGTACTGGTGAAAAACAAAGTCAGCTTGGTAGATGGTTTAACACACAAACAACTTATAAAAACGCCAAACTCTCTTTGCTTCTCTCCCCTAAAAACCTTAAACCAATGAATCACTGGTGTGTGTCTAGTTACAGACTTGTGTGCTTGGATCATCAGCACCAGTCCCAGGGGCAGATGTTGTAATGGCTTTACCTCTCCCCTTTGCTCTGCTTACGCCCAAAACTCCACCCCTCCATGGATCAAACTGCTTTTGACCAGCTCTGGATAATCTTGTTTATTTTGTTTCAATCCCTGGCCTTTTAGGTGCCTTAGCCATACATTTCTGCACCTGCTTTGAAGCATCATTGACTGTTTACTCCTTTAAAGTTTGATCATTGTTACAAACATAAACATTTCACAGTGGCCATCATTTAAAACCTCTGCTTTACCTTCAGTTTCTGTCTCCCCGCATGTTCTTCATCTTTTACTCTCTCCATCCTTCTTGACTTTCTCTCTCACTTCCTCCCTGCCGCCCCGCCTCTTCCCCCTTGGTCAGATAGATGTGTCTCTGGAGCACTCAGCCCCTGCACTCTGCAGCATTTGGTATTGTGGGTAAATTACATAGCCTTTTAAAAATAGAACAGGCAGCCACCCTGCAGGCCATTTTTCTCCTTGGGAAGAAGAGGAGGAGAAAAGGGGAGGAAAAAGGCGGAGGGAGGGATGAAACACATTTGGCGTTGAAAATAAACAGTGGATGTTGACAGCAAAAGATGCCTCTGCAAAATGGTAACATGTTGTTCCTGTGATCATTTTCTCCCCTCTTTTCCTCTCTCCTCTGTGTGGGTTTATGTGGAGGCAGCTGCCGAAGTGATGCATGGTCTCAGAAAAAAACATGACGTAATCAAAACTATTTACAGCTCATCAGCTCTGTCAAACACATTAGTCAACTATCACATTAATCAGCAAACGTTTCCATGTTTAATATCAACTTCATTTTAATAGCCACCAACAGTGAAGAAACATGAGATAATGTTGCCCTGTGAATATTTAAAGTAGATTTATCAGATGATTAAAAAACACTGATATTTTTAACTTTGAGCTTTTTATTCATCAATGTTGTCTCTTGGCATTTTTTAAACTTTGGCTAAAACTTTTAGCCTATCTGGGCTAATAAGTAATCGTTGTTTTGATTGTTTCTTTGGTACCTTTTAGGTCCATTTCACTATATCTTTAGCTATTTGCCTGGGCCTAATACATTTCCGTACTAATTATCCTTTTGGCTCTATATTCCCATCACTGGGTTTTTTTGTTTTTTGTTTTGGTTCTCTGTAACATTTAAACTATTTCAGTATTTTCTTGGCTCATTTATCAATACTTGCCATTATCTTACTATTATTTCTTTTATACTCTTAATTACTTTTAAACTTCTTCCTGTGTATAAAACACTTTGTGACATTGTGTAAACCTGCAGGATGCTGACATCTCAATAACATGATAAATAAACTCGGGTCGTCATTCCACAGCTGTCCATCAGTGTGCGGAATAACATCATTCCACAGCTGTCCATCAGTGTGCGTCAGACAGCTAATGCTTTTCTTTTCCATGCAAACACACACACACACACACACACACATACAAACAAACATGCAGACACAGACCCCCCCTGCTCAGACAGTGTGGCCGCTGCTGTGGAGTCTGAGTAGTAGCTTATTGATTCTGAATCGTCTATCAGGGGAACAGGAGATTTAAATGGATACCATGACGCCCCCTCTTCTCCCTCCACTTTCCCTCCTTTTCCTCCCTCTCTCTTTTCTATCTGGCCTGTAGATTTACACAGACAGCCTCCCTGCCGTCCCTCCCTCAAATCTCTCCTCAACCCGTAGCCTGATCTGTTCCAGCCTGAGTTTAAACGCCACATCCATGATCCCATTGTTCTTCTCTGACACCCTTCTAAAATGGAATATGATAAAATTAACAATTTAAGTCACAGAATTCCTCTACTACAAATTTTTTTGGGCAACATGTCAACATAAAGAAATCAGCAATGTGCGATTAATTGTATTGTCGACTAACAGGTGCTCTGTCCTGATTTGATTTTTGACAGTTATCTAAATGCGATTTTAATTTTTGAAATTCACAGACAAAGACTTTGAGATTATGAACTTTAGATAAAAATGTTTGTGACACAGTAAACTGGGAAGTCAAGGGCATATTTCACTCAAAAGTCGAAACATATGTAGTTTCTTTTGAAACCATCAGCCATGTTTGGAGACTAGGACTATTTTTATTGAAAGCCTTATGAGAATTTTGTGTGGATTTTAAGTGTGAATGGGCTAATTTTTTGTATAAAATGTTGAATAACATTCTTCTTGGTTTATATATATCAATACACTGATGCAACATTAACATCTATGATTGGTTGTTTGTCTCCAGTCAGTTGCGGAGGGTTTTAAGGAAGCGGTCCAGTACGTCCTTCCTCAGCTGATGATGGTTCCAGTTTACCACTGTATGCACTACTTTGAGTTACTGCAGGTATGTTCTCGTTCTGACAAACTATAAAAATACCACTTGCTGTTAATAACATTTATATACAAGTAAACCCCTAATGTGCTTTAAACAAAGTCCCTGTGTTTGTCCCCATTTTTACAGCAACTTCAAGAACGCAGTGAAGACCAAGATGACAGAGAATGTCTCAAGCAGGCCATCACAGCTCTGCTTAACCTTCAGTGCAGCGTGGATCGTATCTATGCCAAGCACCAGCCTCGCCGTAAACCAGGGTACGTCTGCCATGTTAATATTTATAAAAAAGTTAATCTTTTCATTCACTATTTTAAAGAACTTTTACAGAACCAAACATTGTTTTTGGATTCCCAAGTTAAAAAACCTTTTAGACTCAAGTCAAAGATTGACAACTAATAAATATTGTGTTTTTATTTATTAGTTTATAGTTTATTAATGCATTGCTTTTCACCACCCACAGTGAACCCATGTACCGCCTATACAGCAGGCAGGTTCGTAGCAAGCAACTCGCCATCAAACGCATGAACGAGATCCAGAAGAGCATTGATGGCTGGGAGGGAAAAGACATTGGTCAGTGTTGCAGCGAGTTCATCCTGGAGGGTCCGCTCTTAAGAGCCGGTGCCAAACACGAGCGACACAACTTTCTGTTTGATGGCCTCATGATCAGCTGCAAGGCCAACCAAAGCTCCCGGCTCCCAGGATCAGGCAGTGGAGCGGAATACCGCCTGAAGGAGAAGTTTGTTTTGCGGAAAATACGCATTGCTGATCGCGAGGACTCAATAGAGCTGCGACATGCATTTGAACTGGTAGGAAAAGACGAAAACTGTGCTGTTTTTTGTGCACGAACAGCAGAGGAGAAAGCATCCTGGATGGCGGCGCTGATGACTCTTCAGTACCGCTCCACTTTGGATCGCATGTTGGACACAGTGCTACAGCACGAGGAGCAGGCACATCCTCTAAGACTGCCCTCTCCGGAGGTTTACCGCTTTGCTGTGCAGGACTCTGAGGAGAATATAGTGTTTGAGGACAAAGTTCAGAGCAAAACAGGCATTCCCATAATTAAGGCGGGCACAGTGGTCAAACTCATAGAAAGGCTTACCTACCATATGTATGCTGGTGAGCTGCTCGGAAAAATCGACTCATTAAAACTGTACCTTTAAATGATGTCTAGGCTTAGTATAGTATAGTAAGTTCAGTTTTTCATTTATCCTTCTCATCTGTTTGTAGATCCCAATTTTGTCCGAACGTTTCTTACCACCTATCGTTCATTCTGTAAACCACAGGAGCTTCTCACCCTGCTAATAGACAGGTAAGATAACGCCAGATCAACCTTCTTCTCATCTACTGCAGTATTTCTTTACAAAGTTCTTTATCTTAAGCCATTCTTTAGAATATTTTACAAGGTGTGGGGAAGGGAAGGTATAGGTAAAGAAATGAAGGCTCGTGGGAGAGTAGATTGGTCAGATTTGTAAATCAACTGTGGTTTTATTGATGTGTTCATTGAAATGTTACCCTTATATTGGGTGTATATTAAAGACCATAGAACCAAGTACAGAACCCCGTGGAACATCAGAAGTACAATTAGGACAGGTGTGTCATAGTTACTTAGTAATTTGACTTTTTCAAACTGTGCACAAACAGACAGATGGGATAGGAACCAGGAGAGCAAACTTTCATATTGTTTTTTTTTTTGAACCAGGAGAGCAAACTTTCATATCGTTTTTTTTTTTGTTTGAATTTTTTTTCTTTTTTCCCCAGGATTGAGATCCCTGAGCCAGAACCCACTGAGGAGGACCGACAAGCCCTATGGAACGGAGATCAACCAATGGCAGCTGAGCTCCAGAGGTTCCGAAAAGAATATGTTCAGCCAGTGCAACTTAGGTACAAAGTCTTAACTAGAAACTAGAAAAAAACAAACATTAAAAAAACGTCTTTATTTACTGACATTTAGGAACATTATGGGCAAATAAATAAACTACCATTACAGATGTGTTTAACTATAGATAAACTGTCAAACCTTATCTTAACATCTATGTAAGTGCATTCTTTTTCTTAGAAAAAAAACATCTCTTTTTTCCTAATAAGGGCTTTGAGATGCCACACAGACTCTGTGTCTTTGTCTTATGTTGTTTGGCTCTTTTACACTGTCTTCCTCTTAAGGCCTGAACGTTCTCACTGAGCCGCAGAATTACTTTTGTATTAGACTTCTTATCCTTATAAGGAGCAGGAGAGTCGGGAATAGTCTCTTAAGTGTCATTAAAATCTGAAAGCCTCTCAGTATCAAACTCCAGTGAAGGGCAGCAGCAGTAAAGTAGGTAGGCAGCTTTTGGTTTTAAAGTTGATGTGCTCAAACATGTTAGACACTACGTCTTCAGAATGAAGGGATTAAACTGTCAGTCACCTCAAAACATTCAGAAAATATTAATAAATGACACGTTCATACATACAGGACCAAGCTGCTACCAAACAGTCTTTGTTGTAGCGTGGTTGCTTTGTTGTTAGGTAAACACTGTGACTTAGTTCCACTGTTTATTCTATTTTTAACCAGGACACTCGGAGTAGGTGGAAATATGTCTTATTTCCTAAAGAACGCAAATGCCCTCACTATTTTAGTGTTTTTACCAGTTAAATATAACCAACTGATGAAGACAAGAAGAAGAACAAAATACTCTGGCATCTTGCCAGAAACTGTCCAACTCTGACCACTGTCTGTTTTTTTGTTTTTGTTTTTTTTTAAGTCATTTAGTCGGCTGTCCCCCTGTGTCCCTGCATCACACTCCTAACATCAAACACAGACTCAAAAAGATGAATATTTTCTTTTGCTTCACAGGGTTCTGAACGTTTTCCGTCAGTGGGTTGAACATCATTTCTATGACTTTGAGAACGACCCAGAGCTGAGGAGTCGACTTGAGGAATACATCACCAGCAAAATTCAACTGAGAGGTCGGTTTATAATCATTAAATAATCAGTTAAAACCACTTCTTAAATCCTTATTTCTGCCTTGATCTGATTGGATATCACCTGACATGCCTAAATATATATAATTTTCTTTAGTTTATATTATTCATCAATCATCAGTGACATTTGTTTCAATGTATAAACCTTTCAGGTAAGTCAATGAGAAAGTGGGTTGAGTCCATCAACAAGATCATAAAGAGGAAGCTGCAGACGCAGTCCAACGGCATCAGTCACAACATCACCTTCGAGAGCCCACCTCCTCCCATCGAATGGCACATCTGTCGGGCAGGACATGTGGACACCTTTGACCTCATGACCCTTCACCCCATTGAGATTGCACGCCAGCTGACTCTGCTTGAGTCGGAGCTTTACAGGTGAGTGGCAACTCAGAGACCTGTTGTCAGACAGAGGCCTGGTGGAGGTTTGGATTGTTTTGCTTTCAAATTCAAAAAATTGTTTCGCAGAGCTGTTAGACCGTCTGAGCTGGTCGGCAGCGTCTGGACCAAAGAGGACAAGGAGAAGAACTCGCCAAATTTGCTCCGCATGATCCGTCACACCACCAACCTCACGCTGTGGTTTGAGAAGTGAGTCAGATAGAAAGAACACACATTGATTAATTAGGCACATTTAAGGATGTAAAAAAACAGTGTCCATACATTTGCGTGCATCTTCAGGTGCATCGTGGAGACGATGAACCTGGACGAGAGGGTGGCCATTTTATCCCGGGTCATAGAGATCCTGCAGGTTTTCCAGGAGCTCAACAACTTTAATGGCGTGCTGGAGGTGGTCAGTGCTATCAACTCCGTCCCTGTCTACAGACTCGACCACACCTTTGAGGTGGGTGGACTACATTAATTTTCTAATCAATGCAACTGCTTTTACCTGAAAAATTATTTATTTTAGTTTTTCTAACTATCTAATTTCACAAAATGAAAAGCAGACGGAAAGAGAGAGAGAGAGTCTGATGAAGATAAGGCTGCTTGTTAGCGGCCAGAAGATTTATAAATTTTAAAGTCATTGCAGCATGGCAGTGCATGTTCTCATAATAAAAGTTAATAACAGAATTGTCCCCTTGAATTACACAATTTAATTTGAATGATCAAAAATAAATATAATAATACATAAAAACAGCTGTTTAAAGAATGTGATTTTCACATGAGGTAAAAAAAATCTTTAATATTTGACATGATCACATCAGTTCACACTAAAACATTTAATAATGTTTGACAACTCAAGCTTGGCATATGGCTCCAAATACATATTTGTATTAAAAAAATTAAATAGTCTTACCACAATCACCACAGAGCATTTGTGTTAGAGTTGCTGTGATATATATATATATTAAAAAAACGAACTAGAGAAACTAAATAACCCAATCTACGGTTTGCATTTGGGCATTTAAAGTCAGGTTTACACTGTGAACATTCTAACACAGGTCTGATGTTAAATGTACGTCTCACATTTTTCCAGCCTGTTTTGCCAAATCATTTGTTTTTTAAACAACACAATGTTCTGAAGCTGATGAGACAACACATTGTTTATCGTTCCGGTATTAACATGAGTCCTGTTAATGGAAATGCTTCTCCTTTCCCTTCCTACAGGGAATACCAGAGAGGAAAAGGAAAATTCTGGAAGAAGCTGTGGACCTGAGCCAGGACCATTTTAAGAAATACTTGGCAAAGCTCAAATCAATAAACCCACCCTGTGTGCCTTTCTTTGGTAAGATGAGATTTTTATATGGGCCGTCATAACTGCTTCACTGGTCCCTCTACATTTAAACCTATTTATCAGAGGTTTGCATTAATGGTTGGGTCTGTAGTTATAGTAGTAAAGGCATTTTATCTTCAACTGTTGAAATGGTTGTTGTTGACCATTAGAGGCATTTTCTGTCGTTCTCAGTCAGTTTTATTTCCCTTTTGTGGGAGGAAAGTACAGGTTTAGTTAAATAAATTGCAGTCTGTAAGGTTGCCATCACTTTAGAAGAGATGAGTTCAGTTTTTGAGTCGTGAGTCATACAGAGTGACATAGTTTTCTTACCATTGTGCATTTTTCAGAAGTTTTTCTTCATGTAAAAGACTCACGAACAAGCAACCTTTTTGTTGTGAAAGTGGCATTTTAGGGAGTTTACGGTTTTCCTGAAATTCCTGGACTAAAAAAAACTCCACTTTTACATTCTTTATTGTTGTATTTGTTCATACATGCAGATGTTTGCCTCTTTTGCTAACAGATGAGCAGCCATGTCTTGTTCTGTAATGGTTGAGGTGTTCTTAGATCTCCCTCTGCTGGAGTGTTTGAAAACTACCTTTCAATGTATGAAGCTATTTTTTTTTTAATTTAGTGCAGCCTGCTGTTGCTAACATCCTTTCTTCCCTGACCCTCAGGTATCTATCTAACCAACATCCTAAAGACAGAGGAAGGCAACCCGGACTTCCTCAAACGCCACGGCAAAGAGCTCATCAACTTTAGCAAGAGACGGAAAGTTGCTGAAATCACAGGGGAAATCCAACAGTATCAAAACCAGCCGTACTGTCTGAAGGTGGAGCATGACATAAGGGTGAGGCCTCCCTCACATCACCAGGATCCTCTTCCTCCTTTGAAACACAGTTTTTCACATCTTCAACTCATATCTTGTATTTATTTTTCTTCTGTCCAGAGGTTCTTTGAGAACTTGAACCCCATGGGCAACAGGAACGAGAAGGAGTTTGCCGACTACCTGTTCAAAATATCCATGGACATCGAGCCACGGAACTGCAGGCAGCCTCCCCGATTTGTAAGAGCTTGCATTCATGTTGCATTGGTGAACTTCATGTGAACATGAAAATATCTGCTGATTTATCAGCTGGTTTGTTTTGTTTTTTTCAATGCCCCGAGTATTAAAGAGTATATTTCATTCTTAACTTATTTTAAGTCTATATTTCTACCTCCTGCAGCCCAGGAAGACCATCTACCCTCTGAAGTCCCCTGGGATCAGGCCTGTGCGAACCTCTACCTCTGGCACCATGAAGGGCCACCCCGTCCCCCTAGAGAGGGAGCCCCCTCACAAGATCACCTTCCGTAGCATCGCTGAGACCGAGACGGAGACGCCGGCCTCAGCGCCCACCTCCCCAAACACGCCCACTCCCCCACAGTCGGCCTCCTCGGACCTCAGCTCAGTCTTCATGGATCACGACCTGAGCAGCTCGTATGGAGGTGAGATCTGCAGGAGATCACTTTTGGTGATTTTTGTCTTTGGGTAACAGAATGCTAAATCTTTTTTATGTTTTTGCAGGAAGTAATTCCGTTTTTGCGTCTGGTCATCTGCCTTCCCCTTCAAGTGAGTGCAGTTTTGAGATTCTATCTCCTGGCTGCACCTTACTAACTTTTCACTGAGAACTTAAAATAGACTATTGCAGTGTTTTATGTTTTGTGCGTTTATTTTACATCAGAAAAATCCCATGATGCACCATCAAACAAAAATAACCCACAAGTGTCTTTTTACTCACAATTTACTAACTCGGTGAAATCCTGGCCTGTTTAGTTGAATAGATGGCTGATTAGTCGCAGGAATTGAAGAAAGATCTTCAAAAACTGAGTCTCTCTTTTATTTTTTGAGTCATCTGCTGCCACCTAGTGGAAGAGTAATAATATGTTCTGCCTGTCACTGTCACATAGATAAAGATGTAACCCCCAGCCATTTTGACTTTGAGACATCTACCACATAGGCAGAACTGTGTCTTTCTAACTGATGAAGTGTGTTGTTTTCCCAGAGTTCCAGTCTGTTTCTTGCGGCAGCCTCCATCAGCTTGGAGAGGAGCTGCTAAAGCCTCCACCTCTGCCACCAAGAAGGAAAGATGCAATGTCTGAAGCCAAGGTAAAACCAACTGAACTAAACTGATAAACAATCTAATGAGATGAGACTTATAGTAGTTTTTATTTTTCCTCACAAAACATTTTTGATGGATGCGACCAATAACCTGGTGTAATGTTTTTTATTCATGTCTGTTTGTGTTTGTACCTTGAATTTCTCTCTTGTCTGTTCTTTTCATTCACTGTTCTTTACTGTAGTATGTTTGAAGGCAGAAAAACTTTTTTTGACATGACTCCACCATTGCACCGTTGTAATTGATTTATTATTATATCTGTCTTGCTTCTCTTTGTCCCAGTTGAGCTCCAGGTCCGATGGCCCTCCAGCCATTCCTCCTCGGTTGCCGCCTCCTCTACCCAGGAGTCAGCCTCGCCCACCGGTCTACAATGGTCCTCCCATGGACGGCCCCCTCCCAAGCCCGCCTCCTCCACCACCTCGTGATCCTCTCCCTGACACACCTCCTCCAGTGCCTCAACGCCCCCCTGAAATCTTTATCAACTACCCGCCCATGCAGCCTTCCCCCGTTGGTCGATACCACTGGGACTTTGGCAGCTCCCCGAGTTCCCCGAACACACCACCCAGCACGCCGTCTCCTCGCATTCCCAGGCGAATTCTCAGCGCCAGCCAGAACAGCCTTTGTCCTTTACCCATCCAAATCAACGCTCCACCCGTACCTCCACGCCACAACTCAAGCCCACAACTCCCCAAACTCCCACCAAAGACATACAAAAGGGAGCTGCTTCAGCCGCCACTGCACGGCCTCTCATTGGTGGAAAACACAGACAGTAGCCAATGAGGCAGGAGTCGGTGGCTTTAACATGCAAACCTTAAACTACTAGTGCAGTTTCAGCAACTGATCAGGACATGGATTTTTTTTATACTGTTAATTCTGCTCACCTTCCCTCTGCATCCACCAATCGCTGCCCTACCGTGCCTCTCAGGGGATCTGTAGCTCTGCCTTCACCACAAACCCTCTGTGCCACACCGGAGTGCCAGCAAATAAACAACCAGGGGTTGGGTGTTTTATACCTGCCTGTTCTTCTGACGGAGCTAGGACAATTTTTGTGCTGTTGTTCAGGCTGATGGAGCACTGTCAGAAGACAACAGTAACATTGAGTTAATCATGGATCAGGTTGTTCTCTTTGTCGAGTTGTTACTAAATTACAGCAGTTGGTTATAAAGCAAACCTCCAGGGGGCAGACTGTTACATCGTGCTTTCCACCTCTGTGCTCACAATATCAGTACATGTGCCATGCAACATGAATCCAGTCCTATAAGACATTTGGGCTGTCCCCTTTTTTTTTTTCAGCAAACTTAATTCCTGTTTTGTTGTCTGCTAGTGTGATCCAATTAATTAGCAATGGATATAGACAGTTAGACATTACTAGCAGGCAAGCAACACTACCAGTGAAGCAGTCCAAAAATGTCAGTCCTGATTAGTTAAAGCGACTTGCTCTTTCAGCTGTTAAATAAGCAAAAAATGACAGATGAGACCAAGGGAAATTTTTTGTCTGTATGTCTGTCTGTACTATATACTTTCTTCATCAATCTCCCACTGAAACACACACACAGTGGCATCTCCAAAGTAAATGGCTCATGTTGTATTATACTTGTGATGGTATTTTGAGCACAAACCCCAGATTTCTGCTTTAAAACCACTGGAAACGATTAGAAAATGCAGGACAACTCAGAACATGTCATTTTCTAGAATTGATCACCTTGAAAAACGGCAAGGGTTCTCCTTTAACTCTCCCCACCGCTCCCTCCTCTACTGCCACTAGGTTGCAGCAAACACAGAAGGGCCTTGGACATTTTAGCCTTAACTGTTTTCGCTTTTCCTTTCAGCATTGTTCTCACCTAGAGCCCCTCTGCAGCTCACACCGTTTGAACTCCTCTTCCTCCCCCTCCTCCTCCTCAAAATCAACGTAGCTCTTTGGCGGCAGCTGTGAGCAGCAGTCAGCAGATTTCCATCATCACACAATTTTCTTACAAACTAAAAACAAACAGTTGCCAAAGTCTTATTTTATGCAGGGGGAATAAGGGATGATTTTCTTCTCATAGATCTTTGAGACAAATGTGACATTAACAGCAGGAGGCGACACTGAGTCCTCCCTTGTAACTCAACTGTACACTGTGACTGTAAAGAGACGCAAGTGAAACTCTCTGAATCTTGTGGGATTTTTTTTTTTTTTTTTTTGGCTGAGGACTCAATTTTCTGCGACATGTTGCCTTCTCCTTTACTATATAGAAAAATCAACAGCGGTGACCTCTGACCCCAGGCTCTAGTCCTCTTGGAGAAAAAAAAGAGGGCCAAGAACACTCCATTTGCACATCGAACTTGG
>NC_024307.1:15118243-15121044 GCF_000523025.1 Cynoglossus semilaevis
CGACCGTCGTACTAAGAAGAATACTTCCCCTTCACCCTTGTCCTACTGTGGGAAAACCTGATGTCTTAACCTGCTCCCCTCAGAAACCTGCAGTGCTGCACTCAGACAATGTGCTCTTCATTGGTCTACAAACTTTTAGCACTGCAACCTTAGCCACCAAAGCTGAGTTAGCTCCCCCTAGTGGCTGCACCAAAAGCCTAAATAAAGAGGAACTTTTTTAAGCCAACACTTTTTTTTTCCACGCTTGAAACAATATGGTTTCACTTTGGGGAAAAAAGACTGAAATAATCCATGCATCACGCTCAGATGTGCCTTTTATTTTTTTTCTACTCTACAGAGATGAGCAAACAAAGTCTAAAATGCTAAAAAAAAAAATAGAGTTGCCTATGTAATGTTTAGAACAAAGCTATACACTATGAAATTGTACATGTTTGTGGATACTGTGTATATATATATATATATAAATATATATACATATAACATGTATACACTAACTAAATAATTTGTATAAAATGACAAGTTTTTTTTGTCTCCTCCTGCCTGTTGTAGCAAATTTTCATCCGCATCTGTTTCAGTCAGATATTGCCTAATAATCCAATGCTGCTACAGTCGGATTAAAAAAAAAAGTTACAAAAAAAAAAAAACAACGGGATACTGTCACTAACGTACTTACAGACAATCTACCGGTGGACACACTGGGAGTATTAACTGAGGAAAGCCATTTTCTTCTTCTTCCCTTCCCTCAATTTGCTGTTTTTAAAGCAATGAAAAGATAGAAAATTAACCAAGCACTTAGACGTGTGCTTCACTTTGTACATCCTACTAAAGCCTTTCTCTCTTTTTCAAAAGATTTTTTTTTAAACTGACAACTCAAGAACAACAGGATAGAGTTGTAATTAAGTAGCAGTTAAATATATGTGTTTGTTATATATACACACCTACATAAATATGCATATATATATGTATGTGTGTATGTATGTGTGTATACATATATATGTGTGTCTATGTATATATATATACACACATATTTATCTGTAAAAAACCATATATATACATATGTATTGCAATTGTTTGAGCATAGGGAAAAATTTGGAAAACTATTTTTTTCTTTTTTTTTTTTTGTTTGTTTGTTTTTTCCGAGAAAACACACTTTGTGCACTTTAGGCTGTACTGTTGACGAGCCACGGTTGTTATAGGTGGTGTTTGTAAAAAAGGCTGTGGTCCCTATGCAGCTGTTTAAATTCACTTTCTACACATGGATCAGGGCAGGATAAACGCCAACCCATGTTTTTGCAGAAATATGTGGAGAAATATTGAAAAGAAAATGTAGAAAAACTAAAAGGATGTCTGACGACCACCTGCTGGATCTCAGTGGAAAATGAAATCACTCGTCCCCCTTTTTGCCTTCTCACTAACTTTACTGAATAAACGGAGACGTCCGGAGATTAAAGAGGAGTTTTTCTTTTTCTATTTCCAACACCAGTATTGTTGGGGGCAAGTTTTATAGCCAAGACTTTTTGGTATTAGTAATTTTTGTTTTCTAATTTGCCCTCTCATTAGTCACTGCAGATGAACTGATTGTTTTTGTTTTTCCTCCAGGTGGCACTGTAACAGCTTGATCCAGCAGTCGGTTTATTTGTTGGTATGTGGCCTTTTAACTGCTTTGTATTAATGGTCTTGATGAGATTAATAAATCACCCAGTCTTATTTTGTACTGAACCACTTGCTTCTCCTGTGTTTATTGGAATTGGTAGCACTTGGCAGAACACGTGGTTACATATGTATGTATTAGTTCATTAACGCCGATAATTATTGTTTGTTAACGCAGTTTTTTAAATTATTTCACTTTTTTAAGGGTCGGCTGATCCTGCTGTGTTTGCATGTGTAACAGGTAAAGGGTTAAAACCAAAAATATTTTAAATATAACCACACATTAGCTGGTTAAAAGTAATCTCCACAGCAGTTTTAAAGTAGGCAACTGGACTCACCAAGTAGGTTGAAGACGTTTCTGCTCTCATCCAAGAGGCTTCATCAGTTCTACTGTCCTGGTGGGGAGTTTCCAGGTATTTATTTATCCACCCCAAAGGGGGGTGTGGTGTCCAATAAAGTGGACGAACAATATGACCTTTAAACGGTCATGTGAGTCGTTGGCCCTATGATGGATTGTTCCCCCTCCCTGTCCTCTGGGTGGAGGTCGTTGGTGTTACCAGATTAGAGGTGTGAGTTACAGCTGTACTTCCTGGGGAGAGAACTAAGGACGGCATTATAGGCGTGTGATAATTGGTGTCTGAGGCACCCTTCTCACCCATCTGTCCTACCTGGCTAGAATGCACACATTTTGATCATCAAAGGAGTGGCCCCCCTCCTCCAGGGGGAGGTGGACTGCTGGGTCCTGGCCTGATGTTGTGGACCGCCTTGTTGAGCCATACGTTTGTCTAATGGCTGTTTTGTTTCCCCACTGTACAGGTCCGAGCATTCCTCACTGCATTGCACTGCATACACCACATTGCTCTGTTTGTTTCTGGCAATCTTGTCCTTAGGGTGGACAAGTTTCTGCCTTAGGGTGTTGCTGGGCTGATGGGTGGTTAAAAGTAGTTGTCAACAAGCTAGCTGCTAGTAGCCAGTCAGGCTAGGCAATAAAAATTAGGCTAAATGTTTGTTTTTTTTAAATGCTCGATTGTATTTTCTACTTGTCTGTTCATTTATTAATAAATCTTTTTGACAAGATTCGAAGAGCCAGTCAAGAGAGCATGTTTTTAGCTTTTCTTTTTACTAGGTTTTCATGCACTTACTTATTCTGT
>NC_024307.1:15121093-15122394 GCF_000523025.1 Cynoglossus semilaevis
CCAGTGTTTAAAATGCAGTGTCTCTGTGGTCGGGGTCAAACAGTGCTGCATGGCCCCTCACTGTCCTCACTGTCCTCCCACAGCCCTCCACCGTTCACCCCCGTCACGTGGTTCCCATCGTGCTGCGGGGCCCGGCCTGGTCTAAAGAGAGACAGATGATTGGGTTTGCGAGGTGCATGGTAGTTTTGTTAAGAAAATGCAGTGTTGTTGAGGTTTAACCTGTCATCAACTTTTTCGGTGTCTGATGATTTACCTCAGACTGTCTCTGCTCAGGGTACAGGTGTGAGCACCCTGCCTCGTTGGAGCCTGGATGGGCACAAAGCCTGGTCTGTTGTCTTTCTCTGGAGCAGAGTCGAGCTTCAGCAAGTACAGTTCACATGAGAAGGTTTTTGTTTGAAAAAAAGATAGGATAAAAAAAGAAAAAGTGAGAGTTAAAAACACAACACATTTGAACGGGAAGTGCTGTTTATAGTTTACAATATCAACGTAAAACAGTAAAACAGAACCATAAAATTTATTTTAGAATTTTTTGGCATAATCCTAATTTCACATGTGATTACATCAGAAAGCGAAAAAAAAAGACTATTTTAAAACAATGTATCTTTTCTGCATGTTTCTTATCAATTTAGAGCATTTTGAAAAAAATTTGGGAAATTGTTTTTTAGAATTTTTTGAAAATGTTTGAAATTTGTTGAAATTTGATGTTTTCTGCATGTTTCTCATCAAATTAGAGTATTTTGAACAAATTTATTTTTTTTTTAGTTTTTGGCAAAATCCTAATTTCGCATGTCATGTTGTTCAAACGTTGAAAATATTTCATGAAAATGTTTGAAAAGAGAAATTCAAAATTTTATGTTTTCTGCATGTTTCTCATCAAATTAGAGCATTTTGAAAAGATTTTGGGAAAAAGTTCTTTGTAAAATTCTAATTTCACGTCATGTCGGTCAAAAATTGAAACATTTTCATGAAAGTTTTATAAAACAAAAATTCAAAATTTCATGTTTTCTGCATGATTCTAATCAAATTAGAGCATTTTGAAACAATTTTGGTTTTTTTTGGAATTTTTCAGCAAAATCCTAATTTCGCATGTCATGTCGGTCAAAAGTTGAAAAATTTTCATGAAAATGTTTGGAAAAAGAAATTCAAAATTTTATGTTTTCTGCATGTTTCTCATCAAATTAAAGAATTGTGAAAAAATTTGGGAATTTTTTTTTTTTTTTGGAAAAATCCTACTTTCGCATGTAATGTCGGTCAAAAGTTGAAAAATTTTTTGGATACTTTTTGGAGTATTAAACACAAAA
>NC_024307.1:15122494-15153536 GCF_000523025.1 Cynoglossus semilaevis
ATTTTTTTTTTTTAGGAAAATCCTATTTTCGCTTGTGATGTCAGTCAAAAGTTGAAAATTTTTCATGTAAATGTTTAAAAAAAGAAATACAAAATTTCATGTTTTCTGCATGTTTCTCATCGAATTAAAGCATTTTGAAAAATTTTTGGGAATTTTTTTTTTTAGGAAAATCCTATTTTCGCTTGTGATGCCAGTCAAAAGTTGAAAAATTTTCATGAAAATGTTTGGAAAAAGAAATTCAAAATTTTACATTTTCTGCATGTTTCTCATCAAATTAAAGCATTTTTATTTTTTTTTAATTTTTGGTAAAATCTTAATTTCGCATGGCATGTCGGTCAAAAGTTGAAAAGTGTTCATGAAAATGTTTGAAAAAAGAAATTCAAAATTTCATGTTTTCTGCATGTTTCTCGTCAAATTAGAGCATTTTAAATTTTTTCAAGAAATTTGTTTTCAGTAAAACCCTCCGTTTGCATTTCATTTTTGGTCATGTTCTTTTTTTTAATTAATCTTTTCTGCATGGTTTTCGTCAAATTAGAGGATTTTGATAAATTTTTTTGAAAACTTTTTTTCGAATTTTTACAGGAAAATCTTAAATTAGCATGTCATGTTGGTTAGATAGAGAAATTATGATTAAAAATTTTGAAAAAAGAAATTCAAAATTGTATCTTTTTTTGCATGTTTCTCATTAAACTCGAGCATTTTGAGAATATTTTTTTCCAAAACGTTTTGATTTTTTTTTTAGTAAACTCTTCATTTTGCATGTTTGCATCTTTTTCTTAGTGATCCTGCCTTGTTTAAGAGTTAAGTTTTAAGTTAATAGTCTCTCTTTGTGCAAGGAAATGCACAGATAGAAATGATGGTGTCAGTGAATTATGACAAAAACCATTACCTAAACATTCCTCAATAGATTATGCTGATATCACTAGTTGACATATTTACACATTTTTGGAAATGATGGACCATTGTATTGCATATATGCATGCGATGCAAAACCCTGTCAGGGCTGACAGACTCAAATGTGTATTAATAATTTTTTACAAGTAATAATAATCTGATTGAATCAGTTTGGACCTTTACATTTAATCAGTCGAATGACTGGTGAAGGTTCAACCCACCTGTTTGGACGGGTCGTCCCAGATGGGCCTGAAGGCACTTTTAGGATGAAGAGGCGGCGAGCCTTTCCTGACACTGACCACCCTCTTCCCATGGGAGCTCATGAGACATGGTTTGGATCTGTCCACACAGGAACCAGCAGTTGGTCTGAGAGGAGGGTGAGGAGTCAGTCTGGGAATCTGCCACCTTAGACACACTGTCCTCTCTCTGGGAGCGTCTCTGGACGACTGCTGCTGCTGCTGTTTCTGACTGCATGAGGGCTTCAACAGCACAGGCACCTGACTGTCCTCCTCCTCCTCATCTTCTTCTTCCTCCTCCTCCTCCTCCTCCTCTTCTTCTTCATCCTCCTCTACACTTCCTGTCATGTCCCTCCGGAGGGTGCCATCAGGGCTGCAGGAGGTCACAGAGGAGTAGTCGAAGGCTGAAGTGTCATCAGCGTCCGTCTCACAGTCCTGGAGGCCGTTGGTTGCAGAAGAAGCTGCGTCCAACCCGTTGGTGCTTCTACCTGTGGGTTGGCTGAAGGTGCCCTGACCTGAGTCACTGTTCTCCGTCCACCCTGCAGCATCCGGTGTGAGAACAGAACAAGAGACATGTCCACAGTCGCGGGCTGGTCGGTTTAGAGACGTCCAATCTCGTCCAGAACTCTTCCTTCTCACTGGACTGCAGGACCAGCATTCCAGACGCATGGATTGGTGGACATCCACACCGTTGGTGAGAGGACCAGCATTCTGGATGTATCTGGGGGACAGAGACAAAAACATGTTTCACAAATTCTGCAGTTTGTTCTTGAGAGTAAACCTCGCTTGTGAATTAACGCTATTGTTGTGGTGTTGTGTGATAATAAGAACAGCAGAGGGCGGTACTGACCTGTGAGCTGACTTGGTCTCGTCCCTGTTCCTCTGAGGTTCTCTGCTCTGATGGTTTCTGCTGCAACAGTTTGCAGATGACGAAGCTGCTGCAGCGTCGGAGCAGCTGCTGCTGGTCGAGAAGATATTGTTGTCAAATGATGACGTCATCGTTAAACGTGACCCTAGTACACTCAATACTACTAGGTATTGTATGTATATTATTATTATTATAATATTATTAGTACAACTATTACTTTATTTTTATTACTATATTATATTATATGTGATGTATGATAACTTGTTTTAGTCGACATATGACATGAGATATGAAAGATTAATGAGAAAAAGTATATATAAAATAAACATATCATCTTGATCTGGTTTGTCTAATTTCTTTTTCTTAAAGTGGACTTGCCTTTTCTGTTTGAAAGTAAACATTTGAAGCTTATAGTGTATCTAGTCTTGGCCGTGAAGCTGAGCCCCTCTGTGCGATGACATGCAAGAAGTTTTTAGTTTTAATTTCAAAGATTTTTAGTAGTTAGTAATTTGTATTGTTTGCCTTTCGCCCTGTGGTCCACAGATGGTGCCCACAGGATCTGACCTTTGTCCGGCAGCCTCTCTCTCCTCCCATCTGACATCCTCCTCCAGAATCACATGACAGCGAGACAACACGGTCCTCAGCGCTCGCTCAGTGCCCAGCAGGAGGCTGCAGTCAGGATGTTCTTTACCTGTCCACTGCAACAGGTTCTACACGGAGGACAAACAGTCAGTCAGGGCTGCAGTGTCCTCTCTTGAAGACAACATGATTCTGATATGACTCTTATGAAGGAGCTCCACAGTGTCATTATACTTGACACTAAAACCTGTTGTTATTATCACCAGCTCAACCTGTTGTATGTCACACAGAACATGTCATTATTTACCATCATTCTTCAACTGACGATGCAATGTGTCCTACGTCACTGATGTTAACATATAAATAAAGATTTCATATTTTCGTGTTTCCCACAGCGTGGACCATATATTTTAACCAAAACTGGCCTTGCCATGGTTTTACTTTGAATAAGATGCGATCTCCACCACATGTGTGACTGTTGATGTGCAGTGTCGCCCCCTTGTGTTGCTGAACTCACCTGAATGTGACTCAGGTAGCTGTGTATGCGAGAAACAGGAGCCAAGAGCAGAGAGAGCAGCTTCATTTCCTCTCTGTCCATCTGTGGACCACAGATACAGATCAGTCCGTCCGTCGTCTTTATGTGACAACGACATGAGAACAGCACATTCTTCAGAGTCAATATCACCTGTACTTTGTGTTCTTCCTCAGGATGGTTCAGTCTGTTAAACTCCAGTGAGAGGAAGGAGGCCAGAGTGGTGGTGTATCCCAGGTACATGTCTGCAAAAGTTGTCTGGACCACATGGACACCAAGGTGAACATCTCAGACCTTCAGACTTTGTAGCTAATACTAAAGAAAAAAAAAACATTTACCAACTTACATCGTTTTGACCAATGAGCTGCACCAAGATGTCTCCAACCAGAGATTTCCAGTGTTCAGCGGAGAGTCGCTCCTGCAGTGTGTTTCTGAACAGCAGGTGTCGCTGCAGCAGCTGCTCCACAAACTTTAGATACCGCTGACTAAAAAAAATAAAGTTCTTGATGCAGCAAGTTGGAAAAGGATACAGATTGATCTTAAATAAACTCGATGAGATCGTTTGTGAAAAGCTTTTAAAAAAAGCCAAATAAAAACATAATTATTTTAAAAAAGCTTTTGAAAAGCTTTTAAAAAAAAGCCAAATAAAAACATAATTATCAATAAAAATAATGCTTAATTATCTATAAAAATGAAAGAATATTGTCCAGAAAAGTAGTCGACCACATTTTTAGTATCGTAAGGAAGGAACAGTGGAACAGGAAGTTGTCGTGTTGTAAATGCACAAATGTCTGCTGTCATGAAATAACAAAAGTTTTGTTGTTAATTGTTAAATTAACCAGAAATGTAGCAACAGCTATCCAGCAAAGAAAATAGAAATTAATAGGCCATATGAATAGCTAAAGATCTGCCAAATAACAGTTATATGTAATGGCATGTTGTTGAAAAATTAGCTTACAGGTAGCCAAGAATATAGTCAAAAAAAGCTAATTAGCAAAGAAGAAAAACTTCATAGAAGACTATCCAATTTAAAAACATAGTCAGATAGCCACACTTAGTTAAAACTAAAAGAAATTGTAACTTTGGGAGAAGTTGTTATAATATAAATATCAAAATTTTAGCCAACAGAACTAGCAACATGGCAGTCATTTTAGCCAAATTAGCTAAACCAACAGCTACACCATGTAGAAAAGCTGAAGAAACTTCAAAAGATGGGAAATACAAAATAATTAAATGAGAAAACTCAAAATGATTCCACATTTTCTACTTGTAATGATTTCTTCTTACAGTCAGCTTATAGACATATAAATGTAAATTTAATTAATGAGTTAAAGACTTGTTGATGACTTACTATGGCTCCACAGCCATGTGATGAGCAGGTGGAGTCCTGTACTGATCATACAGCTGGTTGAGGGTGGAGACGTACTCCCACTCTGAGTGGAGAAGCTGCATGGCCACCTGATGACGAGCATCTGTCCAGGAGGCGGAGTGTTTGAGGTTCGTTTTAATGATGAGGCTTTGACGATACAGAAATGAGTGCAACTGTGACGTGGTGTGGTGGTGTACAGTCACCTGTGCCTTCACTCAGACCTGCCTTCAGTCCCTGCAGGAAACAGTGCAGGAGCAGTTTCCCTCTGGAGACAGTGGACGGACACGTGCACACAGTCTGTGATGGTTCTGCTGCATCAACGCTGCACAACAGTGGACAGAAGGAAACATGTGTGTCTGCAGTTCTACTGACATCACAGATACAACAGAAGACAGTAATCAAAGAAATGAATATTTATTTTACCACAGACCATTTTGAGACAGTAGTATTTTTAAAGAGCTGTATTACAGTAATCATTCTCACCAAAATATTGTGGTTATGGAGGAAATAGTTCTTCAGTAAAAAACAGTTAGCAACAAGGATCTGAATTTTGTGCAAAAGTTGATCGTCCTTATACCACAGTCCATAGAAAATACTGTCAATTTTGCATCATGGCACAAAGATGTTGATCCTGCTTTTCCATCAATGAGTGTGTCATTGTGTGTGTTTTTCTTTTACCTTTCTCTATGTTTGGATGTACTTATATTTTCCTGCTGCTGAGGTTTCTGTCTGCGACTGTTTAGCTGCAGGATCTGATGCTGCACCAAACTCAGTTCTTCCTGTAAGAATAACCAAATACATTTAAATTGAATTTAATTTTTATTATGTCGTTTCAGCAGAATAATCATCTCTTAAATTTAATTTTTATTATCTACACCTGAGCATGCACTGTCGTTTCAGCAGAATAATCATCTCTTTTCTTAATGTTAGATGTTGAAATAATCTCTCATCCCGTTGTGTTTTTCTTCACTTTTCCAAATGTAAACACTTTCAACTGTTCCTATTTTTGAGCCTCACTCTCAGCGACTCCACCAGAGTCTCCAGACGAAGAGCTTTCTTCTGGCAGCTCCTCCTGTTCTCCTCCAGCTCCTCCCTCAGGTACGTGTCTCCGTGTTGGATCTGACTGAGCTCCAGCAGAGCGCTGGTGAAACCCGTCTTCAGCTCTGAGACCATGCACTGTAACTGAGGAGCAGGAGGACAGACGTTTGTAACGTGAATCTGAAACGATTTCACTAAAGTAAAAACACTTTGAATCTTAACTAGTAAAACACAAGTCTGAGGTCATCTGTGATTCAGGTCAACGTGAAAGTTGGAGTGAAATACAGCAGCTCAAACGGATGGACCAGAGAACAGAGAAGGTCCTTTCACCACTAGACCACATGGTTTTAATCTAATTAGGTTTGTACTTCTTCATACTTATATTATATTATATTAGAGGTTAGGTAATGATTCAGTATGTTTTGGTGTTGAGCAGTACAACTGGGTTCAGTTCAGATTACAGTTTATTAGATGTGATTAGATGGAAGTATTCACAGTCCAAAAACTTTTTTTTTAATGTTTAAATCAGTGGTTCTCAAACTGTGGTACACAAACCACCAGTGGTACACAAGCGCTCTCTAGTGGTACGAAGGGAAAATTCATATTTTCACATTTACATTTTCAATTAAATAAATCTGAAACATACCATGCACAATTAATACAACATTTAGAAAAAAAATATAGCTACTTGTGAGATAGTGAACTAATAGGGAAGGTATATGCTGCTTTATTCTAATGTTGTCATCATGGTGGTACTTAATTTACAAACTATAAAGAAAATGAAGATAACTAAGTAAATAAAACAACTTTACAATAATTTTGACTAGGCTATTCAAGTTAATACTGTGTTTTATAAGTGAGTGTTCTGTTCCAGCTATGTTTACACGTTTTAAGGACCATACTGTGTTTGATGAAGGTAGAAATGAGGAATACCTTGGAGATTTCAGTGACGAGCTGGGTCTCCTGGGGCTTCATGACCTCTGCAGGGAGAAACACAACACACAAACAAGGCTGTTTGCAAACACTGCCTCATTAAAAAAAAAAATCTGTAAATGAAACAAGCAACTGCAGAGGGCAAACAAAGCAGAGTGGACTTGAATGAAGCAGAAAAGCATGTTTTCAAGAGATACAGTTCAACGTGAACAATGGAAACAAAGCAGAAAATTCCACCTGCTTTTCTCTCAGTAACATGAAACCTCAGCTCAGAAGCTCAGACATGACAAAACAGACAGGTTTACACATAAAAATTTAATTTTGGTGCTATGTGACACTTGTACTTTTCTAGTTTTTCTATTTAGAGTTACACATTTTATTTTTGTACCTGCTCAGATGTTGCTGCTGCCAGCAGCCTCTCTGCTGAGGAAGTGAAGAAGCAGCCAAAGAGCTCAGTCCTGCAGGGAGAAGGGCTGCAGGAGCCAAGATCCCTCCCTGTACACTGGGAGGGCTGCTGACAGAAGGCACAGATCAGCAAAAAAACTGCAAAAACACGACGTGCACAAATCCTCACAAACAATAAAGTGGAAGCAGTAAGAGTGGAAAAACGAACAAAACACCGACATTTAGACTGGATTAGTTGAATGTCGATCTCTCTTCAGTAGATAAATGTATAAAAACAAACATTTTGTTGTCAGTTGTACACTTGTCAAAGATCGTAAACCTAAATATTAGGTTAGCCTGTCCAAATAT
This sequence comes from Cynoglossus semilaevis, assembly GCF_000523025.1. Lineage (NCBI taxonomy): Eukaryota > Metazoa > Chordata > Actinopteri > Pleuronectiformes > Cynoglossidae > Cynoglossus > Cynoglossus semilaevis. The sequence goes on from NC_024307.1 coordinate 15,129,697, forward strand.
CCAGAAATATACTCATAGATGCTACCCCAAAGAGGACAAAGATACCAAAAAGTGACATTAAACTCACCACAGTCACTGCGTCTCTGCTGTAACCTTCAGGTACATGATGAGAAACTGCAGTAATCCTCTGAACACAATCTGTTTTTGTTTTTATTCTCGCTTCAGTTCTATTGTGGTAGAACAGTCTTCGCAGTATTTGCAGTATGTGATGTCCGCAGTAGTTGTGTACTACGATCTGTGACTCTGACTCCGTGCAGACGGCAGCAGATGTCCTGCAGGACACTCGCTGAGCAGTGATTCACTGAGGAAGTCAGCTTTGTGGCATAAACTGTGTCCATGTCCACATGGAGGTGTTCTGTCGGTGCAGTACCTACATCTTTCCTCTGCCTTTGAGTTCGCGCACGTGCAATGCGTTTGTGTTTAGGAGTAATTACCTCCTAGTGGCTCTCTTTTACTGGTTACGCTTAACTTTATAGTATATTTTAGTATATATTCAAGTAAGTATTAAAACATATTTTTGTTTGAAAATAATTTTAAAAAGACTCTGTTGTATAGTATAAAATATTGGGACAGAGTTTACGTATGGGCATAAAGAAAGAACATACTGTAACCCTTGCGGGGTTACAGTATGTTCTTTCTTTATAAGGAGTTCGACTAAAATAAAGATAGTTTAACATTATATTAAATTGGACAATGTTAAATATATTAAATATAGAAAACAATTGTTATGTTATGTTTTATAAATGTTATAAAAGTTTAGAAAACATTCTTAATTATTTAAATATTTTTTCTAAAAGCTAAACAAAAAGGGTGAATAAAATAAAATACGCACTGCGTAATGAAAATCAGGAGCACCAATGAGGGCGGTTGATTCGCAAATGAGGGCGTGGCTTCACGTTGCCACTTTGAACGTGATTGGTTGTTGTCTCTGTTTTCAAACGCCAGCTGACGCAGGCAGCTGTTCAAACATGCAAAGGAGCCTACACTAACCGGTAAGAATAAATAAGAAAAACTGTTGTATCTTTTTTTTTTATTATAACCTCGTGTATTAGTCGTCACGTCGTTAAAAAAACAATGTTTAATTGTATTCTTAAGAGTTTACATTAAAAAGTGTAGTTTTTCGCCGTTTTGTTCTCGTTCAGACAGATTAGTCGTCGAGCTAACGTTAGCCGACGCCACTGCTACGACTGTAGTAGTACTGTAGATTGATGGAACTCACCAGATGTGTTGTACTTTTCTAGTTATATTAACATTGCCTATTAGTTTGAGTCCTTTTTAAAATAATAATAATAATAAAACTAGTGTTTTATTATCATATCATCCATGCCTTAAAAAAAGCATATACTGTATAAAGATGGAGTCCAGACACAAGGAGGCAAAACAAAAGTGACCTTTTTTAAAATAAGTTTAAACTTTTTTTGGACATTGTGAGTACAGTTAGTCTCCACAGGGAGTGTGATCTGTATGACCTGTTTGGACGTCCTTGGACAGAGACAAACCTGTCTTTCTGGAATGTGCTGGAAGGCTCCATCTGTGGAGCAGGCCTTCAGGGTCAAATTTATTAAATAAGTCAAACTGAATGTTTTAAACTAAAACAGTTAGTGGTCACCACAGCAGAGAAGAGTGGTTAGGACTCTTGCCTTACAGTAAGAAGGCCACTGGTTTCACCTCCAACTTTAGAGGACGGTTACCCTCCCACAATCCACAAATCTTCAGGGTTAAGTTAATTCTTCATGTTAAACTAAAAATGTCAAACTCAAGGCCCGTGGGCCAAATCTTAACCAAAACTTAACGTGGCCATGTTTACAATAACAGTCTATAATATAATCTCTATACTAAAGCTGACTGGCCTCCAGCCACACCCAGACCCTAACAAGAAAATGAGACTAGGAATGGATAGTGATGAAAGGCATTGTGGTTATTCCTCTTTCCTGAGGAAATGAAAAAGATTACTAATTATTAATTTATTTTTTTAACCAACCTCCACTGAACGTGTTTCTGTCTCTCTCTGATGTGTCTCTCACACCTGGATTTAATTCTTGTTTTTCCTTCTTTTTTCTTTCATCCTTGTTCTGAGGGTGAAGACATGAGGACGATTGAGTTTGACTCCTCATCAGATGATGAAGACATTGGGGAGGAGCAGCTGACTCCCATCCACATCTCCTGGTAGATGTCAGCTCACCTCCTTCCTAAAGATAAAAAAAATAGTTTTTTTTCCCCATTTGGTAATGTTGATGTGATGTTTTCTGTCTGTTCTTTAAGGTTACCTCTGTCAGTAGTCGATTGCTCACAGTTTCTGGGAATATGTGCTCTACCAGGTAAAATGACAGTATTATTTTTGTTTTTGTTTCTACCTTTGTGTTGTGTAATTTTAGGTAAAATACATTTCTATCATTGGATTTCAGGTTGCAAATACAAGGAGATAAGGAGGAATTTGCAGAGCGATGTTGGTAAGAGGATTTTTAACATCGCTCACAAACTGCTCTTTTCAACTTTTGATCAATTCAGTTTAAAACCACTTGACAGAAATCTAATGATAAACTTGTCAATGCTGTTGGAGTCTTAACATGTTTCAGATGGATGTTCAATGACTCATCCTTGAATGAGTACTAACCCAGTGACTTGATAAACCGTAGTAGTACACCCACTACGGTGGGTATGAGGATGTTTTTTACAAATCCTCATATGGATTTGTAAAAAAAAAAGAAGGTATCAGCAACAACCTTGGTATTAGTTACTAAATTCTCAGAGCATTAGAACATCTGTCTTAAAACTTTTTGACTTACCCTGTCTGTAGTGGTTAGTAATGTTAGGTTTCCTTGGTGAACACATCCTCTGAACACTGAAATCGTCATCTGAACTCTCTTCCTCGTCCTGACACAGAGGAGCTCCACAGCCAGGGCGTCCAGGACGTGTTCGTTTTCTGCACCAGGGCAGAACTGAACCATTACCGTGTCCCCGCCCTGCTGGACGTCTACCAGCAGAGAGGATTCACCGTCCACCACATGCCTTTTCCAGATGGAAGTGCCCCGGAGCTGCCGCAGTGCTGCCAGATCCTGGAGGAGCTGCAGTTCAGCCTGGAGAACAACAGGAGGACGTTGGTCCAGTGAGTCACACCGTCTCCGTCATGGCCAGTGTTTGACCCACAGCAGGGGTGTCTCTATGAAGAACCCATAATATGCATGTTGTAGAAACATTGCCCAAGTATAAATTTAGTTGAGACATAATGTATATAAAAACTATTACTGTACCTCTGAAGGTACAGTAATAGTTGGTTAAGATCAAAGCTAACAGCTGCTGCGATGTTTAAAATGAGACCTTGAAAGTGCTGGGAAAGTGCTTGAATTCAACCTCATCTTGTCTGGACACTAATAAGACTTTTTCTTCTTCCTTCCTCAGTTGTTTCGGAGGCCTGGGACGATCTGCATTAAGTGAGAACATTTTAGTTATGCTTTAATTTTAATTTGTTTTTTTAGTCCTAGCATTGTCTTCTTTTCCACCACGTCTCATGTTCAGTCCTTTTGTTCAGTCGCTGCCTGTCTGCTGCTCAGGCTTTCCCCATCCATGACCCCAAGCAAAGCCATCGACATCCTCAAGGAGTACAGAGGAGGAGCCATTCAGACTGTGAAGGTAAAGAGAAGGAGCAAGAGGAGTAGATCACTGTGTCTTTGACCAAATAAACAATAAATATGACCAAGAAACACACACAAAAACTAATTATTTAGCAATGACCAAAAACAAGCAACATAAAAACATTGTATAAATGTGATTAAAAAAAACAAAGATAATTTAAGAACAGTTCCATTCATAACAGAAAAGTTACCTCGTATAGAGCAAAAAATGACATTAAATTAGAATAAACACAGAAAAGAGGCTAACTCACAGTTAGAAACACACAGAAAAGAGGCTAACTCACAGTTACGTCTTGTACTTTTCTTTCTTCAGCAATACAACTTCCTGCAGGAGTTCCAGGAGAAGTACACGGCGTACCAGCAGAGCAGAGACGTCTTCACCGAGCGCTCAGTGTCTCGGTGACGGCTGACGTTTATTTTAATTGCTGTTTCTCTTCTGTCAGTGTTTGATGTTTTGGTTGTGGGAGATGAAATCAGGTTTTGTGATGGTTGCACTTTAACAAAAAAAATAATATATTTGCTTTCTTTGACGCTGGTTTTAATCGAAAAAAGAAAATTCAAAGTTGTGTGTACTGTTACTTGGTTGATAAGTTACATTTTTTGGCATTTTAGCAAAAACTATGATTAGTATGTAGATTTTGGATGAATTTCTCAAGTCATAGTGTATTGTTATGCTCTGTCAGTTTTTAAAATCTAAACCAAAATGTTGCTTTTTTGTCTGGGTGTTTATTTTGGATGCATTTTATTGAATGTTTTAATAAATTCTTTAATTATTATTTTTAATTAGATAATTCATGTAGTGCATGGGGGTATTTTGATGAGTGTTATTGGGAAATATTTTTCCCCATTTTCTCGCCCTTAGTTATGCAAAACCTTTTCCCCTAGTGTGGGATCAATAGTGATCTAATCTGTAATCTAAATTTTTATACAACTTATTTTTTTAAAAAGCTAAATTTAATGCTACAAATTAATCAAACTATTAAGCAAGCACTATGCTTGGTCAAACAGAATATTCAAAAAATTGTAACCTTACAAATTAATAAAGTACTGTGATTAAAATTTCAAAATATATTTTGTACAAATTCTTTTTTTTGAAACAAAAATACTTCAATCTACTTTAAAGAGTGGGGTTTTTTATTCAGATTCAAATCAAGTCAAAACATTATTTATCCGATGTGACACAGTGGGATTAAAAAGACATGAAAGTTAAACTTTCTCACACACATGACCATTCTCCCTGATACAGTAAAAGTTGTAGTAAAATGGCAATAAATACTTTGTATCCTTTAAGTATCATGGTCAAAAGAACTCACTTTTCAAAATTTGGATTCCTGAAATGAGGAGTGTGTAAAAATATGGAGCCTAAAAAGCACAGATTAAAAACAGTAAACAAATAACCAAACACTGCTTTTACTAAAGGTGGGATATTTGGCATAAAAACAAAACACAGACAGAAACGGTTCAGGAGTGAGAAATGGCTGATTCAACAACCGGAACTTGTGAACTGTGATGTTTTCTAATGCTAAACAGCAGAATCCGTCAAAGTACTGTTGCTCCTAAAGCTAAAAAAAGTTCTGTCTTTACTGTGGAGTTCATCTACTGAATCTGCAGGGTCGACACAAACACACAACATTTGACCCAATATTCTCAGCAGGAGCTACAGAGTGGGATGAAATGGATCTAAGTGAACACCATGAAAACTGTTGTAGTGACCACACGGAGATTGTCCCTGTGCTACAACGCTTTTCTCTCGTACCAACCCACAACCGAGACTTTTGTGTTGATTATCAACAGTTACTGTTGGCCTGTTTCCACTGCAGGAATCGGTACCAGACGATATGAGCAGTTGTAGCCATTACTGCACTGAACTTTACGGCCACTTTTCTTTTCTCCTTAAGTTCGGGTCTCATTAAACTTGCAACTCTTTGGAGCTAAATTTTAAATTAATCTCCATAATCAACAATTCCATCATTCAGATTAGTCACCAATAAAACAGGTGTGAAACACAAATCTACCTGCTGGTATTCATCATTCCGTTCTAGGGATTTAAAAGATTAAAAAAAAAGGGTTTTGTCATATTTAGGAATGTTGATTAATCTTTATGAATCGTAATTAATTACATCATGATTTAATATGATTCATTATGAATAATCCACAGATACCCTGTTAATAATCTGATTAAAAACCTTAATCATTTGACAGCCCTCAGATTTAGACAAGACACTGAAGGAGAACTAGGATGACAGCACTATAAGAAGTACAGGAGTCATTAAGGTTGAGCACAGACTGTGATTGGTCAAAGAACTCACCATAACCTAAGAAACCTAATCCAAAAAAAAGAAAAAAAAATGTAATTTTTACTTGTGTGCGTTTCCAGCGGCTGAGAGAAATCAACTCAGTAAGACCAGGAGACGTGAACCAGCAGAGAAAAGATGAAGGTCAAGAGACCAGCTGAGTTCTCCAGGGTCAGCAACACACGTGTCCACAGAAAGAGACTAGAGAAATATGATGGGATTTTGTCCTGCCTTTTTAGATGACAGTGCATCCAGAAAAGCAGGACAGAGGATCAGTACTAATAAGTTCTGGTACCGTGCAGTGGGACCACGACTCGTGGGAAAGAAGTTTTGTTTAGAAAATGTAAAGAATCAGGAATCAGGAGGAGAAGCAGCAGTTTCAGAAGTTAACGTGGATTATGCCCAGCTCAGATTCTCAGGTGACTCCACGCATCAAGAACAACATCAGCAGGGTCCAAGATTTAAAAGAGAAAAGACAAGACTTTATTGAAATCCCAAGTATCAAAATCACCGCACCATTAAAATAAAAAAGGAAATGTGTCCATCCAGGCTTGTCCTTATTTGTCATCGAAATGAAGTCATGGTGTTATGAAAACGCTGCCATGAGGATTACCTGAAGCTAATAGGGTTCCTGAAATGATGCTCTGCTCTGAGTGTGTTTGTGTGTGGGGGGGGTTTCAGAGAGGTTGTCCGTTTAAAATGGCGTCTTGTGTCGCTGAATGTCGGTCACCAGCAGGTGCAGCGTTCCAGCCCAGACATCGGTGTCTGTTCGTCTACTGAACATGCAGGGAACTCATTCCTTCATGGTCTGGTTTAGGAGCTCACCAGAACGTAGATCATCCTGATGGAAACAGAACAGACGGTCAGAGCAGCCGGTCAGAACAGACAGCAAGTCAGGATTGGTTTTAGCAAGTTTGAAAAAACAAACAAACAAAAAAAACACTAAAGGAGTATGGAATAAATTTAGATCCAACAATTTTCTCAACCATCTTCATTTCCCCTGCAGATGTTAGCATTACCATCATTAGCTGAAAATGAACATACATTAATTTTTTATCATTTCCCCTGGAGATGTTAGCATTACCATCATTGGCTGAAAATGAACATACATTAATTTTTTTATGTTCAGGAAACTGTCAATTTTAGAATTAGGACAGAACGCAGCTAATGTTTTGCTTATACTAAATGAATCCTTGAGAACTCGCAGACAGAAACAATTCATCATCACCATGACACCATCAGGAGGTTTGAGCCAGTGATGTTCTTATGTAAGGCGAGAACACTAACCACTCCTCCACTGTGCCCACTTAATATAAAGGGATGAATACATGTCTGGTTTTGACTTTTATGCTACTAAAAAAACTGAAACCCAAATTTTACATTTTACATGCAGTAAACTGACAAATGTTCACGTCACGTTAACACAAATTCATTAAATGAATTTATTGTAATAAATTAATCATTAATTTCAATTCAAAAATGTCATGTTTTCCGTACCCGTAGAGATAGTAGAAGAAGGAGAGGAGGTAGAAAGCCAGTTTGCACCAGCCTTCTTTTTGACAGTACGCCAGGATGTCAGCGTTCATGATGGTTGTTGGGTCGTAGAGTCCTGGGCAGCTCATCACTGGTCTGCTCATGTACCTGCAGACCAACACCAGGGGGGGTTGACACTCAGAAATACACACACACACACACAAACAAACAAATAAATGATAACGTCAATAATCACTCACCTCCAAACATGATAGGCCAGCAGTGGGAGGTTGAGGACCAGGGTGAGCCACTCGGCTGCACAGAAGAACATCACGCAGAAGAAGAAATGAATGAGATACTCTGGAAGAACCAGCTGTCGGGGGAAGAAAATGGCAAGAGGACATCGTGGAATCAACAGTATGTTTGTGTTTTCTACCTCTGAGGAAAACGCATGACAGAGACAGTGTTTTGATGTTTTCTAAAACACTGAGTCAAAGCTGAAGTGGTCAGAGGACAAAACACCTGAGGACATTATACGGACGAAGCTTCTGTTTTAATATTCACTATTACTGGAGAAAGGAAAATTAATTCAAACTAAAACAAAATTATGTCACATTTTGTCTTGGTTTTTAAATCTTTCACATATAATAAAAAAAGAAATTCTACCAATAAGCCTCTGTTGTGATGTCACGTTTTAAACATAATTAATACGAGGCTAAAAAGGTTTAACAAATGTACATTATATTGTACATGATAATTACAATCATGACAACATGAATGAGTTAAATATAATTTTAGTCATTTTAGTTACATTTAAAATCAGTCAAGCAAAATTTTGCCTCACAATTTAGAGAAAAGGCAGAAAAAAACTCCCAAAAAAACAGTTCCTCACACTGTTTATAAAAGTCATGCATTAAGTCTGACCACAGACAAAAGAACACTCCCACGTCATGACGATACACACAGAAGATAAAGACGAGCAGGAGCAGGAGGAGCAGGAGGAGGAGCCTGACACATGGTGACAGAGTTTATACTGGTGGAGGGTTCATGAGGGCAGATGGAGGCACCACATGGAAGCCATGCGTTGAGAAAGAGTGAAGAATTGGGGAGGGAGGGCAACAAATAGCCCACAGATGGAAAGGTGAGGGGAAGTGTGAAGGAAAAGGAAATGTGAGGAGGGAAAATCCTGCACTGTGCTGCCAAATATAAAAACATAAAACCTCACACTACAAACAAATGGTTTTTCTTCTACCTGAGCAGAAGTATACTCAAGGGAATGGTTCTGCAGTGTGTGACATGGATCACAGACCCTGAGCTTTTGGGCCAAATGTCTCCACCCACTGGTGAAGCCACGGACCAATCAGTATTTACAAATATTGCTGATCTGCAGTGTGTTGGGATTCTGCAGCCATCTGCTCTGAACCACAGGTGACAGAGGCTACGGCCAAACAATGAGCTCATAAGTTGTGGTCATGGTTGTATCAAACTGCCCCCTACTGTTCAATATGTGCGTGGAGACAATCGATCTGATTAAAGACATTAAACATCAGCGTTCAGGAAAACAATCAGAACCGTTTCATATTCACTAGGGACACACCGATACTTCATTCAAATACTCGTACTTGAACACATGTCCCGATCCAACAACCTGACACCCTCTAAGGTTTTTCACTATAACCAGCTATAGTGGTTAGTAAGTGTTCTTAAAAAAAGAATCCAAACCGCATCACATTTTGTATGTCACGCACCCTCTAGTGGCAGCTCAAAACACTTTTTGGTGTCCTTTTGTATGTCGCGCACCCTCTAGTGGCAGCTCAAAACACCTTGGGAATCTGGGAATCCCTGGTGAAGACAGTGTTGACTTGAAGGTTGTTTTTTGTTTGTTTGTTTCATACAGAAATATTTGTTTCCATTTTGATTAAAATAACCCCAACAAAAAAACAAATCTGACTAGTGTGTTATGTTGCTTCGCCAACAACAACAGCCTTCCAGTCAAACACATTTTTATTGAAAACCCAGCTAACGTGGTACTGCTGATGGTACTCGGTGTACAAAAGGTATCGGGACAACCCCTAAGTTTAGCTGTGCATCAAACGCGAATCTGGAGGAATATTTTTATACAATCAACCCTACTATATCTAACTGACAAATGGGGTAGTAACTACAGTCCTAAAGCCTTAGTCAATCAAATATTTTTGAATTAGAATTTGTAGTATTTGAGCAAAGATAAAGGAAACAGAAGGACAACACTCGCTCTGTTGTAAAAAGCACTCTGCCCTCTGTTCACCAATTCACCTGCTGACCCCCACTCAGCTCACACTTTCTGGTGAGAACCAGGGTTGTCATGTTCATCTACTGGCATTTCAGAAAAAGTAAACTAACTTCACAAGATTACTGGAAATTTATTGGACCAGTAAGACTAGATGCAAACAAAGGGGAAGTTGTAATAAAGATCATGCATGTTTTGAGCATTTGCAAGTCTTTTCAGTTAACAGCTATTCTTTAGCCAATATTTAAGAAATTCCTCCAAATGAGCACCAGAGCGTTTTAGCGTTAAAAATATGTTTTTAAATGTAGTAAGTGACTGAAATGGATGATTTAACTACAGACCGTAAACAAGAAGTAAAGATAGCTGTCCACAGTCAAATTATTAGTTGCACTGGGAAGCCTCACCAGAGAAGGGTTTTGAAAAACAAACTGTATGTATTAAAATTTTTGGAAAAATACATTTGATTCTGAATACATTAATAATGTTAAATATTTTCAAGAGAATTGTTTTGCTTAAATCACTTTTCAGGTATTTTCATGAGAAGAGAAGGGCATTAATTTTGGTTCAATTTGTTAAAAAGTGATGGATGAAAAAACAAACAAACAACTGTCCTATAGGATTTAGCTGCTGCTGAATCCAATCTCCTTTGGTTTTATTATTGCTACTTTCCTTTTTTATTATACAGTATGGAAATAAAACTTTTTTTGTTGACATTTGCATCCTAGGTTTTAACAAAAGAATTATATCAAAATTTACATACTGAAACAACACATCCTGGGGCACAGGTGGCACTTGTTCTAATCCTCACCTAACCTCTGACCTCAACGCTGAGATTAGTTAACTGAAAAGACGTTTGCAAACACTTCCACGTGCAAAATGACAAGACTGCAGACCGTTGAATTGAGCGGGCATTTTCAGAAAAATAAAAACTTGGTACAAACCTTTAATGCAATTTTGACTCTTTTAATCTTTTTGACCTTTTCAACTGTCTTTTTTTCCATTTATAAAATATAAAAAAGCAAGATTAGGGAGGAAAAAACAAAACAACAGAGGGCATTAGAATTTGACAGCCAACAAGGTCAGTGAATTCACAACAGGCAGGTTATTTAGCAAAACAGTGCAGAGATAGAAATGACTGAAGAAAAGACAGAGGAGGAAAAAAGATCCTAAAACAAATATACTTCGGAGCAGATCTGCATGCAGTCAAAGAGGCAGAAAAGTTTAATGAGGTACAGACGCTGGAGTTACTTACCGGATTAAGAGTGTTACACTGATCTATAGGATTCTTGTAGTCAGTCTTCAGCTCATCAAAAGCTATTATCTGTAAGGAGGAAGTAAATGATATTAGCAAAAACCAGGGAATAAAACAGTATTTCAACTTTGAATAGGACATTGCACCACTTTTTTCCAATAAATGTTGTAATGAATGATAAATAATGTATAAGTATTGGTAAGAAGGCAAGACATTGTTATCCTGGTTCTGTTCTTTTATCACAAGAAAGTTATCTTATCATATGACAAATGCAGGCCTTTGATTGTGTTTACATCCAGCCTATCCTCCTCTAGTAAGTATCTTTGGATGGAAGTGTCTGCTAAATGCATTAATGTAAATGAAGAAATAAGTTTTTTGGCAATTAAGGTGTTAGACCCATTTCTAGCCTTTGAGGTATACATGTTCCGGACAACCTCTCTCCCTTTTATCTACAGAAAACAAATAACATATGTTATTCATATTGTTATTGAAATACTATTGAGTGCCTGGTAATATTTATTTATGGGTTGCCGGCGCCGGGATTCTGCATACAATCAGTATACCGAAAATACTCTCTCGCGCCCCCCAAGGGAGCACGCCCCGTTATTTGTGAAGCAATTTAATGTAATGCATTGTAAAGTTGATATTTTGACTGAAACAGACCCAAAGTGAAATAATAGGAGATTTAGTAACAAATTTTATTGTCATTATGGATGACATTAGAACGCAATGTTTTTTCTCTTCAAACTTAGGTTGTCTTTAGTTGCTTAGCTAGCTAACTAGCCGAACAGCTACTAGATAAACGTAAATAAATTATTGGACACGCGTGTCATGTATATTGGTGTCTAATTATAACTTTAAATGTTAATAAAATTTACACTAAAAAATATAAAAGACAACAAGAACACAGTTTGTACATATAACATTTACATTCATAATATTTAGCATGCTAGGTTTAGCCTTGAGCTAAACAGCAGGGTGTGTTCATTCATTAGTTCTAGAATGACTTGACATCCACAATTAAAACTTAGCCTCTTCTATATACTTTATCATTGCGAGGGTTCATCCAGTTAATTTGTAGATCAACGTTGTCAACACCGGCCTGTCGTTTGTCTTACATTGCTAGAGCAGAGCACACTGCTAGCTGCACACTTTTAAGCTGCTTCTATCAGCGCAGCTGCACTGACGTGCTAATAGCGTCACATAGAGTTTGGCAAAAATGTACTTACATGCCAGATAGCGAAGAAAATGAGAGCCGCCGTGAGCAGCAGCGCAAGCATATAACAAAAGGCCGCGAATGTGAACGCCATTTTTTCCTAAATCCTCCACTTGTGCTAGTCGGTTCCTGGCTGGCAGCTGTCCGCTGATGATGCAGGCAGAGACAGCTCAGTCAGCTCCGCAGCACTGTAGAGATTTGTCGCCGGATCTTCTTCTTCGTTTGTTGTAATGGTTATTAATCTTAAAAGTCTTTATTCTTGCGCCATCTGCTGGACAAAGTTGAAACTTCCATATCGTTATATTTAAAGTGTGATATTCATTACTGACTTTGAAACTTAAAAAAAAATACTTAGTAGCTCTCCTTCCTTGTCCAATGCGAGCTGTTGTTAGGAGATACCATATCATTATAATTATAGATACTATTTGGAAGACTTCTAATAAAGTAGCATTTTCTCAATAATGCCATGCTGCTACGTTGACTGCTACAAGTGATCTTAAAATTTCAATATAAATTTATATTTATTTTATAACAATCAACAATCAGTTTACTGTTATTTTGTTTTTCACTCAAAAAACAGTCTGAAAACCTGCAACAAAACATCATATTATTAAATGCATCCAACATGAATCTTTATACATTTTGAGATTTTTGGTATGGATTATGTTAAGAGTATTACAGACTCTACAACAGAAACTAGAAAACAATATTAATTGCATTTATATTTAGATTGTTATTGTTATTGACTAATTCTGAAATAATGGATTGCAATTTAGTAAGATTAACTAAGAGAGCTGAACATCCATCAATTTATGAATTGAAAAACAAAAAATAGCCAACTAGAGAACAATTTGCATCAAAAGCAAAACAACAAAGCCTTGACATCAACACAGCACAAATAAAGTCAACAGAGGTTAAACATGGATGTCTTTTTATTTGGACCACGTGACCACAGACACTTTACAAAGTGATGGGAAAAGTTCAAATATCTCAGGTTTCACCAAAGCCATGAGGCAGCTGATTTTAATACAAGTGTTTTTGTTTTTTGTTACATTAAAAAGTAGAAACAATAGTAGGTATTGTTCAAAGAGGACATCAAAAGCTGAACAACACATTAGCAGGATACAAGAGAATAAGACTCCAGACACCAAATATATTAAAACACACTCACCACAGAAAGAGAAAACTATCAGATCCACAGGACAAAAACCTCACATTCAACCTAAAACCAAGAGAATCTTCTCCAGTAAAAGCTTGTGCTGGAAACAACGACTTAAAGGCATCTTTGATGCTTCATTAAAACAGATACACAGAGGAGAATTTCCATTTAAATATCTTTAAGAGCTGATGTTTGAGATGAAACTGAGTCAGTCACATTTATTTGACTTGAGACATCTGCTCTGCTAAGGAACATGCAGCAGAACAGAGAATTCTCCACATGATGACAAGTGCCAGACGTCGATGTGAACTGTTCACACATTACATTCAACGCATGCACTTTTATTTTTTGATTTGTTTTATATAACAGTAGCTCTTCACATTTGTGAGGTCTTTTCTGAATTTCCTAACGAGAGAACAGCGAAACAAGTTCACATCCAAGCAGCATGTTGCACATATTTCAAGTTAATCGTTATCAGAGTTGGACTTCAGTTTTATTTTGTCGGAGAGAAAAAGAAATCTTTAGTCAAAACAAAAGCCTCAGTTTGTCTTTCCAAGAAGAAAAGATGTTTAGCAGGTTTTAACGCCTTTAAATTTTCTTTACCCATAAGGCATTGCATGCAACTCTTGCTCAACCAGAGAAAAAGCCAAAGAAAAACCCACAACACGTGTTGTGTGAAACTACAATTTCGTTTTTTCCTCTTATAGCAGTGTCATAACAAAGTGAAAACAATTATCAACTTAAGTTATATTTACTGACTCTAAAGAAATAAAACAATTATTTTTATTTTAAAAAATATGTATTTTGTAGAGAATTACTTTACTGGATAATAGTTTTGTAGAAACAACAGCGTTTTCAATACAGTTCAGTGGAGTTTCAAAGGATTAGCCATGAGTGGGTGGACATAATCTTTGGGGGGCTCCACATTAGTTCTATTGATAAAGGGGGGGGTGCAGAAAAACTCCTCAGTTTGAATTATTTGCATACAGAAACAAAACCATGACAAGTCAATGAACCTGGGTAAAATGCTCTGTAGAGAAAAACAGTCACTATTAAAACTGTACAGAACAATTTCTTCCACTAACAGACAGGGCATTGCTACGGCCGATTCACCAGGATGATATCAACTGTTGTGAACTTCCTTATACTTGAGGTTTAAATCAAACACAACTGTCACTTTTCTCATCTGTCAAGTGTCAACAAGGATTAAGGTTTAAAAATTGTGCCTTTAATTCCCCATTAGGGAGAGACTAATATGCTGCGCTGGACTGGTGTCACAAAATCTGTCCACCCAGAGGCAACTTTTTCTCTGTGCTGACCTTTTCAAGAAGTCATTACAGTCACACCCAGAGGGAACTTTTTCTCTGTGCTGACCTTTTCAAGAACATAAAATCAAGAATCCTGAAAATAATTATTTTCAGGTTTTAAAATTTCTGAAAAACCCTGGCAGGACATAAACCAGTGACCTACTGGTTTCACTTACTGGTTTCTTTCAAACATCACAGACCATATCTAGGAATTGTATTTCTACAGTATGTTAGTAAGAAATAAGAAGTGAATTTAATCCACATATTCAGCCTGGAGTACATTGGTCAAACCCTGGTCTGTGGGTAAGATGTAAAAAACTGTCCATCTGTCTGTCTGTTGATCTCCTGAATCCACTGACAATTAAGCACAACTGGTGTTTGAAGGAAAGTCGCATCCCTCGTCTCTAAAAGCCACCACCACTAGGCGGTGTCAAAGCAGACAAGCGCCAACATTCATCAACAATAACAACAATAAAAGCTTTTAATAGAAACACACAAAATAGGCTGATAAACATCTCCATAAAGACACGAGTGTACAGAGAGATAAGACGAGGCCCAGTGTTCTCTGTCCTGGATTATTTTGACTCTTCTGTATAAACTGTGTAAACTGGAATGTGTAAGAGGAAGGTGACATTTCCTGGAGTGTGTGTGTGTGTAACTCGACATGCACAGGTTGACGGCAGAATGTTAAATTCACCCTGGTTCTTCACAAATGTCAGGAAAAACAAATCTAAATCATACAGGGGTTTTTACAGCAGGTCTCTACACTGAGACGTCCACGTCAAACACATCTTAATTAGACTGTGAAGCTGTTTTCAGACATACACACCTTTTTTAAAATAGAATCTGGGTTACTTTCTTTCTTTTTTTTAAGGCCTTTTTTGACAGTGAAAAAAGTTTCAAGGACATTTTGGATTCATTTCCAGGACCATTTTAAATGTTTAATGTTTAGACAAACAGCAACAGCAGGAGCTCAGTGTGTAGCAGGCGCCCAGTTCTCCACCAATAAAAACAGGATTTAAAGCAAGCTGAAAGAGTTCTATAGAGATTCTACCGACTTTACTGACAAACTTTCTATGCTATTCTAATTAATATGCCATTTAAATGCAGAGGTATTTCTGCTAACAATAATAATTTTATTGTTTAACATTTTGGAATTATAATCAAAATAACACATTCTTTGTCCGAGAGGTGTTAAATATGTAGGATCTATTTATTGTCTTGGACCCTTTCTCAAAATGGTAAGGCCATTCATGTCTCACTGGAACAATCTGGAAAAAAGGCCTGGACTTTGGTGCCTGCCTGGAAGCAGCTACAGTCTCAAAGGTGGATCCTGTGTGTGAGTCTTTTTACAGACTGGAATCATTAAACCTCACTTATATTACAATGTCAATGCCCTGCGACGAAAGAAAAACTGAATGAGAAACAGACAACAGAGGAACTCAGAAGAGTTGTGTAAACGACTTGGCTCAACTGTTCTGGCAGGAAGTTTGACTGTCTTTCATAACATTGTAAAAAAAAAAAGGATAATAAACACTAACATATCCCAAGATCCACCAGAAAATAAGCTAATAAGTAAGGGAAACAGTTAAAACAGCCGACACACACGGACCCTTCATCTGGACCCTCCTCGCACCGTACGACATTAGCGGAAGAAGCCTAGTTTCTCTCGCAGCCATTCCTCTGTCAGGTCCTCTGTGTTTCTGATCTCAAACACCTGAAAAGTAGCAGAAATGTTGAGATATAATTCTTGACAACATCACAGTAGTCAACTAATTTAACATTTTGAAAAAAAAAAACCCCCAGCTTCCTGTGCCCGCTGTAAGTCCCACACTGGACACAGCAACAGTTGAGTTGATCTCAACATTTTCCAGCACAGTGGCAATAGTTTCTCAACGTTTTAGAATAAGGTGACACATTTTTGATTGATAAAATAGTGCAGGTGTTTGTGTTTTATGCAACCCCTCCCTCCATTTGTTTATAGGCCTATTGTCAAACCCAAGTTCCCAGTGACCCTAATTTACAACATTCTAATTCCTACAAATTGGTTATTTGTGTTGAGCCTAAGAAATAAAAGTACAAACCAGTGTATTTTCCCCACGGAGCACGAAAACACAACATTAGTTCCATGTCTTCCCAGGGGAGCACGCCCCCCACATTGGAACCCAATGAAATAATAATAATAATAATTTCTGAGCAGAAAAGACGGACCTGTGCATTTCAGGTTTTTTTTTTGTTCAATTTGTTTTATAGCTTTTGATATTGTGCAGTGACTAATCAATTATGTCAGAAAAATATCAATACATATCGAATATCGCCGTTCAGCTAAAAATATCGAGATATGACTTTTAGTTCATATCGCCCTGCCCTACAACAAAGCATTTTACAAAGAAGGTGTGCCCACAAAGGAACAAACACCAGCACACACACACAGTCTACTAACCTTGGTGAGTTGAACAGTCTGCACCAGTTTGTTTTTGCTCCCTGCGTACATCATCTGCTGCTCTGGTTTGCAGCCTGCAAACAGTAAAACATCAAATTCATGATGTCTGTTGATTGTTTTAAAATCAATTCTGTAAATATTAGAACTGATGGAAGTTTATGGAGGAGCAGTTCTTACCCACTGGACTGGAGAAGATGAAGCAGAGGGGGTAAGACACCCGACCATCGTCGTGTTGGTATTTGTAACTGTAGACTACAAATGTGAGTGGAGCTAAGGAAAAGTCACGTCTGAAACTGATGACGTCAAGACAGAGAAATAAAGAACACCAAACAACTGTGTGTTTTCTAAGTTACAAACATCCCTACAACATCAGTCGTTCAGAGGATATCGTGGTTGTCTCTCCGGCAGCTCGTCCTTCAGTTCATCGGGTGAAATGTCCTAAAAACAGTGTCACCAACAGAAAAGGTCTGAGGACGGTTTCACACAGACATTTTACAAAAACAAAAACTCACACTTTCAACTGACCTACAAGACAAGATGGCAATGAGACAACTTAGAGATTTCAAGACTATTTTTAAATGTCAAGATGTGAAATTCTCTGTACATCCCAAAGTATAATTAAAACAGAACTGAGAAAACAAACAGAAAAAATAAACTCACCTCATGCTCTTCTTCGAGAATCACAAGCTGCTTTTCATTATGGATCTTCACTGAAGAAGAAATAAGTTTTTTACACAGTTAGGCAGCAGCTTGAAGACTACCATTAGTTGAGTGGCAGTAACAGGTGGGTTGAAGTGAGTAAATATGAGAATTTAAATATAGATCAAATGAATAAGGTGTTGTGTTTAATAATAAAACACAATTTTGGTTTCTAATTCGAACTTCTTTAAATTTTTGTAGTAGTTTAAGGTAGAAGTTAAAACAAACTTGACATAATCCAGCATGATCTAATTAACAAAATTCTATTTTAAAACAATATTTAAAATACTAATAATAATAATATATAGTAAGTATATTACTATATGTTATTCTACAGTACTACAGAAATGTATGACAGAAATCACAGGCAGTACTCACTGATGATGGCAGCATTGTTGGTCTCCTTCCTGAAACGAAAGGCTTTGAGCTTTTTGACCAGATCTTCGTCCACTTCACAGACCACCAGTGACTCACTCTGATGAAAACAAACACAACTCAAGAACAGAAACTGGTCAAGATTGTCATGTCATTATTATCCTTTGTCAAACTCTTAGTTGTCTTGGATAACTTCATGCTAATTAGAGGCTAAGTGATATATATTTTATAATCTGGAGATGTTATTTGCAATGTTTTTGTCCAAACCAGGCTATTTTGTTTAGCCTTATTGATGTTTCTGGCGAAAATGAGCTAGATTTGTGTTATATTAATGCTAACTTTTAGCAAACCTTCAAATAGTTAGAAATTGTGGTTAACCTTTAGTTATCTTTGGGTCAACATTTAGCTTTTTCTAAGGCTTCTATACATTTTAAAATACATTTAGCATTAACCTACCTTTTGATGTTTAAACTAATCTCTTGGCTAACTTTTGATCTTTAAGCTATGAAATAACTATTTGTTGATGAAAAGCAAAGTAAAACATGTTGAAGGCTATTTTGGAAAATCTTATGAGCATTTTTAGTTTAAATGCTGTTATACTTGGGCTAACTTTTGTCATTCTGTGCCAAAACTTGTACTTCTCTTTATCTGTTCACTGAGGTTCTTCCTGTCAGCTGCATCCTTTCTGCCTGACATGGCAGTTCAGTTGTGTTGGTTAAGACAGGAAGTGAAAATGTGACAACTCTGTTCTTCAGAGAGTCACTCAGATGTTTGACTTATTTATGACTTTTCACTTCAACTGAAATGTAAAAAGAGAGAGTTTGATGACTGACTGCAATAAGAAACATCCATTAAAACGTGTGATATAAACGCAGAAACGGAGTGAGGTGTGACTTAGTTATTTTACCATAGATATATGCAGAGGATTTCAATAAAAACAAGGAGCAGCAGAATCACAGACTGAAACTTTAGCGTTTTTTCAGGTATCTAACAAATTTTGGGGTTGAAATGCAGTGTGAATACACTTAAAACCAACAAGCAAATATTAATAAATATGTTTGCATATGCACTTTTCCAAGTGCATTGGAAAAGTTACATCATTTTTAGCAATTGTGCTGAAAATGTGACCATCAGTCAACAAATGTAAAGACGCAGTTTTTAAGATACAGTACATTAAAGACGTTTATCCAGAAGTTTTAAAGACCAGGTATGACAAGCCTTTAAATCCTTGTGAAGATTCAATTTGAAGAGAGTTTGGAACGTACTGTATTTATCAGAAAACCTCACAGTTGCAGGAAGAGAAGACATTAGAAAGTGATGACAATTCACATCACAAACTCCGACTGAGGAACAAGGCGGTATAGTGTAGGCGTTTAAAAATAAGGTGTTAATTCTGGTTAAAAAGCCAATGCTTTACTTTCATCCAACTAAATTTATACCAAGGGTAGGACTAATACTACAATTCAAATGCATGTTTCTGCAGGATTGCAACTGAGGGGAAAAAAAATCCTCTCATCATGGTTTAATGAGCCTGAACCTGTGGAAGCCAACGTTACATAACTGCTGCATAAACAGAAAACTCAACCTCATGAATCTCTGCAGAAGACCCTCAAATCTATAATTACACCTTCAGGAGCAAACAGATGGCTGTTGGGAGTCAGGATTTGTCTAGGCTCACAATCACACACAACACACAGATATCCCTGCAGATTAAAGATAGACTTAGTGAAGTGTGCATGGCTCAGACTCTGGAACAACAGGATGCAGCAGAGAAGGAAGAAAAGATTAGGATCAGCTCTGACAATAAAGGTTAACTGGTGCTCCTCCTTCAAATTCCTCAGGAAAACTTCAAACTATCTCCCTGTTCTGTTGTGTATTTACATTGACACAGTGTCAGAGTAATGTTGTTAGTGAAGCCGTGAAGACACACACACTTTAAAGGCATACTGGAATAAATACAACAGGAGAAAAAAAAAATAGTTGAATAGGACAGAGAAGAGCTAGCCTGAAGGAAGCTGTCTGAGCAGGAGACATGTTCAAACATCACAGTCAGCCACGTTACTACAGGAAGTCCTCAAGTCTTACCTTCAAATTAAAAGCATATTTTGATAAATAAGTCACAATAAGTTTACACCCACAAATTTGCTTTAATAAATGCAATAAAAAAGTCAAAAGATTAGTTTTTGTAGTAGATACTGATATTAAGAAATATAAACACTTCACTGTTACACTAATAGATTTTTTAACATTACTGTTCGCATACTGATAGCCAAACTCAGGCATTCTGGAGTCTAGCCCATATGAGAGAACATGAGCTTTGTAAAAATGTATTTAAAACAACGATCTATAAATGTACATATTTTAGGCCTACCTTAAACAATACTTTATTAAAACATCCATTCCTGCGTATCGCTGTCAAGAAGAATGTTGTGTCACTCTCTCTAGTCTGTATTCATAACAACATCCATCTTCACGTTCTCATCAACCACACCATGAAATTTATCAAGATTCTGCTGGATTCAGATTTGTCCTCAAACATTCTTTGCCAAATTGTATCCTCTATTTCTACTCAGCACATACCAACCATCAAAACCATATCTACGTACATCCCTAAACTGTTCAAACCTTGGCTTCTCCACTGCTCTGCCAACTCTTAATTGACAGACCGCTGCCTAGTTCTAACTAGATTGGGCTTTGACTCCCACGGTTGCTGGTTTGACTTCCATGGCCACTAAGACTGTGATGTATTGAGCAAGCAAGCAAAAACTCCCTTGCCTCTTTGCTGCAGTATACACGCAGCCCACCGTTCAAAATCTGCTTCGGTACTTTATTTGGACACTCTCTACCGGAAACCCGTAGCTGTCCCTCTGACTAACTTCATCTAATAGACAGAGGGTGTAACTCATGCTAAGCTAACAGGCTAACTACGTTCGCGAGTCTACGTATGTACTTTTCCTTCAACCGTCGCCCTATGTTTGCGTTATAAAATAGCAGAAGGTAGAGGAGCAGTAAACAAAATGGAGACAGTGGTGTCGTGACTCCACAGTGAACTCACTCACCATTGTGACAGAGTTAGAATCTTCCTGAAGCTGCTGCTGCTTGAATCGCACAGACGCTTCCAGTGTTTTTTGTACTTCACATTATCTTATGACTGGTTGAACCAATCCTACGGAAAGATCCAACAGCGCCCCCCTCTGTTAATGTTGGACATAGATCTGTGCCAGCTGAATTCCCTATAACTAAAGCAATTTAACATTATCAAAATAATATCAGAATGCTTTTATTGGTGTGGGAAAATAACACACACGAAATATTAACCACATTAATTCTAAAGTTCTATGCACATTTTAATAAAAGCACACTTCAGCTAATGTTTTAAAAATATTTAAATACAGTACACTTATTGCTTCTCATTCGTAAATATTTTTTTACTTCTACTAGTTTTGTATTGTACAAATTAAGAATATTTTTGACTTTAAGATGTTTGTCTTGATTGTTCCCAAGTCCCAAGTCCAAAGTATGTTTTGGCGACGAGACCCTATAAGTAAATATTAAACTAAATTAACCCAACTTAAGGTTACAGTTGGTTGATAATAGTTACGTAAGGTTGGTCATACTGGTGGCATGTTAAGAAACAAATATTTTTAGTTGTCATATGCGATTTAAAAACTTGAAAAACCTTTTGTAAGCATAATAAATCAGTCACAAATAATATTTCCAGAAATGTATGCACGTCATTGCCATGTTGTATTCTAAACAAACTGCGACAAAAAGCTGCATTGCTTGACTGGCCTGTCAGCAGTCTTTATCTACCTCCAATCGAAGAAGTCCGAGAGATTAAAAAATAAACACTCTATTGACCAGTTTTGTTTTTTATGCAGTAGAAATACGATGTATTTTGAGTTCTTTAACTATTTAAAAATGTAAATAAAAGAAAAGGACGCATAAACCTCTTCTTTCTCATGCTTCCTCGGATGACGTCACCATCCCCGCCTCTGTAGTAGTTGTAGTCCTAGCTGTCAGAAGGCTACATTAGCAGTGGGCTAACTAACTGGCTCAGTACGAGCAACTGCAGTGTAAACCACCTCCTCTCCCTGATAAAATCACCGACGGGAGTCCATCTTCTGGCGAGGTAAAGTAAAATAACTCTAGTTATTATTCTCGTTATTCCCTTCTGAACACATATAAGCTAAAAATAAACAACCACAACATTAACTGTTCACACTTAGAGAGTACTAATTAGCTGTTAGCTTCATCGGTAGCCAACTGTGATACAATAGTTCACTGCGTACTAAAAGACATTTAACATGATTAAATATTAATGTGCTCTGTGTAGACATACTGTATGTGTTGCTATAACAATGGTGTAGCTGTTTTGAATCTGACTAAATGGATTTAGTTAATAAGCAGTTGTGAAATGGAAACATTGACCCTTCTCTTACTCATAGTCACAGTGCAGTGCTAAGTGGAGCCTCCCAGTGCTTCACTGGATGGTAGAGATGTTCGTTATAACAAGCCACACTACTAATGAAAATGTCTTTTGTTTTTGTTGTAGATCATGGCAGATTTCTCGGTGAGTTCTTTATTCATGTCTTGTTCATTTGTGGCCAGGGGTAAAAGACAAACATTGGATTTAAAAAGTTTTTCACACACTACTAAAAATATTATTTGTCATTAATGAAAAAAAAAAAACATATTTAATTTTAAAAAATGACACTGATGTCATCTTTAACCTGTACATTTAATGTTCTTTCGGTATCCTTTGTGGTTGCTTTTGAAACAGTGATACCACCACTACTAGCATTTTAATTGGATATGGATATCATTAAGTGGCTGGTGTTCACTGTGTTTGTAGGCCTGCTAGCTTCTGTCGTATGATCCCACCTAGTAAATTAAAATAAAATCTCATGACAACAGCTGACCTTTAGTAGAGTTTTGTGGCGTGTGTACTGTGTTTACTATTCAGCATTAGTTTGTTGCTATTTTTCTCAGAGACTAATGGTATGCATTAAAAGTCTCATGAAAACAGTTTGACATCAAATATCTTTGTCTTTATTTTTGCAAAAAGAAAACCCAACAATTTTTACTGTAATGTGTAAACTTTTTTATGGAATGTATGTAACCACAGGCTATACAAAGAAAAAAAATATTTTCATGTTTCTCCTTCTTCTACTCCAGCTAGCAGATGCTTTAGGAGATGACTCTTCTAGTCAGGCAAAGAAAATAGGCAACACCAACCCTACTATCCCCGCCAGCAACCCTGCGCCTTCAAACCCAGGATGGCCTGGTTCTGCCCCTGGAGCTCCCACCCAGCCCTCAGCTCCAGGTGGCTTTCCTGGAGGAACATCAGGCCCTGGAGCACCGGGACAGTTCCCATTCCCCTCTGGTCCTGGAGCACCAGGGCAGTACCCAGGACCTCCAACAGCACCTGGTGGTTTTCCCCCTGGTCATGGGGTACCTGGACATTTTCCACCTGCACCAGGAGCTCCAGGACAGTTCCCATCCAGCCCAGGAGCCCCTGGCCAGTTCCCAGGGCAGTACCCATCTGAAGGTGCTCCGGGACAGCTACCTGGATGCCCTGGATCTTATCCGGCTGGACCCTTTCCTTCAGGTCCTGGAGCTCCTTCTGGGCCTTATCCTAACATGCCTTACCAGCCAAGTGGAGGGAATGGCATGTACGGACCAGGAGGTCCTGGTGGATTCCAACCGCCGTCTGGACAA
>NC_024307.1:15154764-15155669 GCF_000523025.1 Cynoglossus semilaevis
CACCAATGCCTGCTGGGTCATGGGGGCCACCTGCAGGTGGAGGCTTCCCTCCTGCTCCTGGCCCCTTTGGACCTGGCCCGGGGCCTATGGGTCCATATGGTGGACCTCCTGCACCAGGGGGAATGCTGGTGAGTACCAACACTTCTTATAAATAACACTGTACTGCTTGCTTGCTGCACATTTTGGGTGTTTTCTTTTCCTCTGTTGGACAGTTGAGGGACTTAGTGGTTCAGGGCAAATTACATATACCTTTGTGTATTTACCAAAAAGCTACAGGAAACAACTATGCTATGGTACCAGGCTTCTTCTGAAATATTCAGTTTGGAGGGTGAAAGTCTGGGGGATTCACTTTTCCTCATCTTTGTCTCTGCTGGGGTTGCAAACATGCTCAAAAATAATGAAGATTTGAAAGATATTTTAAAAGTAGTCTTAAAAATGTATTTTGTTTTTCAGCCCAGATATTATCCACCATATAACTGAAAGCATTGACATCATCTTTTCAGTGGGACAAGGACATCACTTCCAGAATCAACATGTGGTTTGATTAGTGCCAAAGACTGAGTAGTAAACAACTGTATCTACTGGTGTTTGAACGAAGTGCAATAGAATATAAGATGACATATTTACACAAAATGTTTTACAACACATTTATATTCTCTTCTCAAAAATCACATTTTTTTGTAATCACTTTCTCCACATTAACTAACGCTTTCGTTTTTTTTTTACACAATTGATAAAAGGGGTGTTTTTATATGTCATGTTTTCTAGAATCACTTAATTGCCATAAAATGCCATAAAGTGTAAAATAAATGTTGAACAAATGCTCATTCAGGAAACGAATCTAATCATTTGGAATTGCACAAGAGTGGAAAAAAATGGCTGATGACTCACTGGGTGTGCAGCAG
>NC_024307.1:15155701-15162175 GCF_000523025.1 Cynoglossus semilaevis
TTAACCAGTCAAATATCTCTATTTAATAGTATAAAGTTATTTGTTTGTACCAATATCCAACAATTACTGTTTAATTATAAGCATTTCTGTGTTTACATTTGCGATCAATAAATGCAATAAACAAAGACTATGTTTCCTTACTTGTCAAAATCCATTCTATAAACACAGGAGAAGATATTTTAATCTAAATTAAACTTTCCATGATCTAAAATGTACAACTGTCCTGCAGATGGTGCCGTACGATGTGCCTCTTCATGCAGGAATCCTGCCCCGGCTTTTGATCACGATAGATGCAGAGCCCGTACCTGGCGCTGACAGGTAAAAACAAGCCTGAAACATTTCTTCTTTTAAATTCTTCTTTTAAAGGTGCTGATGTACTATTTCCCCATTTTCTGCCTTTTACAACTCTTTATCTGGTGCTTGTTCTGCAATTTTACTGACTGTTTCATATTTGTTTAAGCCACATTTATCTTCGCAGCAGAGGAACGGTGTTTCACTTGTCATTTTCTCGCTGCAGGTTCCACATTGACTTCATCAAAGGGTCAGACGTTGTCTTTCATTTAAACCCTCGGTTTCATGAGCAGACGATTGTCAGGAACTCCAACCTGGCTGGATGTTGGGGGCCTGAAGAAAGGGAGGGAGGATTTCCATTTGTCCCTGGACAACGATTTGAGGTAAAGTGCTCCTCAGTCATGAACATCCAAGTGTGCTTTATCACAATCTCACACACACGTACACACAAATTCAAAGTCATACACTCTGGGAATACCCAAACAGCTGTTATCATTACATATTAACACATTTTATTGTAAGCTATGCACAGGAGACTTGACTCAGCCCTTCTCTGGTTCTGTTCTTAGTGCAGAAAAAGGAGTAAAGGAACAACCTTCACAGTGCATGATTGACACACTGCATGTTCCACACAAGATATGGAACATGTTGGGTGACGGTTAAAGGAATTTATGATCTATAATAGACACATTGATCTACAGCTGTTTAAAGATCACATTACATCACTTGAACAGATTGTTATACCACCATCTGTTTTGTGTACAGTTCTGTTGTCCTTTACGAGCAGCACAGTTTCCGAGGAGGCACTGTTGAAATGAGCTGTAGTAATTACACCCATGAAAAAATAAGCAACTATTTCACCCTGAAAAATTGACAAAGCCGAAAGAAAAAGAAGAATTTCACCCATACAAAATGAGTTTTGACTGTCTAAGTGAAGTCATCAGTGCAATGTTTGAAGTTTTAAAAAGCCAATTTCATATTACAGAATGATATCAAATTATACAAATAAAGTTATACCACAACAGTTATTATGTAAATTCCATCCTACATGAAGCCAATGCAAAGTGACAAAAGAGCCACATGTGTCTCACTTTATTTTTATTCATTAAACTATCTCAACAACCATATTATTTGTTTCCAAAACCAATAAAAAGAAGTTGTTGGAGCACTACAGCACTATCTGCATATATCAGTTTTTGTTATTTCTGTTCTTAAGAATAAAACCTTACTGTTTTCTACTGATAATATCATTGCCTCTCACTCAATAGTTCTGTATTTAATGTTAGAAAATAATCTGAAAATGAATTCAGTGTTTTGTAGGTTACAAACCTCTGGTCCTCAGACCAGTTCTAGGGTGTAGGTCAATTTGTACCGGGCTGCAATGAAAAATAAATAGGATATGATTTTGAAAAAATACCAGATTCTCTCCTGTTTAGATACTAATGTCATACAAATGTCAAGATCATTGTGTTGGTGTTATTGATGTCATCAGTAATAAAACCCCCCATCAAGTCAAAATGTGTAAAGAACCAGCATCATGGCTGTCCCATGGACATTAACCTGAGTATGTGGAACTCAGGTTAATGTTAATTCTAATTGTGATGTACTTCGTAATTGTTTGTATATTAGCCATATCACTTCATGTTGTGTCTGATGAGTTGTGTTGCTCCCCCTGCAGCTGAAGATCCTTGTAGAAGAGGACAATTTCAAAGTGGCTGTGGATGATGTTCACCTGCTGGAGTACGAGCACCGAGTCGGTGGGTTTGAGGAAGTGACCCTGGTGCGAATCGTGGGAGATGTCGCCCTCTACAGTGCAGCACCAAGCATGATCTGAGAGTCAGACTGATACCACCAACACCCCCATCAATCCCTGCGCAGGAGACGTCTGTCAACATTACCACTGTATCTCTGTTTTCTACAAAAACCCATTCAAACACTTTGATGGAATCAGTGGGCACAGAGGTCAAAGTGCATTATTCAGATGGAAGTTGATCCCAGATCAGCACTGAAGAATTTTCCACTTTTTTACTGGACGATGTCACACTGTAGCCTCTCACAGTTCAATAGATCTTTTGACGTAAACGCTTTTAAGCCATTAATGAGATGAAGTGCATTCACATAGAGGTATTTTAGGTAAATACTAATTTATTTGAAATTGAAAAATGATTGTTCACCAAGTAGGAAGGTAATCATGTCCTACTCATTTCATATACATTTAGTTTATTGCTTACACTACATGTATGCTTCATGCTGTCCTTTGTATGGAAAACATTGATACGCCTTTGTAATGCATGAATATGTAAGGCACTATTTTCAGTTCATTTAAATTCATGCCTTCTCCTTTCTATAATTTCAATCTTCTTTGTCACGTAATGTTTCTCAAACTGTGACTTCAACTTGCAGTCACACCGGGTGTATGTAAAAATGTGGAATAAAGGAGTCTGATTAGTTGCCAAAGTTGAGTGGTACAGTATTCTAAGAATGTTTCCCTATAAATAAAATGTAACACAAAAACATAGACTGATGCTGCTGTTTGGCTGAGAAACTTTGAGCACATGTTCTAGAAGCTGCCTGAATGTGTAATAAACATTATTTTTACCGCACAATTTTCCTAAGGACTGGCCTTCCTCTGTGGTTGGGGTTTAAAGTTAATGTTAATCCTTCATATTTATTTAAATATAATATCTTAGATTGAACACAACTGGAGATGTGAGAGAAAACACCACAAAGACCCCGAAATAGACCAAGACACAGCCCCCTTCCACTAAAGAAACACTTCTAGCTCCAGAAAAAGGTCTGGTAATAACATGGAGGAAGATGAGACGTGTGTTAGCATAACATTTGGTCACATGAGATCAAATTAGAATAGTATACACTTTAAGATGTTGTCTATGTGAGGAGATGGAAAGGAGGGAAATATAAACAAATATAAAGTTTAAAAAGTTCTGTTAGGCAACTGGATGTGAATTTTCTAAAAAAAATCTACAAAGAAAGATAAATAAAGCTTTTAAAATAAAGTTAGAATGTTCATTAATGTAGTGATAAAATGCATTTCTTTTGTAGGAAAGCGTTCTGTCATCTGGCAATTCAACAATTCAATTTAGAGTTCAAAGGGGAAACTGAAGTTCCCCTTTCAGTTCATCAGGGGGCAGCACAGCGACAAACCTCCGTCAGTGCTGAGAGGAAGCGACTGGAAAACTCTTCAATGAGTTCTCCTCCGCTACCTTAAGTTCTCGCTTTAGCCACGCCGGATTTCATGTGTTTTTCCTGAATACCGGGTTTGACCGTTAACCGGTGTCTTGACACAATGAACGGGTCTCTGCGCTCCTCGGACAACGTAATGGACATTAGACTGAAGCGAGGACCGGCAGGTGAGAGGACGAGGCTAATGCAGAGCTAACAGCTAACTGCCTGCGTAATAACTGCCTGACTGTGAGGACGTATGAAGCGCGCATCAGCTAAACGCTAACAAGGCTAATGTGCTTATCAAACAAATATTGAAACTAACGGATTGTGACAATTGAAGGAATGCTGTTAGTATGAATATCAGCTAAAATAAAGCTAAAAAGCTAAAATAAAACAATTTGAGGACAAAAGGTCATAACTTAAACTTAAACATGTAGCTCTGTAGCGCTGTAGTTCCGTAAATAATGTCCTTAGGAATGAATGTTAAGAACATGTTGTTCAACGTAGCACTGGCAACATGTTTCTTTTTTTATAAAGCAGCCAAGCAGTTACATTGAATGAATACGTCTGTGTGTTTTCACTGATAACACGCACAAAATAACATTACAAGTGCAGTCTGACTGTGTCTGCTTATTAAAATAATTCTCCAGCTGTTACTTCCATTTAGATGAATCTATCTATTCACCCTACACCACACCAAGCACCAGGGTTTAAACATGTGTAAAATGGGACTCACTGTAGCTGGTGTATCATGGACATTGGGTGTCCATATTGGAGCCTCCGAGGTCAGTCAAACATTGACCCTAACTTTTGGATATATGTGTACTGTGGACACTTTAGGACTGACCTTTGCAGTATGTGTGTAATTTGACGCTGTAACTTAAGCAGTAGCCTTTATATTTATGTGTGTGTGTTCTTTTGTTCACTTACTTTTTCATCCCCAATGGCAAAATTTGTAACCGCCGTCTTTGTTTATCTCTCAGTTGCTGCCAAGGACTTTTGATATTGTGTCTCTATCAGAAAATGAACGGCCTCTGTCCTTCCATCTGTTGTTCTTTCACATTCCAGAATGTACTTGGCATTTATAGAAGGCTTTATCATCTGTGGGATTATTATTTAATTTCTTCAGCTCGCATGTTCCGTATAACAGACAATTTTAGTCAGATGGAGTGTTTCATAACATAACATCTAATGGTTTAGCCAACAAACAATCATTATCATAACTGTGACTGACTATTTAAATGGAAACATGAACCTATTTCAATGAAAAGTGAATGCTGGTTTGTTTACTCTTGTGTTTGTTATATAACGTTCATTCACTCACCATTGGCCTGATTCCTCTTAAACTTTGTCCTGTTGAGACAAATGTTGTGATCTGCTGAACAACTTTTCCCCTGATATATACTCTGTGCCTGCTGGATTTTACTGTAAAAACCTTAGAATCTTACTGTCTTATTTGTTCAGCTTCAGGAGTCACTTCACCACAGCTCTAACTTTTAAAAACATTCTAGTTTACTCTTACTTTAGTCTCATTTTTTCAGCTTCAGGAGTCACTCCACCACAGCTCTAACTTTTAAAAACATTAGATAAAGATGATCAAAACACACATTATAAAGAGAACTAAGAGAAAACAAAAAAATACTGTGACGAATCTATCAGAAATAAAATAATCTATTGCACTTTACTTTGTTACAGTTTCATCAATTTCGCTGTGTAGTACAGTTTGAACACTTGAATGTCACAGAGGCTACTACGTGATGTGATGTTTATTAGCAGGTCATTCACAAGCATAGCGCTACCTACTGTACTGCAGTGTGTAGTGTCGGGGTATGACCAGTGACTTTTTAAAATAACGCAGCCTACCACCTAGGATTCATTATGATTTTTTTTTTTAGTCAATGCGAATTATCACACATTTGTATGGGTTATTAATCGATTCATGAGTTCATTGTTAGTCGTATGGATCTCATCACATTTGATGTCTTTTTTACTTTTCATAGGCTTGGGATTTAACATAGTTGGAGGTGTGGACCTGCAGTACGTTGTTAATGACAGTGGCATATATGTCAGCAAAATAAAGGAAGATGGAGCTGCAGCGTTGGATGGAAGACTCCAGGAGGGAGACAAGATCCTGGCAGTAAGTCTTATATACTGAGGTGTGGACACTTGTCCAAACTGTGCACACCAGGAATTGCAGCATGTCATCGACTCATTTCGTGTCACTACAAGCTGTCAAACTTATTGTTAAAATTTTGATCTTGAGAAATCAAATTTTTGTTTAATTTACAGTCTAATTTGTTTTTCTTCAGATTAATGGAATCCAGCTTAAAGATATGACACACAAAGCCGCTGTGGACATCTTCAGGACAGCAGGGGAGGATGTGGAGCTTCGAGTTTTGAAAAATGTATGTAGTTGTATGATACCAGTGCATGTCTTTGATATTTGTCTGGGAAAAAAAATACTTTTCAGTCATTGAAACATTAAACATTTTTCTGAAGAAACAACTGCACCAAGTCTTCTGCAGATCATGATGTCTGAAACTTCAATCACAATTCGAGAGAAAATAGACCATGAAATTGAAATAAGACTTTGAATTAGAACATACAAGTTATTTTACAAAAATAACCTCCATTCAGTTCATGAATGTTACCTTCTGTATCTTACAGATCCCTCCTCACATGAATGGACCCTCGGACTCACAGACTGAACCTCATTCTTCTGCTCTTTGCGGCAGCAGGTGCAACGGAAAGGTTTCTCCTGATGAAGCCTCTGATGGGTTCTCATGTTCTGCAGAAAGGCAAACTCTTTGCCACAGTCAGAACATTTGTAGGGCTTCTGGCCTGTATGAATGATGACGTGTTGCTGCAAATAGCTGTCCAGTTTCTCTGGGATCATGTTGATGGGATCAGTGGTTGCTTCTCCACACCCTTTATGTGCTAAATTATGCTGTCTTACCACACAGGTAAGTGATGCTTTTGTGACGTGCACATGACATT
>NC_024307.1:15162198-15171807 GCF_000523025.1 Cynoglossus semilaevis
TCAGAAACTGCCTTTTAGGAAGTCAAAATCTCAAACTCTGGAAAAGCCATGGGTTTAAATCTCTGACTAAAAGGAAATGTTGTTTATTCACTCGTGGCTCTGCTTCCATCACTGAATGGCATGGATTTGATGCATAGAAACCCATTCCTTCTACTTACACTCAGTCGGTGTACAAAGTTCACCCCATCAACTGCAGATTTAGAGAGGGGAGTGTCCAAAAACCTCTACCTGTCAGTATTGAAACTGAAGTAGCTGAGTGTTGATTACCAATATGCTTTGAGGCACAGGGTAATTGGAGAAGCATCAGCAGAATCTTGGTGTTAAATAATCCACTTTTAATGGGATGATATTTGTCTTGTGAAAGACTGATGCCAGTGGTTCCAAATCGTACATTATCACCTTATCGTGGTTTGAACTAAAAATCAACTGGACGAGTCAGGAGTGGATACAGAGTGAAAAAGATTAGTGATGCCACAGTGATGGTCAGTGACAGCTCTGGGGCCAGACCATCTTCATTTATTTGGTATGAATATTCTAAAGTGAAAGCAATATTTGATGTCATTGGAAAACAACTATTTCCCGTCTCTCACTTTACTCAGTCACAGTCTCTTTCTTTATAATGTTGGTGTTAAAATAAGATAAAATATAACGGTTTGTTTTCGAAAATATCTCATTGTCTTTCCAAACAGCCCTAACACACACAGCTTTTAAATATTGTTGATAAAAAAGATAAATACATTACAAGTAGTGTTTTTAAATTTGCATTCATACACATTTCAGCATGTGGAACATGGTTCTCTCACTACAGCAGAACAACACATAACCGTTACATAACCATTGATGATTGGTGGTAAAGTCTCTTCATCGTTGGATGTTGTTCGTTGGCAGTGAGAAAAACCTAGTTCATCACCAGATTTGTTCTACTTATCACCAAATATCACCAGTTCACTCAGGGGGCGTCTGGTTGAATTCACATCACGGGGTGCACTTGATTCATGTTCAGTCAGACTTGGTCACGAGTGTCGCTGCCATTTTAATACATTGTCTGTATTCTGGGCCAGATTTGACCCGCAGGCTTATAGTCAAGCTCAACCCATTTGCCATAGTTTCCTTAACATGTCACTGTAAAGTTTTACTTTCATGTCCGCGTGGAAAACAGATCTAGTCACAAAACACGTCGCAAACCTCCTGCTAAGTCTTGTGGGGTAGAAAAGAAAGTGAAATGATGTTGAAACAGAAAGGAAATGAGTTGTTTCTTCTGTGTGAAGGACCAAGATAAGCTTGAACCAATGCCCTTTTTAGAATTTCCTGAGAGATGAACTATCATGAATGAATGTTTGTTATTTTTTTGCACTATTCTGTGTTTCTATCTGACTAGTGTAAGCGGGCGTGTGTGTGAATACTTTTCATTGTCGCTCTGCTGATTGGGACTGTGAAGAACACATGCAGTATATAAAAGTAGATCAGATGCACCAAGTAATAATGCAAATGCTGTGTGTTTGACATACAAGCAGCCAATAAAAAATAAATGTATTCATTTCATTTTGTTGGTTTCTTTTGTACATGTTGCGTTTAAGTTTGTTGCTGCTGTTCATCCTTTTTCTATGCAAGTGGTAAAACAAGTGATTTAGTCTTTTTGTAACAATTTGGTTTATACTTTTTTTTCCAGGTATTGAAACATTATGGCTTCAAGTATCTATAGTACAAAGTCAAGCTGTGGCTATATTGAAGTATGATTAAGGTAAACTGTCTCACAAAATAAATATAGCACATATGTTTTATCAATTAGGTCTAAAAAATTCTTGTTGCAGTACCACCAGCAGAAAAAGTAAGAAGTTGTAAAATGCACCTCTTGAAATATATCTAGTGTTATGTCTTAAAAAATCACAAAATGATTGTTTCAATCCCACCATTGGATGCCCCACTTTTTTTAAGTTGATACCGTTGTCATCACTAAGGTCTTTGATGTCAAAAGTTGTCATCACTAAGGTCTTTGATGTCACTGACTTTAGTGTCTTTGAATACAAGGATCACTAGATATTTACAGCCTTGCGGTTAAAGATGTTGCTAATAACGACAGAGACGTTTTAGGAGATGATGAAGGATCACAGATGAAGAAATCTGGAAAAAATATAGCACTCGTTACCTGAGGCAGCTTTACAGAAAACTAGAGATCATTAATGATGATGGACACTGCAACCAGTAAAAGTCAAACTAAACCGTTGTGTGATGAGGTGCTGTCTGTTCAGGACAGGGACAGTGACCTCCAAGGGTTGAAAGATGTCCAACAGCTGCAACTGGACGATCTGTGGCAGGAATGGGAGCTTGAGCTTGCAAATGAAGTCTCAGAAGAGGAGGATAGTCCTCATACATTATTGGTTCATAAGGATATCACAGGTAGTTTACGAGATTGTGTCCGTTATTGCATTGAAATCAAAATCCCAATTCTTGCATTCAAATCCCTCCACACACTGCTCCATGTTTACCTGTCAAATTTACACCCCCTGTGGTGCCCTGTCCTCAGCCTCTCCTCTTAGCATGGGTCTGGGGTCTTATAGCTGCTCTGCAATGTCCCTGCCTACATTCTAGTTCGGACAGGTGCTTATAAATAAAATGTATTATTATTTGTATTACAGGTAACCTCAAAGTAAAGTTGGAAACACCTCAGACTGTTCAGCCGGAGAAGGAGAACTCATCCAGCATTCCAGAGAAATCATCTCAGCAGGCACCTGAAGCTGTGAAGCTGTCTTGTGATGTGAGTGAAACCCTTGAACAGAATCTGGGAGTTCTGAAAGAAGACGACCAGCAGTGTGGCTCCGAACACCAAGTTGAAGAAGAGCTGAGATGCGACTCACAGGTTCAAACTGAGAAAGGATCTCCCACAACTCATCTAGACATAGAGCAGACTCAGAGGCACTTAGACAATCAACCGCCAAAGCAAGTAGATGCTCATGTACAAGAATCTGAAGCACTAAAGGAGTCTGTCAAACAAAACTTAGACATCATAGAACATCTGCACCCTGATCTGGCTGAAGAGGATTGCATTTTAAGAGGAACCAAAAGTTTGGAGGAGAGACACAAGTTGGAGAAGCAAAAGTTGGTCGAGCAACAGTCCAATGATGAAACAGAGACCCGGCGGCAGGAACTGGTTGCTTTAAAAAAGCACCACCAACAGCTTGTCCACAGACCTCAGGTCAAAGAGGAGCTCAGCTGTAAGGGTGACCAGTTTTCTTCCAACCTGGAGACAGGGAATGAAATGAATGTGTGTCTTAAAAAACGGGAAGAGTCTCTTATGACAGAGCTGGAGAAGGAACGGACATGGAGACTCCGGCTGTCTGAGCAGCTTGGGAGACTGAGGTATACCCATCAGCAGTCACTTGAAGCAGTGAAGCAGTCCAGCAGAGTAACTGACGCTATCCGTCGGGAGTTGAAGGCCCTAAAAGAAGACTATCAGCAGCTTGGCATCAGACTCCAAGTTGAGATGGAACTCAGGTGCAAATCACAAGCCTTGGCAAACAGGCTTTCTGTCAATCTGGAGACAGAGAACAAAAATAATGAATCTCTGACAAAAGAGAGAAACTTGTTGTCCACTGAGTTGGAAATAGAACACAAGAACAGACTGGAGCTGAAGGATCAGCTGGAGAAACAGAGGCTCGCCCACCAGGAGGCATTGGAGACCTTGAAACAGCCTCATTGTGTAACGGAGGCTCTTCACCGTGAACTGGAAACCCTAAAAAAGGCCAACCTGGAGCTTTCCACAAAACTCCAGATAGAGGAGGAGCTCAGATGCCAGGCTTTGATGAAGAGACTTTCTGTCAGTCGGGAGGCAGAGACCACAAAGAACAGGTGCCTTTCAAACGAGAAGGACTCCCTGTGCATCCAGTTACAGGAGGAGCAATCATGGAGGCTGCTGGAGAAGGCTGCCCACCAGGAAACACTGGTGGCAGTGAAAGAGGCACTCCATCTAGAGTTGGAAGACCTTAATGAAGTCAACAAGCAGCTATTCACCCAACTCAAGGCTGAAGAAGAACTGAGAAGCAAGTCTGAAGCCTTCACTACCAGGCTCTCCCACGACCTGGAGACTGAGTTCAGAAAGAATCAATCTTTGACCAAAGAGAAAGAGTATCTAGCCGCAGAGCTGGAGAAAGAAAGAACCTGCAGACTGCATCTGAGTGATGAGCTGCAGAAACAAAAAAACACCCATCTGCAGGAAACAGAATCACTGAAAGAGTCAACAAGTGAAAAATTACAATCTTTGGAAAGACTTAATTGTGAACTCAGCCACGTCATCAAGACTGAGAAGAATGTCAATGCAACTCTCAGAAGAGACTCTCTCAAGGTTTCTGTTGCATTAGAGGCACAGGTTAAAAAGAACAGTAACTTATTGAAACTTAGAGACTCTGACAAGGCCGAACTCCAAAAAGAGCAGAGCTGGAGATTAAACGTACAAAACCAACTCGAGGCTGTGAAACAATCCAGCAGAGTGACAGAGGCTCTGCGTCTGGAACTGGACGCTCTAAAAGAAGGCAACAATAGACTTGCCTCCAAACTCCAAATTGAGAAGGAACACAGATGTGTTAACAAGGCATTAACTGAGAAGCTCGTCACCAGCCTGGAGACGGAGGTAAGAAATAACGAGGCTCTAACAGAGGAAAAAGAGTTTTTGTCCATGGAGCTGGAGAAGGAACAGACTTGGAGACTGCAGCTGAACAAACGGATGAAGAAACAGAAGCTTACTTATATGCAGGCACTTGAGACTTTTAAACAGTTTCGTGCTCTAGCACAGTCTCTTTGCCAGGAATTGGATGCCCTGCGAGCAACCTACCAAAAGCTTTCTTCTAAAGTCATGGTTGAAGAAGAACTTAAAAGCATCTCCCTGGCTCTGACTGACAGGCTCACCAACAACCTGGAGACAGAGGCAAATATGAACGAGTCTCTGACCAAAGAAAAACTGTCTCTGTCTGTCGAGCTGGAGAAGGAGCAGGTGCTGAGAATGCAGCTGAGTGATCAGCTCGAGAAACAGAGGCTCGCCCATCAGGAAGTACTGGAGGCCGTCAAACAGTACAATGTGGAATTGGAAGCCATGAAAGACGCCAATGAGCAGCTTTCCACCCAACTCCAGGTCCAGGAGGGACTCACAAGCAATTGCCAGACTGAATCCTTCAGACTTCATCAAGACCTGGAGGCAGAGATACAAAAAAATGAATCTCTGACAAAAGAAAAAGACTGTCTTACTGTCCGGCTGGAGAACGAGCAGACATTAAGCGCCCAGCTAAATGAACAGGTGCAGGAACAAAAAGATGCTCTGCAGGAAGCTGAGGCAAAAACGAAATCGGCCGATGAGAAACTGAAGTGCCTAGAAAAACTGAACTCTGAGCTTAGCCATAGCATTAAGGCTGAGAAGGATGTCAATGGGACACTGAGAGGAGACACTTTCAGACTTTCTTTTGCACTTCAAACCCAGACCACAAAGAACGAATATCTGTCAAAACAGAGAGAGTATGATGCGGAAAAATTCCAAAAGGAACAGGCCTGGAGACTACAGGTGCAAGATCAGCTGGAGAAACAGAAGCTAGCCCATCAGCAAGTGCTGGATGAGTTGAAAAAGCAGAGTGATGTGACAGAGGCCCTTTGCTCTGAATTGAAAGTCCTGAAAGAAGCCAACCAGTGTCTTACCATCAAACTTCAGGTTGAAGAGGAGCTCAGAGGCAACACTCAAGGACTAAATGATCAACTCTCTGCCGACCTCAAAACAGAGGTCACAAAAAACAGATCTCTGGTAGAAGTCAACATTTCTCTGACTGCTGAGCTAGAGAAAGAGCGGACCTGGAGGCTGCAGCTGAGTGATCAGCTGGACGCACTGAAACTCGCCCATCAGAACACCCTTGGGACTTTAAAACAGTCAGATGATGTAATGGACGCAACACAGCTGGAATTGGAAGCCCTCAAAGAAGCTCACCAGCACCTGTTCTCCAAGCTGAAGGTTGAAGAGGAAGTCAGATGTGACCTTCAGGCTCTAAGAGACAGGCTCTCTATTAATCTTGATACAGAGATGAAAAAGAATGTTTCTCTAACTAAAGAGAAGGAGACTTTGAATTCTAGGTTGGAGGAGGAACAGCAGTGGAGTCAGCAGCTGAGCAGTGAGCTGGAGAGACAGAAACTCACCTACGAGGATGCTCTAAAACAGTCAAGTAAGGTGAACGAGGTTCCTCAGTTGGATTCGGATGCTATGAAAGAAGCCAACAAACTGGTTGCAACTGAATTCCAAGTTGAAGAGGAACTCAGAGGCAACAGCCAGGCCTCAAATGACAGACTGTCTACCAACCTGGAGGCAGAGAAAACCAAGAATGAGTCCTTGACGAGTGAGAAAGAGACTTTGACCATTGAGCAGGGAAAGAAGCAGACAAAGACAGAGAGATGGACAGAGACCGGCAAAAAGTTGGACACATCAAACTCTGACCAAGGAATCGGTCATGAGACAAAAGTCCTGCGCATGAAATTAAAACCCCTCCATGTCAAACTCCAGGAAGAGATGGATTTTCCAGGGAAAATGCAGCCTCTAACTGACGGGCTCTCTAACAATCTGGAGACTACACAGAAAGAATCTCTTAGTGCTGAGCTTGAAAAGGAGAAGACCTGGACAAGACAGTTAAGCGATGAGCTGGACAGACAGAAGCTTGCCCATCAACAGCTCCTTGAGTCTGTGAAACAGACCAATGATGTGACAGAAGCTCTTCACTGGGAATTGAAAGTCCTGAAAGAAGCCCACCAGCAGGTTTCCACCAAGCTCCAGGCTGAGGAGGAGCTCAGGAGACTCTCCCAGGCTCTGAATGAGAGACTTTCTAATAACCTCGAGTCAGAGAAACAAAT
This sequence comes from Cynoglossus semilaevis, assembly GCF_000523025.1. NCBI lineage: Eukaryota > Metazoa > Chordata > Actinopteri > Pleuronectiformes > Cynoglossidae > Cynoglossus > Cynoglossus semilaevis. The sequence continues at coordinate 15,169,069 of NC_024307.1, forward strand.
AAATAGTTCTCTGGCGACAGAAAAAGAGTCGCTGGCTGCCAAGTTAGATGAGGAGCACACGTGGAGATTACAGCTGAGCGATGATCTTAAGAAACAAAAAGAGTGCCATCTACAGGAATCTGAGGCAATGAAGAAATCCACAGCAGAAAAAGTGGAGAACTTGGAAAGAAAGAACTCTGATCTGGACTACAGCTTCAGGACTGAGAAGGACATCAACACAGCCCTGCGAGAGGACGCTGTGAGGCTCTCTATAGCATTGGAAACACAGATCGCAAAGAATGAAAATCTGTCAAAATGGATCAAGTGTAATGTAGCTGAACTCCACAAAGAACAGAAGTGGCGTTTTGAGCTGCAAAATCAGCTGGAGAGAGAGAAGCTCAGCCATCAGCAGGAGATTGATGCTGTTCATCGCTCCAGCGACGAGCTCTTTAACAAACTCCAGGTTAAAGAAAGGCTCAGATGTGAGTCTCAGGCTCTAAGTGACAAACTCCTTGTCAACCTGAAGACAGAGATCCAGAAGAACAAGTCCCTGACAAAAGAGAAAGAATTCCTAACGGCAGAGCTGGAGGAGGAGCAGGCGCGGAGGCTGCAGCTGAGTGACCAACTGGAGAGACACAAGGAGGTTCATCTTCATGGATCCAGGACTCTCAGGCAGGAGCTGGACAGCATGGAAAAACGTAACTCTGAGCTGAACCAAAGCCTCAAGACCCAGAAGAAGGTTAACACTGCCCTCAGAGATGATGCTAAAAGACTCTCTTCGGCTCTCGAGTCAAAGATTAGTAGTAACAAAACTCTCTCTCAACAGAGAGACTATTACATTGACAAACTGCAGGAGGAATTGACCTGGAGACAGCAAGTGAGTAAGGAGTGTGAAAGACTCAAATCAGAGAAGACAAGGCTCAGTAAAGCCCAAGAAAAGGCCAAGAGAATTTTGTTCTGGAAATAGGTCATGTGTGGGTTCAGTGGGTTTAGTCTTTTGGACCCATTAAAGAATCCACCAGGAACAGGGTCAGGCAGGAGGAGAAGTCCACAGGCAGAGTGAGACTCCTGGATTCTGTTTTTTTGAGATCTGAGACATTTTATTATCGTTAAGCTATAAGACAGTCCTTTTTAAATAGTCTTTTGGACCCATTAAAGAATCCAAATACCATCTTTGTATGTGGTGATGAGTGTCCAAATACTAGCAACTTTTCCATATCATTTCTTCTTCTAATGTCAGAGAGCTTTGCTTGGTGATCACAGTCACTCCTTTGGCAAACTTAGCTTCTTTTATTGCTTCCTTGTTCTTTGCTAAGCCATACTATAAAGCCAGATCTGAAAATCTGAAATCAGATAACAGTTCTTAGCGTGTATATCTCGAGCACACTCGGTCACTCAGTGATCACTCACTGCATGCGTGGTATTGTTGGCTTGTTTGGCAACCGAGTTATGGTACAACAACTGGGGCAATTTTTGGTTAAACATCTTGGGGTTTTTTTTAGCTCCTGATACAGATATCATTACATCATCATCCTCAAGAAGTTCAGTATTAGACAACCACAATGGCTTGGTTTTGTGGAGACGTTTCTATTCTAGGATGAAAGGTGAAACTTCAAGAAACCAAACTGGTCCAGTTGCACTGGACTTTGTAGGATAAAAGGACCTGGATGACTGAGAACCACAGTTTGAAAGCAAGATGGACTCAGTTGATAATTCACTCTGAGACCACAGATGTGAATGTGAGCTGCACTGGAAGTCAAAATACAGTATCTCAACCTTTATTGATTTTCTCTGCCCTCCCTACCCCTGAGATGATGTCACCGATTGACAGTATCAGCCACAGGAGTTCAGTTTACAGAAGGAAACATGATAATAACTTGATCGCCTTTAAGACAATGGGAGCTCCCTGTTGTTGTAAGAGACTGGATTAACATCAACCTTTGTTCCATGACCTTTTTGCCTTGTTTTTTTTTTGTTAGTTTGTTTTTGTTTCAAACTATTAAAAAAAAATTAGTGACATTTAAAAAATCATAAATGATCCCCTTTTACATACTATAACAACTGAAACACACTATTCTCAACTGTATCTTGTTGTCAATCCTTTTACAGAAGATTTTTTGGAAGGAACTTTTATTTCAAAAACTAACGTCTACTGAGTATTTTGTGACTAAAAATAAAGGCTGTTTGTCTTGACAAATACAGTATGTTGTTTCAGTTTCTAGTTAATGAAGAACCAGGCCTCAGATTATCTTATGAAACCGACACGCTTATACATTTATAACAACATGTGTCACCTGGGGTTTTACGGCTCTTCCTCTTTTATCAGAGAATAAGGCAACTGTGTGTGTGCGTCCACCCACTGCCATCATCATCATCATCATCATCATCATCAGCTCTGTCTCTCGTCAGCTGTTGGACTGTGTTTCTTCTGAGGCAGCTATGATGTAATCAAACTAAGAAAAAGAGGGAGGGAGGTAGGAAGAGAGAGAAACAGAGAGCGAGAGAGCGAGAGGGGAAGAACAGCCTCTCATCCACACGGATAACACTCTGCTGGCTCGGCTCTAAATCACCGTTCAACCCCCATCTTCATCGCTATCGGCCGTTTTCTGGGAGGTTGTGGACGGTTCGGTGTCATGTGGCGCAGGTCGGTAGCCTCTTACCTACGATTAATCGGATGCTGTGTGTGGTCCAGCAGCAGCAGCAGCAGCAGCAGCAGTAGGAGCAGCGGGAAAACCCGCCCAGGGAGCCGCTGGTGGCCAT
>NC_024307.1:15173028-15194622 GCF_000523025.1 Cynoglossus semilaevis
TGCTTGGTCTGTGATTATTTCGGATACTTTTGTTGGACAAGAAGCAGCAGCAGCAGCAGCAGCAGTAGTAGCAGCGGTAACACCGGCCAGTGATGCTGCTGCTGCTAATCCCGACTCCTCCTCCTCCTGTCGGCTGCAGTGAAGCAGCATGGATCCGTGAGTGTTCTCCGACATCCCCTGCCTGAACACGGCCTCCAAGTCGGTCCTCCTCTTCCTCGTCTCATTTCTACGCTATAGGAGCCATTATCTCCACGAGTTTAATCCACGCTGTTTGTATTTCGAACCTGTTGTGGTTGAATTTCTTTCCTCCTGCCCGTGCGTAAACGGTGGAGATTGCTGGAGCCTGGACGCCGGGCCCTGGCTGCTCCTGCAGGGATTCGAGACTTTTTGGTTTTCTTGACCTTTGTTGCCATGGTGTTTCGGCTGCGATACATAACCATCAGTTGATCTCAGCTGTCCAGCCGTGTGTGTATCTTTGACTTGGAGAGACATTCATTGTTCTTGGCTTTTACGCGCAAATGTGTGATCTCCTGTGGTGGAGGTGGAACATGACCAGGAGCAGAATCCTGACCACCAGCAGCGTGTGACCCCGTGACTTTTGCGGGGTGTGGAGCAGCTGCTATAATAATAATAATAATAATAATAATAATAACAACAACAACAATATCAACCAAAACGGAATAATAAAAAGCAACAACAAGAACAGTGGAGGGTGGAGACCTCGTTTGCCTTTTCAGCTCAGGTTTAAACCATGGCCAATGAACCTGTCATCCTTAACGTGTATGATATGGTAAGAGTCCACGTTACACTCGCAACATTTCTTTATATGTTTGGTCATAATAAACTTTAATTTGCAAATGAACGCACCAAGGAAAACGCTACACACACTACACACGTTTCCATATCGAAAAGGTTTCTTGAAAGTAGCAATAAAACAAATAAGACTGTGGCTTCCGGCTAGTTGGTAACCACAACATGATTTACTTGTGGAAAATATCTCCTGTAGGTGGCAGTAATCAAACTCATGAGATCAATATAGCTCAAACAAGAACTGTGAGTGAGTTAGCTTAGCCTAGCCTTTGAGACACTGACAAAATAAATAAATGTTTATACTCTATATGCTTGAAATACTTCATGTTTACACAATGCGTTTTTTAAAATTCATATTCTTTGTTAATAATGCAGAATATCAATAACGTATAACATTAAATTAGACTTCTTCTTAGATCTTTTGTATCCTTCATGGCACCAAAGGCAGTATTTTCTGCACCCATAAAGTTTTTTTTTGTTTTTTTTTTGCTAGCAAATATCAGATGTTAAGGTATTTATTGGATAAATTGCAATGTTTTGGAGTGTTATTGTATGGTCTTGGTAAAGTTTTATACTGTTAGCTAGGGCTGGTTAGATTCAGGCTCCTCATTTGTGTAACATGCTAACTATTCATATTGAAACGTCTTTGCTCTGAAACCTTGCAACTGTTTCACTAATGTTCACTTCACAATCAATTTTTATATACTTTATTATTAAATATATTAATAAGATAGATAGTATTTTCTATCGATCTTTCTATCTATCTAACATTTGAGATATAATTTGTCATCTTTATGTATCGCTTGGCTATGTTTGTTTGCGTTTGGCTATAATGTAGGTATTGTGGCTAACAGTTGGTCAAATCGGGGTTAACTTTGTTTATTTAATATTAATTACTCTGACTTAACCATTTTGGTTAGCTTTGATATACTGTACAGTGGCTGTACTGCACCATATGTGGCTTCAGCTGCTTTGCTGCAGACATGCGCTGTGATTTGAAGTAAATTCTTACCACATCTCGGGTGATACAGCTACACTGGGGTAGACTAGTGTACAGTCACAGATCTTAAAGTCATATATGGATGGAGAGAGATATTTGAAGACACTTCTGTAAATGCCATACACAGGAAATGCAGTTAGACACTGCAGCCTCAGGCCTGTGAAACAAGAGCCTTCATCAGCCCTCTGTCCCTGCAGTTCACATGACTGATCGCACACAGAAACACTTCTTCTACACAGACACACACTGCCATAGCCCACACACAGCACCATATTCATCCTGGTCCGCTTCACATACTGTACTGCTCAGCAGGTCCCTGTGTGAATATTATGCAATGTGTTGCAAAAAAAGCTGCCCAGAATTTGCATTTTTTGGAGGTGTTTGGGATTTTGGTTCTGCTGCCATTATAATGTATAATCAACTGGTCGTGTTTTCACTGTCCTGAGTGGAAGTCTGTGACACTAAGAGGACACTGCTAGGGTCTATTTTTAGTCTGATAGTATAAGAGCTCTGTAGGGACAGTGTTTCCCAAACACTGTCCCACTGTCCTGGCCCAGTTCTTAATTTGAATTCTGATTAAAGCAACATTTTTGATAGCTTAAAGTTTTTGCCTAAGCATGGGGTTTTGAATGTAATTCAGAGGTTATTGTGATTTATTAACATTGAATGTGAAAAATACATACACTATATCATTCATATAGAAAACAGGCCTTCAGCCTAACTCTCACTACTTAACGTTTCATTTTGCAGGCCTAAACTTTATTAACCAAAACTGTTTTGTCGAACTTAGCTTGTCCTGAAATCTGGTCAGTGATAATAGAACAAACATTCAAAATGTCTTTGCATTAATTAGTTAATGCAAGCTAGTCCCTGCTGACCTAGCAGTATGGCATTACACATAGCTGTGGAAATAAGATTCTGAAAATCTCACACTATTTTTCTATTTTTGACTCTTCCACGACTGAGGAGCCTTTGATAGGATGTCACACTAGAGTATAAACCCCCCGTTTCTGTTCATTTTGCAACAATTTCTGCTATTTTTTTGACTGATCTCAAAAATAAATCGCAACTTAAATAACCTAAAAAGACCAACTTCACTAAAAATCCTTCCTCCCCTCCCCCTACAGCAATCTGTGTGACCTGAGAATATCTGCAGTGGGGCAGCTGCCACTGTAGCCACATGAGATCACATTATTGACACAGAGGTGCTGTAGTAGAAATGCACTTATTGTGCTCTGTATATGTGATCCATTATTAATCACGGACAGCTGGAGCAGTGTTGGTCTAGCTCTTAGCATGAACCCTACTACCCTCCACCCCCCACCCCCCCCACTGCTATGCTGGATCATGGGAGTGTCAGTGGGTGTGTGGTGGAGGCAAATGGTAATGTACTGCCACAGATAACCTACTGACTGTCTGCAGTGATGGACAGCAGTGTGGCTAACAGCAGTAACAAGCACAGATAAAACTGTCTTGTGTCTGGATTCACTCATGTAGTGCAGACATTTGCAGAACACAGGATTGTCAGTTATGTTGTCTAATTTTATTCTTTTGGTTATTTGGCATTTACACCAAAATATTGTCATTTTATAGCTTCTGGTTGCAATAAGTAATCTGAAAATATTTAAATCCTTCCTACACTCTTATCTTGGGAATACAATAATATTACTTATTAAAACATGACATGTGTATGATGTTTTCTCAGTGTTTTCTTTTTGTTACTTTTTATTTTTTGGATGCTGTCTGTTTCAATTTACGGGCGGAAAATACATCCACTAAGAATAATTTACGGGCGGAAAATACATCCACTAAATTGCATTCATGCAACTCAAAGAACGCAAAGCTCCTTCGGAAAGAAGTGAGTTGAAGGGGGTTAGCAGGATTAGCTTAGTGATTCTCCGAGCAGACTGTCTTTTGTGAAGGATGAACTCATAAGTTAAACCTTTTTTGGTGTCACAGAATGTTAATGGGAGTATAAAAAGACGTGAAACTATATTTGTAAAATTTAAAACACTTTGGTTTATGTATATGTGTATGTGTATATATGTTTACAACTCAGTGTAGCTAGCATGACATTCCCAGTCTTTATGTGACAGTTTGCAGTCACATTACCAAACCAAACCACAGCGGCTGATGTTTGTGGTTCTGTTTAGTTAAATAAAAGATGTTGGTGTGACTACACACTCAGAGATGAGTTATTTTCTTTTTATTAGAATTGCTGATGTAAAATTCCTGTTATAAATGTGTAATTGTATTCCTCTCTTCAAAACCACCTGATATAAACACTCCCTGAAATACTGACACCCTAATACCAGCCCAAGGCTGTAAATGTACTGCCTGTTCATTAACAGGATAACAGAACTATTTGTGTCTGATGGTGTCTTGTTTCTGTGATAAATAACATCTGATCTCTATTTGATCAGAAACAACTACTGCCAAGTCACCTGAACCACATACAATAAAAATACAAAATAGTACACTTTGATGCTGATGCTTATTTTAGTTTGTTTTTCTTTTGCATTTCTTTCTGTCAGACCACAGGAAGTCTCGTCCTTGACATTGTTGTAGTCAGTGTTAGCCACTGGTGTTAAAGATCGAATTAACTCCAAAGAATTTACCTTGTTGTCAGTATCAAGTTAAAGTTTGAAACTCTAGTACCAAAACATCCTCACACTTCACCAAAGAACTGTTCCATTTTTCTATTTTTGCTGTGTCACTGCAGTAAACATGTTGGCTTCTTTGTTGTAAGGGGAAAAATACATTGTTGTGCGTATGTGTTGTTTAATCCCCCACATCTCACCTCTTATCTCTCATTTTCTTTTCAGTACTGGATTAACGAATACACTTCCAATCTGGGAATTGGAGTTTTTCACTCAGGCATTGAGATTTATGGCAGAGGTGAGGTGGATTATTATTTTCTTTTTTCATCATGGTGTCAGTGAAATCTCATCACATTTTTAGACCGGGGCATGTGCGTCATCCTCTAACCGTCTACCAAAATCTGGCTTAAAAATAATCGGTATATTCTTCTTTTCTTATTAAGGTGACCCATTTTTGGTGGTTGAGTCACGACTGACTCACTCGGCATTTGGTTTGAAAAAAGTGACAGAATTCACACGTGAAATCCACTGAAATTGTCGTCAGACGAGAAGAATTGCACTGATAGTTTAAAATAGTGCTTCTTAATATACATGTTAGTAGTGTCATTTTTCATTACTAACCCAATATATCACTCACATAATATCACAAACTGGCTACAAAAGTGTACCAACTTTTCAACAACAAAGTGTCTTGTGTGAATGATTTACGGTTTTGTTCAGTAGCTTCATTTGAGTTAGCTGTGTCCCTGCTGTTTGTCACTGTTTGTCTCTAACAGCAGTGAACACAGAGCAGGGAGGCCTGTAATTAGCCCTAATGATTTAGACGCAGCCACACTGTGATGAAGTGTGTAATTGCAGCTGTTTAGTGCCCTTGTTTTCAAGTGTTAGTTTATTGTTGCTGCCCTTTCTGTCTACACAGAATTTGCATATGGTGGTCACCCGTACCCTTTCAGCGGCATTTTTGAAATCAACCCAGGAAACGCTGCCGAACTGGGGGAGACCTTCAAATTCAAGTGGGTTTGAAGTCCATGTACTTAACATTCAATGTATTGTGACAGCGTTGGTGGAAACAGCTGAGCTGATGTGTGTATGTGTGTGTGTGTTTTAATTCAAACAGAGAGGCCATTGTTCTGGGCACCACAGACTTCACAGAGGAGGACATAGATAAAATCATGGAGGAGCTCGGTAAAGAATTCAAAGGCAACGCCTACCATCTGATGCACAAGAACTGCAACCACTTCTCCTCCTCGCTCTCTGAGGTTGGTTTATCTCTGCTGTATGACTGAGTCAACATGCTGCACGCATATGAATCTCCGTTTTCATCCTGGAGGGTTTTAATTGGGCAGCAGAGATCAAATACTAATTTAATCAATAATTTAATTTGATTATCTCCTCAGGTGCTACTCATGATTTCAGCTTTTGAAAAATGTTGCCTCTCTGTGACAGTAAACTGGGACCAGAGGGTGATTGAATGTCTATGAGGAAGAGTTGCTAATATATAGTATTTCATATTTATATTAAAAAATAACTTCATTTCATTTTTTGTACTAAAAATGTAATAATATTTTGAATTTGTTGGACAATTTTTGTATGTTATATTTTTAAACTAGCGAGCTGTCATTGTGACTTTGGATTATAATTGACTGTTCGAAAAATATACTTTTTGGGCTACCAAAGCCTAGCCGAACATTTTCCAGGTGACTATTGTTTATTTTCGACATTGACAATTTCGGTCAGGAAAGACTAACCTGTATAGATTTTAAATTTATTCTAGGATTATAAACTTTGCCATGTGTTGCAGCTACTATGTGGAAGGGAAATCCCTCGCTGGGTGAACAGGCTGGCCTACTTCAGCTCCTGCATCCCTTTCCTGCAGAGCTGCCTTCCCAAGGAGTGGCTGACCCCGGCCGCCCTGCAGAGCCACATAAGTCTGGGCCTCCACAAAGAAGATCAGAACGAGTCCAGCGACGAGGATCCGTCGTCTGGTGGTGCAGCTTCGGGCTCGTCGCACAGCTGTCGCCACACGAATCGTCTGGTGGTGCAGCAGGCTCGTCGCACAGCTGTCGCCACACGAGGGTCTGAACTGAACGTCATTCCCTTTCAGAAATCACACACTGACCTCCTCTGCAGTCACCCCTGCTGGTGACTCAAGTGTCTTTAGAAGGTTTGAACAACCACCTGACCTCATGCTGTTGTTCCTCGGATCATAGAGGCAGGAGAAATGGAGTCTCGTCTTGGTGAGGGGTCCTTCAGCCTTACAGCACAGACACCAGGTCTGTCTCTTCTACATGTCACACTGAGACAGTCCAACTCTGATCTGAGCTCTGCAGTGACGCTCAGACTCCAACAACGACCACTTGTAGATCTAAAGTTTGTAGAATGTTGTTATTCCCAGTCTTTTTGCCATGAACTTTTAAGCCTTTGTCAGCTTTGTTCCCTTCCCTGCCTTCAGAGCTGCTTTTGTAGAATGACCTTAGAAACAACTCAAGCTGCAGTGATGTTACCAGGGAAAAGGTGAATTCCCTCAATTCAAACAAGTTCTCGTTCAGTAACCTCTATGTGGCCTTCTGTTGTCATCTTATGCAGCTTTAGTAGATGCCATTCTTGCAGGTTGGACGGTTAATGGGGAGTTCACTGTCGGATTGTTTCAGGCTTTGCATGTTGAAAGAGTCTCAGATCCCACATTGTTTAATATGTCGGCATTTATTTCATTTTTTTAACCAAAGTCTGGATTAAAACTCATATTAAACCTTGAGCTTGAGATAAGCTGCCAGTATTACCAGTAAACTCACAGTTACAGTCATCTGTCACTATTTAAACATCTCAGAGAGAAAGCTGCCACAGTGACTATCAAGCTGACTCTGGGTACAGTGTGACCTTTGTCTAGCCTTTTTCTACCTGTAGGAGTCACATGGTGTTTGCTAATAAAATAATGGTGCGAAATGTACGTTCAAACACAAAGATCATTTCTGGGAGATACAGGTACAATAGTTTGTTTCACCACTCACATGGAAAAACTGCAGCTGTTCCATATCAACTTAAGTATTATTCAATTAAATTATTCATATTATAGCCAAAGATTGTTGTTATTATTGTTATATAAAAAATGGACTCTACCATCCTGTTGCAAAAGTGAAGCAGCAAAAATAATTTTAATTGGAGGGATGAACTAGTTTCAGGTCGTAGGTGGAACATCACGTTAATCACTTTTGGCTTGTCCCTTTATTAGGGGTCGCCTCATTGAGAGTCCGCAGAATGAATTAGTATCCCATTTAGAGATCATAAAGCACAACTGAAGATGCAGGGATTCAGCATTCAGGACAAAGTCTGAGACAAAGACAGGTCTTTACAGAACTAAAACCATGCATTTGGTATTTAGCAGACAATGTCATTAACATCATTTTACCAGTGCTGCATGTACTAAACTAGTGTTTTTAACCTTCTACATGTAGATCATTTCTACATCTGCTTGGTCCTGTACCTGGGTCCCGGTGCTATGTTCATTTCCCTTCACCAATCACTTGGAATGTCATATTAGACTGCATATAATATCTAAAATTAGGATCCTATCAGATGGTCCAGCTGTTAATCACACACTGTGTAAACGCACTTCCATTTTCCTGGAGTAGGTTTGTAATTTACAACATTGACAATACCTTACGCTGGAGCAGCTTGAAAATAGCAAACAGTCAACAGAAACCTTTTGAAAATATTTTCCATAGACGCCTGGTTTCATTTTTAAAAAACAATTCTTAGGCTTCAGTTTTGCAACTAGAGGGCCGTGCCCATTTCTTATATACGATCTATGATAACAGATCGACATTTTGGGAAGTATATTTATTCACTGTCTCTCAGAGAGTTAGATCCAAAGATCGATAGCACTCTCATGTCTAGGCAGTGACTACAGTGTAGCCGGTTAGCTTAGCTTAGCATAAAGAATGGATGCATGGGGAAATGATTAGTCTGACTCGGTCCAAAGGTAACAAAATCTGCTTATACCAGCACAAAGAAAAATCAATAATTTACATTTTCCAACGTTGTACATCACTTTTCTCCTCCAACAGGATGAGATGAAAGGTATTACTGAGAATGCTGTTCAATGCATTTCTATAAAACTATATTTGTTTTGTTTTTTTATTTATTTAAACTGTGAATTAAAGCGTGACTTGTTTACAGTTGCAAATCTTTGTAAAGACCTTTTTTGAAGTTTGAATATATAACATCAGAGGTTGTACAATGCCAAGTTGTCATTAAGGGAATATGCTGTAATAATGTCATGGACTTCATTGTAATCATTATGGACTCAGCATGCATTAGGCTACTTCCCCTCTGATGCCAACGATGGTTGTGATTACAACCATAACGATGACAAATCATTATTTCAGCTTCTGTTGCCTGCTTTTGTTCCTTCACCAAATTAGACCATGCGTCATTTCAGTGTGTTCCCTCTTCCCTCCCACTGTGACTCAAAGTGAAAAATTGTCATCTGAACTCTTCATGTTCTAAAATAAGCTATACCCTTACTTATTTTTAACATTTTGACATGTGCTGTGTTTGAGATTCTCTGTTTTAGGGGGCTTTACAGTGACAAGCATTCATTGGCCAAATGTTTCTGACATTTTCTATGGAACAGACAGGCATTTTTTTTTCTATTGTATGTGTCAACCTCAACCTTGTATTTCCTTTCTTCTAACCCAAGACGATTTTAAGAATGATGATATAGTACTAGAATAAAGATATGGGTACCCACAAAAACTGTGTTTTCCTTTGGCCTAAAATGGTATTGTATCAAGAAGTAGACGGTAAAAATATTACATACATAATATTAAAAAAAATGATTTCGTGAGTGATTTTTAATCTGCCTGCTTTTTATTATACATCAGTATGTAGTTTTAAAAAGATTTCGTAAGGGATTTTTAATCTGTCTGCTTTTTATTATACATCAGTATGTAGTCAGATGCAGGAGGTCTTCAACTTATAATGGCGTATTGATTTTATTACATTGCAGTTTTTGGAGTTTAATGGCAGTTGGCATCAATAATGTTGCATTCAGGACTTCTATTTTTATTTCATCTTGGTGCTTTAGTAACTTCTAATCAGGTGTGTTCAAAGAGTATTTCTTTGGCAAATTGTAGCACTCAGACTGTTGTTATGTGGCCCAATTATTTTAAACTAATTATTTAATGTCTGATGACGACAAATAATATTTTAGTGAGTAATTTTCAGGTCAACTATAGGTATCAGGTAGTAATAGCTTAAAACGAATTTATTGTTCAACTTGTAACATTGTCCAGACCAGGTTTCTTATCTCTCATGATTGCTAACTTCTCATTATCGAGGTCTCTCTCTATTATCCAGATTTTTGTTAGGATTTTTTTTATGGTTATTTTTGTTTTAGCTATTTAAGACATTTATAAATGCTTAACTATAGTGACTTTTTAAAGTTTTAAAGCAGGCACAACCATAGACATAATAAAGAGTAGGCGCCGCATTGGCCGCCATCTTGGACCGGTCAGGAGACTGCAAAGCCAAGCAAGATGCCTGAGCACTGTAATAAAGAGGAATAAATAATATACATTTATATAGAAATATAAAATACATTAATTATTAATAAAATTATATTTTATATAAGTATATATAAGTTATTTTTTTACTTCTCCTTAAATTATACTTAAATATAAATACTTAGTAAACTTAGTAATACTTAGTGTTATTAATTAAATAATAGGAATAGGAGAGGTTCTGATGATCTGTGTGTCTCTCGAGCACTCTCTCCGATTTTTTTCTTTCTATCTTTTTTTAAAATTTCTTGATCATAGTTAAAATAGCAGAGTACCATATATCATACGTTAGGACACTTTTTTGAAGCGCCAAAGCGCAACTTTAACCCTGTGTTGCCAGATTAGTTTCGTATTCGCAAATAACTGTTTAATTATCAAATACATTCAATAAAAAGAACGATTCAGTTTTTAAAACTAACATAATGTACAAAGTTATTTCGATACATGTTATGTTACATGTGTAACCTAAAGGAGGTCAAGTCGTTAACATATTTGTCGGAGTACTACTACTGAGCCGGAACTAGAAAACAGAAAACCCCTGAGATTCCGGAAATTTGGCAACCCTCAGCAGTACTTGTTCCCGAATCGCTGCTTCTTTGAGTCATTCGCCATTTTGTTACACTCGAAAGAGCTGCCCTGGTGAAGTTGAACAACGACGTGACACTACCAAAAGGCACCGAAATATTCTAAGGTGAGATTTTTCAGAACGAAATGTTAAATGGATGGATTTAGTTCATATTTCGTGTGGCTTGTGATTTTTTACATTTAAACAGCGAGTCACGTCTTTACTGTTAACCGTGGTTAGCTTTAGCACACCTCGAGGCGAGCTGCGGCTGTAATGGAGGCACGAGGAAAAAACACATTTTTCTGAAATTATGAACGAGCAACTGTATTATTCGCACAATTAATCATCATTTGGCTTTAAGTTAAGACTTAACCATTGGCAAATTCTAAAGTATATATTGATTGATTTTTGCATGATTTAAATAGTGTTTGTCCTCTGGTTGAAGTCGGGCCTGCATGAAAACCAACAGTTCTCGGCGTGGTATTTATTCGCCACATAAACGTACTCTTTATTACGTTGCGAAAACTATTTTACATAACCAGTAGCCCTTCTTGAGGTTGCTATCAAAGGTTGTACTCGTGTTGCGTGAGTTAATCCTTTCTTTTTCAATACACCTAAACGTTTAACTTAAAACCCGTTTATTGTTTGCATAATTTTACACTAATGTAAATCGCTCGAATTAGAATACGCATGAAACTATCTCAAACAGTAGTTAGAGCTGATTAAATGTGCGTTAGTATTGTAGTATTAGGTAGTAACTTTATTATAGTTCTGGACATATTTGTTACTAAAACACAGCGGTTTTCATTTAAAGGCCACGTGGATCAACGTTAATTTAAACGAAGTACCCGTTAAGCCATATTTTTGAGTATGTACGCTAAAGAATGGTCAAAGGAGACACTAAATGTGTCCGTTGTTATACGCCATTTCATGTTTATCTTTGTTTTATGGGTGTTGTTGGATTAAACATATGTACACTAGGATCTATTTTATACTCTTGGATATGTTAATGGACACATTAAAAAGGGAATATATGGAAACTGTATCTGTGGCAACTTAAGCTGGTTTGTGCAGAAATGGGTAATAGGGTTGCTTCATTGTCACTAGGTTTCTTATTAAACGTTTTACTACATGAATGGATTTTCATTAACAAAGTTGGGAACGCCAGAACCTAGTTTAAAATCCATGATTATAACAAAACACCAACACTAATCTAGACTTAAAATAAATGACCAAAATTGTATTCACCCTTTGTTTTCATCTTATTAAAATGTAATGTATTTATGAACTAACTAATACTCCACTTGTATCTGTAGAGAATCAATTTTTTTGGGGGGACAAATGTCAAATATTAAACTGTCTCCTCTACCTTTCCTTTAATGTGCTTAACTGTTGACCAAACCCAAATCTTTCATTTTTTTCAGATAATGAGTGGCTGTCGTGTTTTCATTGGCCGTCTGAGCCCACACGCCAGAGAGAGAGATGTGGAGAAGTTTTTCAAGGGATATGGGCGCATTCGTGAGATCAATTTGAAGAATGGATTTGGCTTTGTGGTCCGTGTCCCTGGATTATGTCCTTAAATCAATGGGTCTGGGTTTGTTGAAAGCCTTTCAAGTTGCAAGTTTTTTTCTCACTCTATTTGCAGGAATTTGATGACCACAGAGATGCAGATGATGCTGTGTACGAGTTAAACGGCAAAGAACTCTGCAATGAAAGGTGATCATCTTATCTTGAGTAATTTCTTTCTTAAATAGTCACGGTAAACAGAAATAAGGTGTTATGGTTGTCACCCAGTATTTCAACAAAAATGCATCACAAAATTCTACGACTTGTACATTACGTTCTAAAGTCACAAAACTGCCTAAATATGTTTTTATAAATGTGTTCAGATGTATTTTTGATGTGATAAGAGGATTTACTAGTGTGTTGTTTTTGGCCTCAGGGTCACAATTGAGCATGCTCGCTCCAGGAGAGGACGAGGAGGTGGTCCTGGAATGAGTCGTTTTGGGGGTGGTGGAGGAGGAGGCGGTGGTGGAGGAGGCGGTGGCGGTGGCTACCGTCAGTCACGCAGCAGTGGATCAAGGTAAACCACCAGAGCATGTTTTTAGCTTTATTTTTAATGGAGGCCAAAACTTAACATAATAAAATAATGCTAAATGGATTTTAAATATTGGTGTATTTGTGTCACTGCTTGTACAGGTATGGCCCACCAGTTCGTACTGACCATAGACTCATCGTAGAGAACTTATCTTCAAGGATCAGTTGGCAGGTATGATGATGTTCAGGTTTCCTTTCTGCCTCACAACACCAACCCTTTCATACTACATAGTCACCTTGTGATAAAGATTTTATTTAATTGAAAAGTACATTTAAGTTTTAGATAGATAACAATAAAATGTTTGTAGTCACTTAATTGGCCATTTACTGTCAGATCTTTTTTTTATTAGGACCAAAATACTTGTCCTAACCAAACCATTTAATGATTTCATTTTTTCAACAGCTGCTCTAATATGGTTTCCTTTACATCAGAGGTGAATGCACAGCCTCTACTGGAGGTGTCAGAAGTGTCTAGCCCCCTCTCTTGGTTGTTTTTCTGAATAGTGTCCATTTGGTGCCTCTCCTTACACGCAGTTGCCGCCGGTCTAAAGTCTTGGCTGGGCCCCATAGCGGGTGAAAGTGGTCTAGCGCAGGATACGGTAGCCTTAGGAGGTCCGTAGCCACAGTCTGGAGGTTCTGTGGGCTGGCATCCCCGACTGCTGTAACGCCCCCTCAAATCCACCGTCCCTACACTCTCCTATTTGGGTCTTTTTCTGTTGCTGATGGAGCATGGGGGGGTGTTGAGTCGGGCACGCACCCCTCCCTCTACTTGCTCTCTGGTGGTTCCTTACTTGTGGAGGCCGGATGCTGAGTCAAGGCCGAGGTCGTTTCTCAAGGGCTTAACACTGCATTGGTTCCCATTTGCTATTTGGACAAGTGGCTCTATGCTTATGTCTACCAGGGTATGGAGCGGTAAGTAGCATAAAACTCATGTGATTGGGTTTGTTCAGGGTCGGGTGGTTATGGGGTGCAAGACTCAAATCCAAAAGGGGGGTGGAGTCTTACTTAGAATTTACCTTTTTTGGTCAATCCTTACTGTCAGGTTTTTGTTCACCCATTGTAGTACAGTTGTCCACCTCCCTAGTGTTACTGCTTATTTCAGACATGCAGACAGAAGCCATTAGGCAGTGACAAACAGACTCAGGCGTCTCTCAGTGGAGTTGAATCAAGTTTTTTGCTGATGAGCCAATAGAACAAACAAGCACATTTATGGAGCCAATTATTGGGCATTTCAGGGGGATGGGGAAGGGAATACAATAGGAATCACTTTCTCATTCTAACAAATAATGTTTATTGGCTTTTGTTGGCATGATGTTCACTGAAATGGGAGTTTAGCACACACTGAAAAAAGAAAAAAATCAGTGTTAGCCAACTCACATTTCTGTGTGTGCTGCTTTCATGCTGCCTGCATATTTCTTTTCCTGCAGGCCAGACTCGTCTCTCACTGTTGCCCTTTATTCTACTCTGATTCTAATCAAGCCTTATTCTTCAAAACAGGACCTGAAAGACCTGATGAGAAAAGCAGGTGAAGTGACCTTTGTGGATGCTCACAGACCAACTAAAAACGAAGGGTGAGTTACTGTTTCTACTGCACCTGGAGCCCCCTCTGCTGGGTGACATCGTTAATACGTAATACAATATGAATTTTATGTAGTTTCTAAACCTTGAATTAGAACGTGACTATGGTAAACAATTACTTTAATTGAAAATTAAAATGACTGCCCAGGTCTTTAGGTATTTGTGGTCGGGTCCTAATCAAAGTCTTTTTGAAAACAGAGTGGTGGAGTTCGCATCTCGCAGTGACATGAAGAATGCCATCTCCAAGTTGGACGGCACAGAACTGAACGGTCGCAAGCTGAAGATCTTTGAAGACAGGAGAAGGTAATTTTACCTTTGACATTTTTTTTTCTTTCAGCTCTAATAAGATAAAATTTGTAAAAGGCCATCTCAGGTTGTGGCACTGAGATTTCATTCATAGTACTGTAGATAAGTTAAATACATGTAGGGAGGAGTATGTAGATAACACTTATAATGGTTTTATCAAATGATAACAAAACATACAAGTTTTCTATAGTTTAACTATAAAATTTATGCTAACTTTATTTTAACATCCCCTTTCTAACAGTCGCAGCAAGAGCCGATCTCGTTCCCGCAGCTACTCTCGTTCAAAGAGTCGCTCCCGAAGCCGTAACCGCTCCAGGAGCCGCTCCAGGTCTCTCAGCCGCACCCCAGAGAAGAAGAACTCTGGTGGCAGCAAGACAGCAGCCAGGTCTCCATCCCGGTCCAAGTCCCGTTCCAAGTCCAGATCTAAGTCCCGTTCCAAGTCTCGCTCTAAGTCCAGATCCAAGTCCCGCTCCAAGTCTCGCTCTCGCTCTCCTCCCCCCATAGAGAACAAACAATCCCGCTCTCGTTCCCGCTCCCGTTCCAGATCCAGGTCTCGCTCCCGTTCCCGCTCAGCTTCTGTAGACAGCAAACACTGAGCTGAATTCACCTGCTGGCTGTTAAACAGACTGGTAGTTGATCACCAAAGGCCTAATGGGGCAGCATGGTGACCTTTTCGTCTTTCTTTTTTTTTTTTAATGGAGGGGAAATTTTGTGTGGCTTCTTTAGAAAAGCATTGTTTGAATGTTGACATGCCGCCCTTGGATTTTGATTTTTCTAACTGTGTTGATGTGATTCCACTGAGAACATGTTTTTCCATCTAGGTCATGATTTCTACATTTACCTCTTAAATCCCTCCTCACTCTAATGATCGAGAGACCTTAGACCAACGTAAAAATAATTGGTGATAGTGATGATGATATCATCTCTGCAGCTGTTGGCCAGCTCTGAATTCCATCCATACTTCTGTTGCTGATTGTTGATGTTGTTAAGTGGGTTGGATAAAACTGTGATTCTGCTTATTGTGACAGGTAAGTGATGGGTCAGTAAATGCAACAATAGTTTACTGACCTGTCACTTAACATCATCCCACGTGATGTAAACAGCTGCAAATGTTGACTTGCTATTTTAAACACTGCTGTATTAGGACTGTCTAATGTTTTTTGATTTATTTTATTTTCAGTCAAATCTTTTTTTTACTTAAATTTTCACACTAGTTCACATTTTTCCCAATAAAAGACAAATGCTTGTATTGGTTCTGTACTAAAACAAATACCTGCCTTCTTACTTTTGGATACTTTTCATTGGGGGGGGCAAATGCAGGATAAGGCGCTCTTATAAATGATATTAAGTCTCCAGTTTAATAAAATAAAGTTGGATACATTATTAAATCAGCGATTTGTTTGTTTTTGTATGAAGATCTGTTGGCAAAATTTCATTTTTTTTTTTTATGCTATCCCAGCAACCATCAGACGAGGGCAGTGTTGACACCCTGAACAGTTGTCTATTATAGTCAACTTGGGAGGGAAGAGCTAAAGAAATGGGGTATAGTTGTGTGTGTTGGTACACAGTAACGACCCCCACGGACAGAAACGTCGATTAGCAGCACTGATGGAACCTGGAACTACAAGTTAGAAACTTGCAGAGTACCTAATGCTAAGAACAAAACGCCTTGTTTTTAGTGTCCTTTGAAGCACAGCGAAACTAAGTTACTAATAACTCCTACTATATTCTATGTATCTCTTCGGTATGCTGTCAAATAAATTGTGAAACGCGTGTTAAATCTTGTGGCACCTGACACCTTTATCTGAAGATAAACCTTTAAAGTTCATCGGTGACCCAGAAGTTTGACCTTTTCACATATTCTACCATAAACGTAGGTTATCTGTGAAAAAAACGGGACAACAGGTCATCCATTGGCTCAATCAATAACAATCCTGAGACCTACCAGCTGCCACGGGAGGCTGGTGATGATTGTCGATATTTTGTTTGAAGTTCTTGACTTTAAGGCGTTCAAAAGATTTATTTAGTTAAACTCAATTTGAGTTTAACTAAATAATTGATTTGTTCAGGAGTCACGTATCACGTCCTATCACCCTGACCACCACATGATGGCAGTGTTTTCCTATATTGCAGTGAGGTGCAGTGACAATGACTTGCTCAATGTTACTTCAGAGCAGGTGTAGAGGCCATTGTGTGCTTTGAGAAGATATTTTTACACTTTGTTTTAAAGTGTCAAGACATGTTTTTTTTTTTATCCTTTTCAGTTGCTCTCTTTTAAGCACCTGTCCAAACGGTGCACACGGACAGTCAAGGAATCACTCAGACCTGGCCTGGGTCTGAGTCCACAGACACACCCAGATCCAGAGTGGCCATGTCTGCACCTGCCCACGGAGTCCAGGGACTTTCAGTGACGAAGTATGCTGCGTTCTAAGCATATGGGAGATGATTAGTGCCAGGAGTAAAGGGAATGTTGTCATTTAGGAGCCTAGCAACACACTGTCAAACTGACCTACAAGGAAAGCGAATTAGGAAAACATTTTGCACAGCAAAGTAATTTAGTGGTAAAGAGGTAAAGTCTGGTGTTAAGTAATTTAAATGAACAAAACTATTTGTATACCTATGGTTAATCTACAAAGAAGGTTTACCTTTTTAACCCGTGTGTCAAGAGAAAAATGCATTTTGCACTCACTGCAGATAAATACATCAAATTCTGGAGGAGTTTGTAACTAAACGTAACTAAAATGACGTTATATCCTAAATAATTAAAGGCATCTAGTCAAGGGGGTCATTTCAAATATCCTAGGAAACAGGGTGGTTACAGTAGAAAATATATGATAAAACAAGCCAGGGGGTCATTTCCAATATTCTAGGAAAAAATGTTCACACATTATTTCTGACACATCAACACACAGTAGAAAATATATGATAAAACAAGCACCCTCACAATCAAAACAAATATAGAAGACAAAAACTCAAAAATAAGTAACCACAAATTCAGTGATATATATATACACACACACACACATATACACACTCACAGATATATATATATCTATATATACACAGACTTGTTTTCACTTCAAGTCCATACACATAGATCATCAGTTACTATCAGGGCTCGTATTACTGACTCTTTTACTGTAAGGCAAGAGCATTAACCCTTCACCACCGTGTGGTCCAGTGCAGGTTCAATGAACACGAGTCCCTAATACAGTGGCCGTTGAGGGCAATGGCGTGGCTCCTCCTCTGTGAGGCAGTGTGGCACTAATCGTCCTCCATACAGCGGTAGCAGCGTGGTAGGACACAACAGTGTCCTCCCAGCTCTGATCCCCACTGCAGCTCCAGCCTGAGCCGCTCTGTCCTGACACTGTCCTGGATCTGCAACGCTGACTTGGAGACATGAGCTGCTGCTCCGCACTGCCGTGAGTGTGTGTGACGGACACACACACAGCCTCAGACACAGAGGAGTTGCGCTGAAACCACCACAGGACGGTCCCACCTGCTGACACACCGAACCATGGCGGAGAGAAGCGGCCGCCTCAGCTTCCCCGGCAGCGGGGCTCTGAACAGACCCGTGCCCATGAATCTGTTCGCAACGTGGGAGATTGACGGATCCTCCCCGAACTGCATCCCGAGGTGAGTGAGTTTGTGTGTGTGTGTGTGTGTGTGTGTGTCCCACCCTTGTGGGGCCAACAGCAGCATCTCCTCTGCTCAGGCTTTAAACTCTGGAGCAGGTGTTATTCTTGTCAAACAGCATCAGCATCAGCAGCAGCAGCAGCAGCAGCAGCAGCAGCAGCAGCGTTAGTCTGCACACTCAGAACTAATGTTTTGCAGCTGCACCTCAGCTCTGACTTCATCATAACTATAGGGGTCCAGTGCCAGCAGGGGCGTGCAAAGACCGTTACAGGGACAGGAGGCAAACAAGCAAAAACATTTTATTAGGTAGATTTGTTTTTTTATACACAGTTTCTACAACTGAATAAAGGTTCACCTGCTAACACTGAGCCCAGTGGAAGTGAATAGGGCTACAATGCAGCTGAATGTACGTACCTCAGTTTTTGGGTCAGGGTTCAGTGTTGTTGTATGATTTTACATATATTTTCATTCACATCAAACAGAAAATAGTGCATCTTACCAACAAATGCAGAAGTGCCTCAGATTACTGGTGCGGCCTGTAGGGTAGACAGTGAACCATGAACATGACGTGGTCCCTCAGACACATGTCAATAGGTCACCATCACGAGTGAGGAGCAAATACGTCTGGTAAAAGTACAGAAATAGAACAGAACAAAGCATTTATGAATGCTTGTAATTGTTCCATCTGGAGCAGCATTTATGTTAACGTTGAACTCTCCCTCAGAGATGAACAGAACAACAAAATAATCCTGCTCATAGTTTCTGTGATGACCTTTGCCCTCTGTCCTTCCGCGCTCATCAGCTCTTTGAAAACGACTACTTTGCCCTTCCCCCAGTGCCCGTCACATCTGGGTGATGGCAAAATGCATCTCTAACTCCTGCAAATCAGCTGCAAACTGACAGTGTTTTCACGTTTCACAGCACATTACTGCCCCCTGGATTGGGGTGTAGGTACTGTCACCACTGAGTGCATTTTTCACTCAGTTGTACTGGTTGCGTGATTGCAGTTTCCATTTGTAAACATACGCTGTTTTTTATTAAATACTGAAGTATTTGAATAATACACAGGCTTATATTCATGTACTCAAAACTGTGTTCAAATCATGCTAGTGTGTCTGGAATTATGTACATATATGTGGAAAAGAAATCAGGGAAAAACTACAGATCTTTCCAGTGTCCCTGCAGTACCATTGTGGACCACTAGTTGAAGAAGTTGGTGAGTTAGTGTGGGTTGCCTGCGATGAGAATATGGCTTTGACCAACATATTGGGATAAGGAAGTTGGTGAGTTAGTGTATGGCTTTGACCAACATATTGGGATAATGTTGGAGTTGTTGCATCATCGTCAGGTTTCCATCCTGGATTAGATTGGCTTCTCTGAGGGACGATCTTCTCCACCTTTTTCACAACCAAAATATTTGTCAAATATAACATTGTTAGGGTCACAGGGCAGAGCAGTGGACAGTTACACTGTTACCCTTTTCAAATGACCTTATTTGACAATCTGGCTGGCTGGCAGTCTGTAGGTGTTTTATTGCCACCTAGTGGTCGGACGGTATCCAACACTATAACTAGTGGCTGAAGTTATAGAACAGGGTAATGTATGATCAATAGATTTTATTTTTTTAATGTTGTTGATCTGTCATGGAATTAGCTAAATTAATGCTAATCTTAAAACAGGTTTGAATTGATAACTTTGTGTATTTCACCATTAAATATTGAAAGTCTTTGGATCTTGATTCTCTTATTTTTAATGAATATGTTGTGCTGCCTTTATTTTCCATTGATAATCACTGGTCGGCCGGTCGTCATGATAGATGACAGACAAGCTTTAGGCCAGACCTCAGTGTCTGTGCCAGGCTGCACCATGGAGACCATTCAGCTCCTCTGACCCCAGGAGACTGTGGGACAAGGCACCGCTCTGATTCAGCTGTGTGAGATGTCTAATCTGGACTGATCCACTGCTGGTCCATTTAACCCAGGAGCTGATTAGGATTTGTAGGTGGTGAAGCTGCAGTAATATTTAATAGTGCAGCAGCACTTGTTCTTAATGCCTAAGTAGGTCTGATTGTTATAGGTCTAAGGTGGAGAGGGGCTTCTCCCCGTGGAGCTGGTCTTTGTGCAGGAACATGAACGTGGAACTGGAAATGAGTCATGAAAAGGCAGATCATGGACTCATGATTTCAAAAATATTCACAGCTAAACGTGATGATACGATTAAACACTGAGATGGTATGTTTTTTATCTGATTTCTTCCCTCCCAAAATATGTTATTTTATTTGCTATTAGCCATACAAGCTAGCTGTAGCTAACACTTCTTTCTGTGTCATGGCTTCATAAATACTTTTACCACAGTATGTCCCACGCATCAGGTGACATTTGTTTGTGCGCTACAGAAGCCTGGTTGGACATTTTTCATTGCAGACTCTGTAAAAGTCAACTCTCTGTTTTATGGCAGCGGGTCAGTCCCCTGTGATGTGACATTCACGGCTCATTCAGTCAAACAATTCTATATGGCTCAGTGTGAGAAGTCAGAAAACAGTCTCAGGAACGGACATTTATGGAGGTTTGTTTTGTAAAAACATATTCAGTCTGCAGCAGTGATAGGATTAAAGACTGTATTTAAACGATGCTGTCAGTCAGTGGTCAGTCGCTGTGGAGGGAAGTGGAATTAATGCAGGAGAATGAGGAAGGAACGACCTGTCTGATGATCTGGTTTTATTTATTGTATGTTGCCTGGTCACTGAGTGAGTCTCTCCATCCTCTCACCTCGGTGCTGCTGCTGGGTATTACATCACATCAGACAAATCAGACAAATTCATTTCCAGGAGTAGGCTTTTAGCTGAAATCAGACAAATTCATTTCCAGGAGTAGCACGGCACTGAAGTGGGTTAACAATGATGCTGTAACGAACAGTCGTAGGTTCAATCCCCCGTTAAGCTGCTTTACTAAGTGGATCTATGCTATTTTACATGTTAGCCGCCTCCGCAGTGGCAGCTAACATGCCTCGTGGACGGAGCTCATTGACCCCCGTCACTAAACTGAGTGACAGAGACAGTGGTCTTATTGACCCGTCCTCTAATCACCTGTCCCCCCCCGGGACATGAGCCCCAGTGGGAGGGTCACTGCTCCTAATTTCTCATTAAAACAGCCAGAGCTTTGAGGGCGTTCACTGGAGCACAAAGAATGAAGAATATGTTGGAAGATGAAACTCCACGTCAGTCTCTGGTTTAACTCTGTCCATGTCAAATGGACAACACTTTCTGAGATCACTAGTGGCCTCTGAAGACTTTGAAAAAAAAGGAATTTTTTTTAACATGCACACGAACTATAAAATATATATCTAAATATATAAAATCGTAGTGGTTGCTTTGGCCCAGAGGCAATGTCTCTGTCACTGGTGTGGAACCCCAGGGTTCACCTCCTGGACAAGTTCGAATCC
>NC_024307.1:15197262-15205740 GCF_000523025.1 Cynoglossus semilaevis
GGTCAATTTCCAACATATATCTGTGTGTATATATATATATATATATATATATATATATATATATATATTCTATATCTCAGTATCAGAATATTGCATATTGATTTATTTATCATTAATTTATTATTATTATTATTATTATTATTATTATTATTATTATTATTATTATTATTATTATTATTATTATTATTATTATTATTATTATTATTATTATTATTATTATTATTTTTATTATTATTATTATTATTATTTTTATTATTTTTATTATTATTATTATTCAGTATAAACATCTGGTTCTTTAAAGAAATCCTACACAGACCTGACGTTCATCCTCTGGAAGCAATAACCGTTGAGCATTTATTCCAAAACTTACAGCCATGTTCACTCTTGTCTTTGTGCTCATCATAAATTCTGTGTAATTCCAGTAGATGTTGAGAATGATTGGATATCTGTAGGATTCCTGCTCGGGGCAGAATGGGTCATTGTATACAGTTTCATGCAAATCCATCCACAAAGAGATGGAACCAGTGATCAATACTGGTTCTTGTTTTACCCCTCGTGGAGACATTAGGGGAGGTTGGTGAAGGGATAACTGCTCTGGGTGTGGTTTACTTTGGGTTTATAACAAATGACCCTGTCAGCGGTCAGTCTGCAGTTTGACTGCAGCCCAATCAGAATCACCGGTGTGTATCACAGTGGACCTGCTCTTCTGGAACAGTGACTCTGGAGTATTTATTCAGTTATGGGTTCAGTTTGTAAACAATGTTTCCTGAGTAGCTGAGTTTTACCAGTAGTAACATTAGTAACAGCTGTAACATTGTTAACATTGGTAACAGTTAATGAGAGTCAGTGCAGACATCATTACTGTAGCTGTTACATTACATCGACACCAGTGAACATTAGTGATAACATTTGTAATGTTTTTACCATCAGGGTTGACAGTATAATCACATTAGTGACATCAGTGAACACCAGTGTAACAGGAGTCACGTCTGTGGTTGGTTACGGTTTACGTCAGTAATCAGCAAACACTAGTAATATTAGTAACATTAGTGACATTTGTAAACAACAGTACTGCAGTAGTACTTGGGTCTCTATGATTAACTTATCATTTTTTAACGTCTATATCACAGGTGTCAAACTCAGGCCCGGGGGCCAAATCCGGCCCTCAGTAAAATTATATTTGGCCCATGAGAACATACTGTATTTATGGTGTATTAGAGCTGGCTCCTCATTATATAGCCACTATATACTGGTGGGATTTGCAGTGTTAGCGATGTACAGTGGTCTCTCGTCTATTGTGGGGGTTACGTTCCAAGACCGCCTGTGATAGTTAGTAGAGACGTGATAGTTATTATTTACACAGTGAAAAACCACAAATTAGAGACGTGATAGTTATTATTTACACATATATCAACCCTTTACGAGGCTTCGTAGGGCGAGTAATATGGCAAAACCCCTACAGATAAAGAGAGACAAATGAGAATGAGAATTTAATTTCTCATATATTTATAACATTAAACCTTGGTTGTTCCAGAGTGGATGTTCATTCATGGAAGTTTGTTTCCATATGAAAACCTTCTACATTCCACATCTGGAGAGAAGGAAAACATGCACTCTATTTCAGTCAATTTTTCAATAACTATTGAGTTTGGCCGGTGACTTCGTTCGGCCCACCGTGAAGTTGAGTTTGACAGCCCGGCTTTAAGACTTCATCAGCAGAATAGTCTGTTGTTGTCTGTGTTTACAGCCACTGTAAATAAAAAAAAAAACACAGCATGAACCCTTTAGCCTCTCACACAGTGTTACTGCCCGGTGCTGCTGAAGAAGCACAGACCACAGCGTTCATTTATGCTAATAACATTTTCTAATTCTCTAATGTGTCTGATAATTGTACGGTCTCATAAAACATGTCGTCCATGTCGTCCAGTCTCCTGTGTTTCTGAACAGACCTAATTGTCCGGCGTCTGTGTCTTTGAATCTTAATGTCAGACGGGGGGCTTATGTAATACATCCCACGACCCAGTGTCCTGCTGAGGCAGCAGCTCCTGGACTTGGAGGACAGAAAGGGCAGGACGGTGAAGGACACACTCACCTCCTCCTCATCACAAACACTGCAGCCTGATCAATTCCTCCTCCGGCTGACGTCTCCTGACGCCTCAGTGCTCTGTTTCATGCCCGACTGCCTGCTCTTTTTTTTTTTCATACGCTCGTGTTATTTCCCCCCAGACTGTATTTGGTTTTTAAGGAAATGGTGGTGATAAAATCTGTTTAGCTCATATTTGAAGCCAAAGCAATGAAAAAAAAAACAAAACAAAAAACCCTGCATCTTTATCACCGTCTGTGTGTTGGAGAAAAATGCACAATATGTGGTTGTTTCGTACTCTGCTGAACTTGAACTGGCAGAGAGGACAAGGCTGGACGGAAACACAAACACCACAGATGTTACACAGCTGATAATGTCCCGACGTAAACACTGACTGTTTGAACCTGGTCGTCTGGTGTCAAGGACGTCATGATGACACGTTCACTGATGAAGGTTTCCATCATCAACCTCTGTTAATGTTTTTACCCCAAATATGAACAAAAAGTGAATTCTGTTCAGTTTTAGCACAGACGTGCTCTTTTAAAGCTAACGCTAACATTAAATTAGCATCCGCGCCACAAATCCACTCACTGTGAGTGTAAGAAGTAAGAGTGCAACCAGAGCAGCCGGGTGTAGAAATAAATGTGGTTCATCAGAGCTCAGTGTGTGAGTGGGTCCAGTGTCAGGTTCAGTCCAGGGGCAGCGTGTCCTCCCGTGTCTGTCGTCTAAACACCGGACAGCAGTGTCACAGAGAGGAGGCTGAACGCTAGCAAAGTGAGCATTCCTGGCCTTCATGGCTTTTGCATTTCACTCATTAGCCAAAGCTAAGTTGGACGAATAAAGTCTTCAGTATTTTAAATAAAAATCACCACAGAAGTTCACTTTATTCAATACAATTACTAATAATTCCATTGAATACATTATTATTACGACCATGGAAATGAAAGGCTATGGCAGGACAAACCTTTAACTATTTGACTAGGCTAATGGCTAATGTTCTTTAGGATTAGCTGTTTATGAGCATTTAAGTCGTTAAACGTGTAATATTTATTTGTATTCTTGGCTAATGTTTATCTGTCATGCTACATTTTTGACGTTTTAAAAAAAATAGGTTCTCTACATTTCTAGAGCAATAAAAATCAAAACTATCTCAAGTATTTTTCATTGCTAACTTGTGGCTTGTTATCTTGCTTACATTAAAAAAATTAGGTTTCTCTACATTTGATTTGCCATTTCTAGAGCAATGAAACTCAAAACTATCTCAAGTATTTTTTGTTGCTAACTTGTAGCTTGTTATCTTGCTTACATTTGTTTTTTTTAACATCTATTTACTAAGTATCTTTTATTAAGTCAACCTTAAAGTTAACTTTTAAGCACTCTGGTCGGACTTAGTATTAACGATTAAAATCCTTGGCAAACTATTTTGATAGATTTCAACTATTTTTTTTCTTTATTTTATTGTGATTTCTTTTTAAGGAAATTTCTGCAAAAAGAATCAGAGACAAGACGTGCTAATGTGCTAATGTTTCGGGAGCAATTTTTCAAAATGCTAACGATAAATGAGATTTATTACCAATGTTCTTTTTGTGTAGCTGACCTTTGAAGAAAGTTAGCGTCATGTCCACCTTGTTTTTTTTTTATTAGCCAACCTCAGCTCTGTAATGATAAAGTCTTATATAATATAATATAGAGTCATTGCGTGTTTTCTCTCAGTGCCAGCTGTGGATGTGACCTTATTCCTGAATGTGGATCAAATTATAAATACAGGGCTGTCATCATTACACAGGCTGCAGTTGGATTGTTGGCTTTATTCCATTATGTTCCAGACAGGCTTTGGGACCAAAGCAGGGAAACCAGGTTAACAAGCTAGGAGAGAGAGAGAGAGAGAGAGAGAGAGAGAGAGAGAGAGAGAGAGAGAGAGAGAAGACATATAAAATGTTTATATAACGTTTATAAGAGGCTAAATATCTGGTTTGCTTTATTCCTGTACCACAGTGGGCCGTTGTATAGAGTATAATTTGACTGTAACATATTGTTAAAGGACTGTTTGGATCATTTACAGGACCATTTGGTTGAAAACCTGACATCTTCTGTCTACATTTAGCACTCTCTTTACTTTGTGTAGTTATCTTAAAATGTTTTGGTCATATTTTGGCAAAAAAAAAAATTATTAATATTTATTTATTTTATTTAAAAAGTGTTTTTTTTTTTTTTTGCCCAAAGATTTAAGGCTGACTCTTTGTATTTTGTCCTCCTTTCAGCTGTTTTTACTCCTCGTGTGGTAATTAATATCTTTCAATATGTGTAAATAAACATCTATATTTAGTCTGGAGATATTGCTCAAGATAAAATTCAGAGTTTATTGCTTCTCTTTGGCTGTGTGGACATGAAGGTGGTTGGTGTGGTTTTCAGTAACTGCGTATTCTTTGACTTTGACACTGGTTACAATTAGCAGCAAAAGTCAACAACAAGTGTGCGTTTTCTTCTGCCTTTCATCTCCTGGACGCTCCATTAATCTTCTACATCACAGACATGCAGAGAACATTAAAAACACAGGATTTTCCTGCATCATTACATTTGTTGGCTCAGTGCGCAGGAACACACCTGCTGTATTTGGAAGTCGGCCTCATGTTGGGCGTAGTAAATCTGATAATTCTCCCATTTTCTTGCTCCACTCCAGGCAGTTATTTCTCCTCGTTATTCACCCAGTGCTACTTTTCTACTGTAATTTCCCTCCTTGTGCCACATGACATTTTGATTGGTTCCTTCATCCTGAGATTGATTTTTCTTGGCCTGTGGACACCGCCGCCTTCCTCTACTCCATGTGTGGAGTTAATGTTTACCCACGCAGTCGTGTTTCGGCTGATGTTGATTCGTGCCTCCAAACCAGTGACTTCCAGGGAAATCCTCGTCATTTCAGCCATAGCAACTGTGTTTGTGTTACTCCAACAACAACACAACTTTCACAATGTCTCACTGATTATTAACATTGTGCACGTATTGTGATTCCTTTGATCAGCTGTTCCATGACCAACTCTCTGCTCTGATATTGAGTCCTTTTGTTTTAGTTCATGTATGAACACGTCACAGCAGCACATTTCACAGTTGAAAGTCCCTGATGGATGGACGGACACGTCACAGCAGCACATTTCACAGTTTTACACGAAACACGAACATTTAAATGACAGATTACTGCACAATACACGTTATCAGCCAGTGATGAAATCACAATCTCACACACACACACACATATCTTATCACTTGTCTTACATCCAGCCAATCAACCCGTATCTCCTCATGAACCCGTCTGTGGGCTGCCGGAGGAAACTGGAGAATCTTTACGCACATACCAGGAGAACCTGCAACTACACACTGAACTGGAGAATCGCTGTTAAAGGCATAAAAATGTCATTGATTTTTCTTGCTGTAAAAACAGGTGTTCCAATAACACTGGCCCCGTCCTAACATGTTGTGTTCATTACGGTCAGACACCTTTGAATTTATAACATCTGTCTCACAACTAAAGGCCAAATCACACTAAAACCACAGAGGCAGCCAGGAGGCTGAATGTATTGGTCTCTATAAATTCACAAAATATCATTTCATGTGCCAAGAACACGTTCCAAGGTACAAAAAACCAGCGTCAAACAGTGTTTGTCTTGAACCTCAGTTTGAAGTCAGACGGACTAGTGTAGTTTCATGAGATGAATGCCTTTTTTACTGTTGTAAATGAACTTTGAACTTTATTATGGGGTAAATCTTGTACGTCGCCTTGGATAAAAGCCTCTGATAAACGCGTAAATGTTAATGCAAATAAATGTAAATGTAGGTGGAGGTGAAAGGAAGGAAACTTGAACTCATTGTGACACTGCTGTGACCCATCACCAAAGTGAACAGTGGAGCAGTGTGTGGGGACGGTGCCATACTTAGAGCACCTCAGCTGATGGACTTGAACCTGAAACCTCCCAGACCCACGCCCGCTTCCTTAACCACTAAGCCACCACTACGAGCTCTGTGTAAAAACTGTGAAAGATGGAGCTCTGCACTATATTTAGCCTAGCTGTCTATCACATTCATAGATATTCATATATATGATACATTCATAGATATTCATATACAGTATGTACATATATATATGTACATATATATATGTACATATATATATGTACATATATATATGTACATATATATATGTACATATATATATGTACATATATATATATACATATATATATGTATATGTACATACATGTGTGCGTGTGTGTACACAACCGTGTACATAGCACCATCTACAGGGGAGGAGATTACAGTCTTTGTCACATCTTGTCACACTGCCGTTGGAGTCGGTGAAAACTCCCTTCACGGACTTTTATAAAACTCTGATTTCAGAGCGTGGATCACAAATGTAGGTCAGGAGCCTTTTTAGAAAGGCCTGTGGCCAGCAGCAGAGGTTTTCACATATTGTTGTAATTAAGGAGCGCAGCGTTGTGCCACGTCTGGCGTCCTGAGTCATAAGACCTCCACCGAGCGTCCGCTGGACTCCTCCCTGATGCTGCTGCGCTCACATGAATGCACTTAAAACCCAGTTGAAGTCCGGGAGCGTGGAAGCTCCACACCCGTCATCTTCTTGTTTGGAGAAGCCAGCGTTCATCAGGAGTCAGAAATAAGCATCTCCACACGGCCATAAACATCATAATCCTGCCCTCAGTGATGCTGGAGGAGGAACCTCCGCAGCAGCTTCTTTCTTCTGCTAATCTAATCTGCTGCAGTACACACTTCAGATGATCCACACACACCCTGAGAGGGGAGTTTATAAAAATCTAGTCTAGAAATAAGAAACGTCGGACGTTATAAAAGAAAATCTGATTCAGTGTTGTTTCAGCAGACGGCGGATGTTAAAGAGCTTTATTTACAGCCCAGAAAACAGACGCTCTGCTTGGTTGTAAATAGGTTAGGGTGTAGTGTGTATGTGTGTGTGTGTGTGTGAGAGAGCGGCTGTAAAAGAGTAAAAGTTCACATCTAACAGCAGGACACTGCAGCTGTAAGAAATGGCTCAGTGGGTAGAAATCCAACTCCACGTCCCTCCAGGAGGTTTCTAAAAATGTCAAAGACACAAAGATGAGGCTGGAGCTAAATCGTATAGAAAGTTCAACCAAGATCAGGAAGTGCATCTCTTCATTTTACTGGTTTCATTTCATCTGGTTTTGTCATTGATAGATGGACCGACCGATGTCAGCCGTCTCTTGCGGCTCCTTCCAGCTCAGTGCCCTGGGCGACTGCCTGTGCTGACCGTGGGCCAGTCCAGTACTGGGCAAAATAATTTAGCTGAAATGTACAAGAATACATTTGGCAGCTTTGATGTCTGCCGCTATCTAGTGGCATCAACAGAAATAACAGTCCATTTGTTTTAATGCATGAACAGAAGGATTGACGTCAGTCCAGATTAGAAAGACCAGCGGGCAGTGTCTGGCCCACGGGCCGTAGTTTGCCCAGGTCTGCTCTTCAGTGTGGTTCAACTGTTGGACATGACTTGAAGGATTTTGATTTAGTAAAATAGTAAAATGGTGTAAGCAACACTGGACAAAACAAAACTGACCTGACTGATTATCAATGATAATGCAGTTGTACTTGGACACGGTACTTCAATCAGTACTCCACTACATTGTTTCCCAAGGACTGGGTCGCAACCCTCATGTGGGTCAGAAGAAGGTTTTTTTGGGTCGTCTCGCATCAGGTTTCCCAGGAGTTTACGAACAATGTCATTTGACTCGGGTCGCGATGTTTTGTGACTTTTAAAATATGGGTAAAAAAGTTTGGGAAACACTGCTCAGGTGCACACTCTTCAAATATATGTCCAACAACCACATTGTGTCAAACTTGTATCATGTCGTGTTCTGCTGGACCGACTGGTCTTTTATGTAAAAAATACGTAAATCTGTCTGGACTATTTGCATATTTCAGGTACAGTCCCCTCACATTAGACTTCATTTCTTCCAAATCACTTTAAATTTGGATACAACCACCAGCACGAGACTAATGTCCCCCCCCCTCCCCGGAGGTGATCAGAGTGGGTGTCCAGCTGCAGCGTGCCGCAGACCGCTGCGTATAAAGCGCTCATTTGTATTCCTCATTCTCTCCAAAGGCCAGGGATCATCCTGTGCTCCCTGCAGTGGATTGGTTTCTCCACACTCAAAGGCCGGTCTCTCTGCTGCCCTCCTCTGCTCTGCGTCAGCTGCTTTAACCACAGCTTCAAATGGTTCCAGTTTGGGGCCTGGCTTCCATTAGTTCTGGGTCAGTCTAACTCCACAGGCTGCTGGAGGAGATAAAATCTATGTCTCCACGTCTTGCATTTTTGATGCTCGGCCTTCCTTATAGATCAAGAAAAAGGAAATTTT
>NC_024307.1:15206099-15209916 GCF_000523025.1 Cynoglossus semilaevis
AAAACAAAACAGGAAAATACAGAAAAAATAAACACTTGTTATTTCTGTAGAGGCCAAGAAAAGATGGAGCAGAAAAAAATCTACTATTCATATTCAATATTCATTCACATAATAGGCATGTTCAGTCATCGTGTTTGACATTTAAAATCTAAAAAAAAACCCCATCTGATTAACAAATGCTTTTAAAAGACCCTTTGTGGATCCCTGAGGGGTTGCAGCCCCCCCCCCCACATGTGTTGTGTTCTTTATATCGTCCAAAAATAAATACTTAATGATATTAGGACAGAGGTGTTGATTCCAGTTCCTTTGACCGTCCGCTGTGTGTCCTCCTTGGATCTTGTCTTTCAGAGATTGATCAAAAGATCAATTAAACCACGGATCAATAGAAAACGAATCACCTTGAATTAAGGAGGTTCAATCAGTCAGTTTGACTCCTGGCAGAGCATGGTTCTGTCCAACAATGTTCCTGCCTGGTCGCTCCACCTCCTCCAGAATGTACGCTGTCTCTCCTCAGCTCTACCATCTCCAGATTATCTCCAGATTATCTCCAGATTATCTCCAGATTATCTCCAGACTGCTCAATCTCCACGACCGTGTTTGGTTAAATCAGGACTAAGATAGACGACTCCTCCATGACTTGTCACTTCATCTTAGACCGGTCCTGACCTGGGATTAACAACAAGAGGGAACCAAACCTGAAACCTTTTGACCTGTTGGACATTATGTCAACATTTGACTTGTTGTAGCATCACTTCACAGAGAGTGACTCAGCAACAAGGATCAACCAAACGTTTAGAGGTCGTTGGATGTCTGCATCATAAATGACTCACATGGAGGAAAATAAAGTCTCAGTTTTTTGGTCCAATTTTTCCAAAGAACAGACACAAAACCCACTCTGAGACTCGTCAGCCAGTGTCAGGACAACGTCAATCTCTCAAAAACTTTCTTCTCTCAGATGTTTTCTAAGATCGTCCTCCGTTCCTTTGTGTTCCTCTGGCGACCCCTTCTCTCCCCTATGACATTAATTAAGAGACCACGCTAGGTACAGGGCAGCATTGTATGTACGAAAAGGAAAGTGGGCGGAGTCTGAGGATGAGGCGTACGGCGGTGCTTTGTCTCCGTGGCGCTAACGGCCGCCGCTATTAATAAAAGATAAGCAGTCAATTATGGAGGTGTCAGAGGAAGGTGAGGGTTGACGGGGGCCCAAAAGGAGGGTGAAAGGAGGAAGGAGGAGGTGGAGAGGTGGAGAGGTGGAGAGGAGGCGTCAGTGATGGATGTGTGTGTTGAGTTTCACTGAGGAAAGGATGGCTGGTTTCCTCGGGGTCTGTATCTTCGTTGGTCTCTGGAGAGGTTCTGGAGAACGGCCCCACCCTCTTCTAATTCACTCTTCACCTACTGTTTATGAGCTGGTCTTTAATTCAGCCTCCGCCTCCTGCTCCTGCTCCTGCTCCGTGTGTGTGTGTTTTCTCTTCCTCTGCATCTCTTACATCTGTGGAAAAACACAGAATCTGCTGCAAGGTCCTTAAATCAACCTGGAAACTGTTTTAAACTGAGCTCTCCACCCGTTTTCCTTCTCCTGTTTTATGCGAGGTGTTTATGTCCCTGCACCACTGACGACCCTGACTACAGACCTGTATACAGGGCTTTTTGTCTCAAAAGAGAGAGACTATAAATAAACGAGCTGCAACTGCTGCTGTAACAAATGAGAATTAACACTCTGTGGAGCTGGTTATTGGTTTGAAATAAGGCCTTCATTTACTTTAACTGCTGTGGGTGTCAGCAGAGGGGGGCGGGGGGGGGGGGTCCTTAAAACCATCATCAGGAAAGACTGGGTTTGTGGGTGATGGAAAATGCAAAGACATGCATCATGATGATTCTCTTTTATAATAAAATATACATTTGTCCTTCATTAAATAAAAGTAAACTTTTCCAAAAAATATATATATCTGCACTTTAAGCTTTTTAAATGCGAGATATTTAAAAAAAAGTATCAAGTATGTATTACTTAAATGTTGTGAAAAGTTCTGGAGTGTAGCAAAATTTTACTCCCAAACAAAACAAAAGTCAGACTAGATAATGAAAGTAAAGTGTTAAATGGCGCAACAAACGTAGTCAACGTGTCCAGGGAGAAATCAAATCAAAAACAACTCTGAGCTGAGATAGCAGAGCTACGGTTATAGATGCGAAAAAGAAACAGCTAAATGAGCTAATGTAGCTAAAATGTCCACAAAAGTTCAAGGCTATTAAATAAAGCTAACAAAAGGAGTAACAAAACAAAACATTAGCTCAGAAATGACTAACGTTAGCCATTAATAGACAAAGAGAGTCCAGGACGACCGAAAAGCATAACGCAAACAGCTAAAGCTAGCAGCAAATATTGCTAAAACAGCCCAGAAACTAGCTTAGAAATAGCTAATATCTGACACAGTTGTGTACTTGTAGTATTTAATTGGTGTGATTGAAGTGATGAGTTTTTATCAGTGGTGACTTGAACAGCCATCTTTAATTTAAAAAGCACTTTCAGTCGTCCATTAATGTTTCATTTGTCGTCTCAGATTTGATGGTAATAACGAGCCTGTTGTTTCACTCTTTAAAGTCTTGTGCTCATTATAATCCTGCTGGGCAAATTAAAAATTCAAATTTTTATCTCTCATACAGCTCACACACACACACACACACACACACCCCTCCCCAGTGACAGGTTGTTTACGGTGAACACAGCCAGTTAGGCTCCAGACTGTTTCCTTTCACTTTCAGTAATTGTGCATATAATTAAATTGGCAGGAATGTGTTTTGTTCCGAGGACGTTTCTTCCTCTCAGCCTCCATTAACGGTTGATTTTATTTGGTGGTATTTGATGATTGTTGATTAATATTCAGCTTGAAAATACAATTTGAAGAGTGAACGCTGGTTCAAATGCTGAAAAGTGATTTGTTAATGAATGAAATATGTGACTGTGAAAGTCTGACATTTGACTCATTGTTTCACTCATTTTATATCACGGATCAAATAATGACGACAGATTGATTTATTATGTCACACTGCCTGACATTACTATCTTTATTTTAAATTTTATTTTTCTCCCTTAACATGAGGTGAATTAGGGACCGTTGGACAAAAACTTTTTCTGTTTCCAATACAATCTTTTAATGTGACTTTTTAAAATCAACAGAGTTGAACTGCAGAGCTGCTCTGCAAAACATTTTTCTTTAATTTCCACATTATGTCACCTTGACTTTTGTTTTTGCTGCGCTTTACAGCCAATTAGGAAATACCAGAGTGGTTTTTCCCCTCAGTGGTTTGAAGATAAGTGTGCTCTCTCTCTGTCTCTCTTTGTCTCTCTCCCTCCCTCTCTCTCTCTCCACCTACACTTCGTGACATTCCTGTGTTTTGGAAGCGTGAGGAAGAAAACAGCCGTCCATTCTGTTTGTTCTCCTCGTCTGCTGTCAACATGAGAGCCTGGTGGTGATGTTGTTGTTGTGGAGACAGAAGGTGGAGGTGTGAGGCCTGGTCTGTGCGTGTGTGTGTGTGTGTGTGTGTGTGTGTGTGTGTGTGTGTCCGTTCCTCCCTCTCTCTCCTGACGCTCCACCGGCCTTCACAGCTTAATGATCTACTGACACAGATTCCCAGTGTAAATACGAGCCGTGAGTAAAGACCAGGCGTCAGGACGGAGTTTAGACTTTGAGTTTAGGCTGTTTATTATTCATGGCCACAGAAAGAGAGGATTTATGGTTGAAAACGACTTCAAACCGATCTCTCTCTGTGTGTGTGTGTGTGTGTTTTGTTTTCAGCCTGTCGTGGGGGCTCGGCGGGCTGC
>NC_024307.1:15209999-15221808 GCF_000523025.1 Cynoglossus semilaevis
GACAGGAAGTGACAGGAAGTGACAGGAAGTGACAGGAAGTGACAGGAAGTGACAGGAAGTGACAGGAAGTGACAGGAAGTGACAGGAAGTGACAGGAAGTGACAGGAAGTGACAGGAAGTACACAGTGACGTATGATGGTGAACGACCGAAGGATGGACGCATGGGCAGATGGATGGATGGATGAATGGATGAATGGATGGATGCATGGGTGAATGGATGGATGAATGGCTGGATTATGGATGGATGGATGGCTGGATGGATGGGTGGATGGATGGATGGATGATGAATGGATGGATGGGTGGATGGATGGATGATGAATGGATGGATGGATGGATGAATGTATGGATGAATGTATGTATGGATGGATGGATGGGTGGATGGATGATGGATGGATGGATGGGTGGATGGATGGATGATGAATGGATGGATGGATGAATGGATGGATGCATGGGTGAATGGATGGATGAATGGCTGGATTATGGATGGATGGATGGTTGGATGGATGGTAACTCATGGATGGTAACTCACAGACTTGGGTTTAAAACAATGCAATAAAAATATAATCAATAAAAAAAAGAACATGTAAAATACAAATGTACAACAAATGTAAAATATATCAATAGAGCCAGTAGGTGGCAGTGATGCAACCCTAAAGGGTGAAACTCTGCAGTTTAAACCCAACGAAGACGACTCAGTGTTAACAGGGGTTAGAGGAGCCACAAACCTGACTGTAGTTCAAGTCAGGAGGACGGTCAATAGTTTGTGTTTTCTGATGTTCAGACTGAAGGAGTTTAATTTTATCACTAAGATACAAAGTTCAGAGTCAGGTCAGCTGCTTTTTATTCCAAATTAGTCTGAGATTAATATGATTCTATATTTAGACTGTGTGTGTGTGTGTGTGTGTGTGTGTGTGTCACTGCAGCTCTGGTTCATTCATGGACTCCTGTCAGAACCGTCTTCTCTTCTCAGACAGCTCCAGCTCAGATCTATTTTCGGCGTCACATGTCCCGGGATTTGTGACCACTACACATTTACAGATACAGCACACACACACACTAACACACAAACACACACTCACACACACAAACTCTCGTCATGCAGTCGCTAACTCCACCAGCTGAATATTGCATGAGCAGCTGAAGAGCCCGCGGCAAACATCTGACTAACGGCAAAGAACCGCAGCAGATTGATTATGGAGTGTGTTTTTATGTGTGTGTGTGTGTGCGTGTGTGTGACACATCATCCAACTAGAGCAGAGCTCCGCTCAGAGGCGCCTCACCTTTATAAATCTTGCACGTGTGTTGATGTGTTGATGTGACAGACTGTTGTCAGGTTCAAACCCCACTGGGACCACAGACAATGAACTGAGACAGTGTCTGAAGACTGAGACAGTGACTGAAGACTGAGACAGTGACTGAAGACTGGGACAGTGACTGAAGACTGGGACAGTGACTGAAGACTGGGACAGTGACTGAAGACTGAGACAGTGTCAGAAGACTGAGACAGTGACTGAAGACTGAGACAGTGTCAGAAGACTGAGACAGTGACTGAAGACTGGGACAGTGACTGAAGACTGAGACAGTGACTGAAGACTGAGACAGTGACTGAAGACTGAGACAGTGTCTGAAGACTGAGACAGTGACTGAAGACTGAGACAGTGTCTGAAGACTGGGACAGTGTCTGCAGACTGGGACAGTGTCTGAAGACTGAGACAGTGTCTGAAGACTGAGACAGTGACTGAAGACTGAGACAGTGACTGAAGACTGGGACAGTGTCTGAAGACTGAGACAGTGACTGAAGACTGGGACAGTGTCTGAAGACCGAGACAGTGACTGAAGACCGAGACAGTGACTGAAGACCGAGACAGTGACTGAAGACTGAGACAGTGACTGAAGACTGAGACAGTGTCTGAAGACTGGGACAGTGACTGAAGACTGAGACAGTGTCAGAAGACTGAGACAGTGTCAGAAGACTGAGACAGTGACTGAAGACTGGGACAGTGTCTGAAGACCGAGACAGTGACTGAAGACTGAGACAGTGTCAGAAGACTGAGACAGTGACTGAAGACTGGGACAGTGTCTGAAGACCGGGACAGTGTCTGAAGACCGGGACAGTGTCAGAAGACCGAGACAGTGACTGCAGACCGAGACAGTGTCTGAAGACTGAGACAGTGTCTTCAGACTGAGACAGTGTCTGAAGACTGAGACAGTGTCTTCAGACTGAGACAGTGACTGAAGACTGAGACAGTGTCAGAAGACTGAGACAGTGTCAGAAGACTGAGACAGTGACTGAAGACTGGGACAGTGACTGAAGACTGGGACAGTGACTGAAGACTGGGACAGTGTCTGAAGACTGGGACAGTGTCTGCAGACTGGGACAGTGTCTGAAGACTGAGACAGTGTCAGAAGACTGAGACAGTGTCAGAAGACTGAGACAGTGACTGAAGACTGAGACAGTGTCTGAAGACTGGGACAGTGTCTGAAGACTGAGACAGTGTCAGAAGACTGAGACAGTGACTGAAGACTGGGACAGTGTCTGAAGACTGAGACAGTGTCTGAAGACTGGGACAGTGTCTCCACGTGTCCTGGAGTTGAACATGTCGCTGGGTCATGTTGGCTGAAGCTGCGGCCGAAATAATTTGTCAGTAGAAATGAATTTTGACTAAAACGTGCTTTCAGTTAGTGAGAAACACCAGAGGGAGCTGGTCACACGGCACTGGTGGTCTTCATCTGGACCAGACTTTTTGACCCGTGGGCCACAATGAGTCCTAAAACCTACGCCACCTACTGGTTTAGGGGTAGTATGTTCTGCCTCCGTCTCTGCACAGCCTCCTGTCAGTTGATTTAAATAAACAAAGAAACTATGTTTGATATCTGTCCTGTGACACTGTGAAGATCTGTGGTTTTTTTAACCTGTGAAAACTGCTTTATTAATAAATGGAACTGATGTAAAGAGAATAAAGATTTTATTCCTTTTTTTTAATCTTTCACCCTAGGAATCTTCCATATTTACAACTGATGACAACAGAAAACTTACAGTAACAACACTTTTATACCAACAACAATCTGTGGACTACTGTTAGCACACACGTTTACTGCCTGTAAACGGTTAAAAATCCACTGTTATTGGATACAATATATTGGTACACGGGGTCAAAAGGGCAAACCTCACATGACTGACTAACCATCGACCGAAGTGATCTGAGTCACGTCATCATTGTCGTCATGACAAACAGGAAGTGAGAACGACACCTGGCTCAGTAGTTAGACCCAAACTGAACTTTAATTATGTATAACATTAACCATAACTGCAGTAACCAGCGCTAATTTAATTGGTAAATCTGCATTTTTCAATTTCTTTTATGCATCGTCGTCATTTTTATAATAGCATTCACCATGCAGTATGATTTTACAGTTCAAAAACAGGGTTCGCTGCTGCTCCAAATCTCTGAGCGAGGGTGAAAAAAACAACACTCCACCATCTCATTAAAGTAGCATCAGCAGAACTGGACCTTTAGAAGTTCATTTAAATCAGGATTTAAACTGTACTGCTGATACACGGCCTCGTTAGTTCTAGATCATAACTTGGCTCCACTTTTTTTTTTCTTCGAATCAGTAAATTCTCTGTAATTGTCATTTCTTTCTGGACTAAAACTAAACCTAAATTGGCTGCAGGAGGTTCCACAACATCTCCGACCACTTTCATTCCTGCATCACAATAACCTTTACTTCCTTTGCTCTGCTGCTGTAAGAAGCAGTAAATAAGAAGCTGTCTGACGAACGACAGCCTTGTTATTTTTTTTCTGTCCAGAAAACGTGGTTCTTCTGCTCCGTGACTTTGTAGTTGTCAGTTTCTGTCTGTTTTCAGTCAGCAGACTTTGGTTTGTTTGGTTTATTTTTCTCTTTTTTTTCACATCGTCTCAGTATTTTTCAGTTAATATTTCAGACTTGGGCTGATACACAGATGCAAAAGAAGAAGATTTTTTAAAAAAAAGCTTCTGCTTTTGGTTGGTTAAAATTCCACTTTGCTTTGATCTACTTTAACGTCACAGTTCTGTGTCGGAGGATGAAAGACCGACTAGATGAGGCTCAAACGACAGCAGAGGTAACATGGTGGATGGAGTTGGTCGAAAGGACGACAACGTGTGTCGCTCACCTCCTGGATGTGGTGGGAAAGCTGGTAGCAGTCTTATCGGGGGCCGGGGGTGTGGGGGGGTGCCAACGCGGGAGAGTGGCCTGTGATTGGCCCAGGAACAGAGGCTCTTTAAATGAGAAGTGATTGATGTAATTGACGACATTGTACGGCGACCTCAAAGGTGGTAGACCCATGTTAACAAGTGCAGCACAAATATTCATCTTGTGATGTGTCATGTGATGTCAGGGTCTGTGAGTGTTGAAAGTGAAGTCTGAGGGTGTTCTGATATTAGTAAAGAATAATCTGACCTGAGGATGGAATAATTCATCATAGTCTTGGAAGTTTTCCACCATTTTGTAGATTGTTAGTTGGTAAAAAATC
The DNA here is from genome assembly GCF_000523025.1 of Cynoglossus semilaevis. Classification (NCBI taxonomy): domain Eukaryota; kingdom Metazoa; phylum Chordata; class Actinopteri; order Pleuronectiformes; family Cynoglossidae; genus Cynoglossus; species Cynoglossus semilaevis. Next base: position 15,214,516 of record NC_024307.1, read on the forward strand.
ATTCTTACATTTTTTTTTGGTGGCCTCCTCAGGCATCAACCCAGCAGCTAAATCTATCCCCAAATGCTACCTTAGACACCCATCTGTCATTCTGACTGCACACCTGACCTGTATGTAATTATATTAATCAACGACATCTTAATACTTATTTTTGACAAAAAAATCATTTGACGTAGATTTCAGTCCAGAAATGAATGAACTCGGTCTGTGAAGGTCCTCCCTTGTACTGTAGATTTTTTTTTTTTACCTTGTACTGTAGAATTTTTTTTATAACACAAACGTAGTTTCTTCTTGTTCTCGATTCCATGTGGTTTTGATCAGAAATGGCTGCTCGCAAATGAAATCATTGCAGAGATGTTTCTTTGTCGCAGAGCAAATTGGATTGAAAGTAGTCGAGTTCAAGGGCATCTGGGCTTAGTTCCAGTCCAGGACTCCTCTCTTCTTTCTCCTCCTCCTCCTTTACTCCCCTGATTCCTTCATCCCAAAGCTTCCTGGCATCTCTCCCTGTGCCTCACTCCTCCAGAATAATACCAGCCTGCAGAGGGGACGAGGGACAAAAGAGAAAAGAGAAGCTAATTACTGCTCTGAACTTTCCTCCGCTCCAATCAGTGACAAACTGTTACAAATTCAGCTCCAGGCTTCTGTTAGTGAATGGAAAAACAAGACGTTCAAGGAAATAGATGTAGAATAATGTGAATCATTAAAATGAACCAAAATGTAGTGACTTTTAGCTCGTTTAGAGCGTCTTTTAGCTTGGAGAGAATTGGTGGAATTGGTAGCAGAACAGTCGTTAGTTAGCCGACCTAGCCAAAGATCGCTAAAGTGTTTCCCAGTTCCTCAGCGCTCCTCTCCCACACCTCCTCCCTCACCCTGCTGCCATGTCCACCGCAGCAGAAACTTCCAGAACTCTGTCATCAGGCGTGGCCTCTGCGTGCAGCAGCCGTGGAATGTGCCGGAGCTGTTGGTGTTGGAATGTCAGTCACTCCATGCTGAGTGTGTGTGTGAAGTATGTTCCGAGTGGGATGCCATCACCTCCGTATGTACTGTATGTGTGTGCGCGTGACGGCCACTTCTGTAACGCTGGTCTCTCAGGTTTCAGTCTGGACCTGCGTGGCCCAGGGGTCAGAGTCCACAGCTTCTACTCATCTGCCTTCTGTGATGGCCAAATCTTCCAGAACGTTTACGAGGCACTGCTATTATGTCCAATCAGCTGCAGCCTGTGTTAGCCCAGTTTCCATGGAGACCTCAGAGTTTTTAAGAGAGTGACAGAAAGACCGCGTTGACTCATCAGATCTGGATTTCCAGGGAGGGCAACAACACTGGGTAGAAGGTGGAGGAGGCAGAACATTAGGGACAGGAGGAAGTGACACAGAGACCAGAACCACTGAGGAGTTAAAGAACTGACCAAACCTGAAGCAATTTAAAAGAAGGTATAAAATAAATCATTCTTATTATAATAAATAATTATAATAATTATTTTCTCAAAACCAAAAAGAACAGATGTGTGTTTGGGTCTAAATAGTCCCATTTACATTACACTGATGCACAGTGATGTGTACATAGTAAGTACTGCATGTATGCACATACATACACTGATGCACAGTGATGTGGACATAGTAAGTACTGCATGTATGCACATACATTACATACATACATTATATGTATACACACACAGATGTGTGTGTATACATATAATGTTATTGCTTTCTGTTCATATTAAATACGTCTGTGTTTTATTTTTCCAGTGATTGAGGTTGAATCTAAACCGACTGCTGGTGTGAATGGGATTGTGTCATTTTTGCAACATTTATCACGTCAGCCTTCGACCCCTGCACCATAACTGAGCTTCAACGGTGTTTAATACGCTCCGTTGCCATGGCAACACACGAGAAGAGAACTCTCATTCGTCAGGTCTGTGATGAACAGCTGATTCTGAATGACAGTGAACCTCAGTGAATGGAATGGATATTCAAAGACGAATACTGTGAGCCTCACTCAAGAGCAAGAGTACGGCTGAAAAACAACAACAACTGTGAGACAACTCTTTGAGTCAGTGGGGTGCTTTGAAGAGGAAAAAAAAATCCCCAGGAGAATCGGACGCAGTGAGTGCAGCTCTCTGCTTGGGCAAATAGTGAAGGGAAGAAAAAGGGGGAGACACAATCTTAGTACAGTCAGAGAAGCTGTTAAAACAAACACAGTACAGTCGCAGAATAGTAACTGTAAAAGAGTTAAATATAAAACAGTAATTGTTCTCATTAAGATTTTCTAAATAATGAATGACGATTAAACGGAGTGAAGTTCCTGAAGCTGAGCTTCCACTGCCGTCAACGTGTGGTTCACACTCTCAGAAGAAGAAACAGAGAGAGAGAGAGAGAGAGAGAGAGAGAAGAGATGCAGCAGAGACGTGTGAACCTCAGGAGAACAGAGAACGTATGTAGGTCAATGCAACATTTTTACGCTTTGAACGTCCGGAAAAAAGCTGAGTCTCATGACGTTGGTCAGTCAGAGACATCAAACACACAAACACACAAACACACACACACACTGTCCTGTCCTCACACACATGTGCAGTCAATCAGAAATCATGTAAACACTGGAAAAAACCCCAAACATAATCAAGGCCACACGGCAACTGTTCCTCATCTCTGTTATTGTTTTTTTTTTTTTTTCAAGGCCACACGGTGATATTTGTGTTGTTTGTGCTGCGGTTTAAAAATCATTCTGATCTTCGCTCAGAATATTCATGAAGACGTCCTCGAATTTAACCTTTAAATAAATTAATGAGCAGAGGATGTTGGAAGTTTGGTTACCATGGCAGCGGAGTCTGGCTGAGCTGTGATGAAAGAGAGCCAAATATACTGGACACAAAAAAAGTTCTTGATAAAAATATCAATAAAAAAAGCTTTATTTTAGTATTCCTTCCTTTCTTATTAAATCAATCAACTAGATTTCCACACGTTTAACCTTGTTATTTATATTTTATATTTAAGTATATGTATACATAACCATGATCTCTTTAGTTAATATGTGTTTCTATATCATAAGTACGTAGCCTTTTCCTAGACTTAAAGATCATTTTTCTCCATATTTTTATGATTTTTAAAAGCTCCTTACGTACTCTTCTTAATACTAATGCGTTATTTTTTCTATGTGACTAATTCAAGATTAGCCAGTGAAGCAACTGTAACCACCTTCTGTGATTAAGTTCTCTAGATAATTAGCTGTTTTTTTTTTAATGGCAATCAATGAAGCAACTGTAACTGTAAGTTCTCTAGATATTTAGCTGTTTTTTTTTTAATGGCAATCATTGCTATTTGGTATAAGCCGTTAGCCTTTTATATGGCTAAATTCTGCTATTTATTTTTTTTAAACATAAGTGTTTAAATAAACTAATCTTCTTTTGGACTACATTTACATTATATTTCTAATACTGTTCACTTTTGCTCTGGTAAGATGTAACATTTTGGAGATTAGCCTTTTCCTTGGCTAACGGCTACATATTTAGGTTAGGTGTTAGGGCTTTACTTGTGTTTGCATTAAATAATTTAGACCAAACTTTGCTTCATTTATGGTTAACTAAAAGATAATTTTACACTATAGATACATTAGTCCTCACTGATTTTGGTCAAAATTCATCAAATTCAAAAACTAAACCACTGGTGACCTGCCAGATGCTCTCGCACCGATAGCATGCTACATGCTAAGTGCCATTAATGAAGTTCTTTGCTTATAGTGTATGTAGTGGAACATCTGATCAGCTGAATGTCGTTCTTATTTTCTGTGGAACAGAACACTAACAGTGTTAGATGTGTTTAATATTTATCAGTCTTCATCTTCGTTTACCCAGTGGAGATGCTACGTTTACAGAGTGAATTCACCCAGCAGCCTCGAGCTGTGCTGCAGAGAAGCGTCCAAGTGCTTTGTCCATTGTGTGAGACACGTGTCATCAAGGACACAACAGTCCAGTTCAGCCTTGTCTGTGCTGTTGGCTCCTGTCTCTTTCACCGTCTCTTACTTCTACAGTAGCAGACAGCTTTCACATTTTTCTCCCAAAATTGCAGTAAAATTCTCAGACTGAAGATGAAACAGTTGAATGAAAATGAAAATAATCAGAAAAAAATTACTTTAAAACTCCAGACATAATAAGTCTTTTGTGAACCTGTAAACGTTGGATCTCCTTCAGATGTAACTGGAGATGTGGAGGATTTCACTGCTGAGTCTGGAGCTGCTGCCGTTCATTCATGGAATTGTTGAGAGGAAAAAAAAAGAAATCAATACGAGGCACTGATGGATCTTGATGCACCACAGCGCCATGATTGCGCTGCCCTTTATTCATGACTGAACACTTTACTTTAACCCACATCATACCAGGAGGCAACAGTATTTCCATGGCAACCTTGGAAATCCACATTTGCACATTCAAATCAAGCCGATGTTTCCTAGACGTCCGTGCTAACACTTTCTTATCAGGTGCTGCGTTCACAGGTTAATCACATCCAGCGACGGTGGCTGGAACATGTTCAGAAGAACCTTTAAAAGGCCTACAGCTAAATGTCTAAATGTTAGCTAGCCTGAGTTAGCCAGATGCCAAACGGTAAATAAACGTAACAGGAACAAATTTGAAAAGTTATTAAACCGTGTTCCTCGGACAAGTGCAACTGAAGGAACAGCTACGATTGGTCTAGAGCTCATTTAAATTTTAACCAGAATGCCCAGTTTCAGCAGAATCTAAAATCAAGTATATCATTTATAAAATACATTTACACTACAAAAAATATATAAAAATTAGAAGTGTATAAAATCTGTTTTCTATCCTTGTGATTTTCTTTCTCCGTTCGCTGTTTGTTTTCTCATTAAAAAATCATTGACAGACATTCAGTAAATGCTCAGACGACGATTTTCCAGGTCAGATTTCAAGTTAAATGCGTAGTAGAGAAAATAAAAAGGTGTTTCAGTATAATTTGATGCAGTGTGTGTGTGTGTGTGTGTGTGTGCTGATGCTGCAGGCCTGAGGAGTCAGCTCCTCTGTGCTCTCTCTTTCACTCTGACATCAGTTTCTTTTTCTTCTTCTGGTGTTAATGAAACCCTCCCAGTTTTGCCCTCAGTCCTTTTGTTCTACAGAATGTGAAAATTGGATTTTTCTTCCCTAGATTGAAAAATGTCTCAGGACACGTGACGTGTTTGGACTTTTCTGACGAGCTGCACAGCTTTGTTACCGTGGCACTGTCACGTTGCTGTGACTGTCCTCCGGTCTCTGCTGGACAGATACGCCTCGAATCACACACTTCAGCTTCTCTCTCTCTCACTGATAAAATATGAAATCCTCCTGTTGATCCTTTTATCATGGATAAAACTGAAGCTGCAGATGATCTGCTGGTCGTTTGCTGTTGACACAGGTCAACTTGTATTTTCTTTACGTCCTTGTATGTCTGTCCTCAGCCCTGGACAAATATCATCACCATAGTACAACGTGTATAATATATAAGTAGATTTAGCCTTACATATATATGTATATATATATGTATATATACATATATATATACATATATATGTAAGGCTAAGCTTACATATATACATATATATGTATATATACATATATATATACATATATATGTAAGGCTAAGCTTACATATATACATATATATGTATATATGTAAGCTTAGCCTTACATATATATGTATATATATATGTATATATACATATATACATATATATTATTCATTCATGTAATACCTGTGTTATACCTAAATGATGTAGTATCCAAAAGTATATATTACATACACATACCGTATATATATATATATATATATACCAATATATTATATATATATAATATTATTGTATATATCTGTGTGATTTGTCTGAAGTCCAGGGTGTAAACCGGCGGGGGTTTCACCTGATGACTGCTGTGATTGGCTCCCGCCTCCTGTACCTCTAGAACAGAACTGACTGGTAGAAGATGAATGAACTGTGGTGTGTGTGTGTGTGTGTGTGTGTGTGTTTTCCACTGCCAACACGCTCTTGTCTCAGCAGCCTTTATATAAGACTCAGCTCACTTCACACGTACAAGTGGGATTTCTATAACAAACTGATAAATGCATCAGTCGTGGAATGACCGTGGAAAACCCATCAACCAATAGAAAACCAGAGAGAAACCATGACATTGATCCTCTACTGAAACCCGAGACACTGTTAACACCACTTTTACGTTACCGTCTGAGAGCTGGGCTGTGTGTGGCTGAGGTTCAGACCAGAGGAGCAGGAAGTACTTCTGTGATGTGCCGTCATTTTCATAATGGACGCTGCTCCTGGAGCTGCCCTCAGTGTCTGGTTACAACATGAACAGAAGCAGCGGATCCTGCAGGTTTAACCTGAGCCTCGGACATTTTTTCCTTTCACTTTCAGACCTGCACACAGACCAGACCAGGACTGAAGGCTTTGGTTGTTTCTAAGCCACAGCACGCGGCTGATGTCTGCCGTCCGTCGTTCCACTGTATGATTGATCAGTTGCTCTGAAGTGTTGAGGATTCTGAGTGCTTGTGTGGAGACGTGTGATTAACTGACTCCAGGTGATGGAGAATCTTCTCTTTGCCCAAAATAAACTGGTGGTTGTTGATGGTCCATTAATCACCAGTCCTATTTGGAGTGTCCTCCAGTCTGATGGTGTTGAGAAGTTTTGGTGTAGAGAAGTGGTTCTTAATTATTTTTCTGTCAGCCCCCCCCCCACAACCCCCCCAGGAATTGAAAAACTATCAAGAACCTGATAACGTATATTTTTACAAACCACTGTATGAGTTGCTGCCACCTAGTGACTGGAGGCTTGTTATCATTCTAGCGTTACAGCAGTGGTACACTGATGGTGTAGAGTGAGGCTACAGGAACAGGACACGTTCATTACCACATAGCTTGTTACGCTTGCCCCCCAGGGGGCGCCATAATCTGTGTCCTTCCAGTGGCAAATACATGTTTCAGGCAGAGTATCTAGCATGAAGCTGTGTGATGATGAACCACACATGGAGACGTTCCACTGAGGAGGAGAGCAGCTGGAGTTAGAAATGAAGCGCCGACAGCAGGAGGAGCTGCAGCCGACTGTGGTGCCTCCACTCACTGCTGTTTGTTGTTCAGCAAACACAGGACGACTGGTTGTTTGACTGTTATATTTGACTGAGGGTCGAGCCGTGGTGGCCTGATCCCAGAGCCGTCCTGTCACAGTCTGACATGACGGTGGTGTCTCTGCTGGTGCTGCTGCTGCTGCCGGCGCGTCTGGTCAGGCCGCTTCTGGTCCCTTCACAG
>NC_024307.1:15222478-15223028 GCF_000523025.1 Cynoglossus semilaevis
GTGCTGGTGCTGCTGCTGCTGCTGCTGCTGCTGCTGCTCTGTCCCATCTCTGCTTCACTGGCACCAAAACAGCTTCCTGCTGGTCTGTTGTACTTGGCAGCTGAAGTGAGCGTAAGAGTGTTGTCACGGCGCCACACGGGGACTCTTCAGCCACACCTTGGTGTTTGCCAGAGCATCTGTGTAGAGCTGGGCCTCCCTGTGGAGGAGGATTTGGCAGAACGACACTGCAGGAGACACATGGAGCCTCCGTCCCTGAAGGAGGAGGAGGAGGAGGAGGAGGAGGAGGAGGAGAGCGGTAGAAATTAGTCAGGAGTGGAGAGGAAGGTTAACATTAACAGGTGACACTGAGAGCTGAGCAGCAGACGTTAATTATCAACGAGTGGACGAGGCTCCTCAGGTGGAACGTCACAACATCATGGATTCAACACAGTCTGTCCATCCATCTGTCCATCCATCCATCTGTCCATTCATCATCCATTCATCCATCCATCCATCCATTCATCCATTCATCATCCATCCATCCATCCATCCATCCATCCATTCATCCATC
>NC_024307.1:15223114-15232816 GCF_000523025.1 Cynoglossus semilaevis
GCTGTGAGTCGTGAGTGTGACCTGAAGTTGAAGCCTCCACAGTGGATTGAGTCTCATGAAACAAAACAAAAAATATTTTCAAGTATGTGTGTGTGTGGTCTGGACTGTGTTTTAGAAGTGAGTGGACAGTGGAATTGTTGGATGTACAATGTGTGTCATACTGAACTGGTGTTAAAATGTGTCAAATAGTTTGATCCAAAATCATTTAACAACTTAATTAACAGTATTTACACAACGCTGAGAAAATGGACCTGAAGTCAAATTTGGTCCTTAATAAGTCGATTCAGATTCTGTTTGTTGAATTTTTTTTAGTTTGATTTTTTTTAAAGTATAACAAAGTTGTGTTTGTAATTCCATATCTCAGGTGTGTTGGCAAGTTTGACCTTTGTTTTCTGTAGTAATCGTAGAATCTTCATACAAACTCTGCTGCCTCTAAAGAAAACAAATCACAGATATTGGGAGTAATTGCCATTAAAATAGGAACTGTTTGTCCAGGTTCTCATGTTTGCAGTTGATCCAGGTCAGTGACTAATGAGACACAGGTCAACAGCAGCAGATCTGCTGCTGGAGACAGTAATCCCTGCTGCTCTTTTTAGAAGACGCAGCCAAATGTGACTTGTTTTGCAAAGCGTCCTGGGTGACAAATGTTTAATTCCCACACAAACCAAGAACTTCACCACCTCACTGACTCCACACTGATACTGACGTGGGATTGGAACCGATGGAAACTGGTTAGAAAACAAAAGAGGAGTCTGAGAATGCTGGGTATTGTGTCTTTTTCTCTGTCATTCTGTGTGTGTGTGTGTGTGTGTGTGTGTGCAGGCTGGAAACAATGCCAGCCTTTCTCAGTCTTGTGTCCATTGTGCCTGGAATGTCTTGGGTCGAGTCTGGGTTGGAGACGAAGTCAAAGGTTGTCATTCAAACCCTTGAAACCTGTCATTGTCATTTTCTCTCTGCCTGTCCCTGTGTTTTCTTTACACTGCTGTTTGATGGATACTCACTGTGCTGTGAAAACACACTGGCCAAGGTCTGTTTGGCTGCTGGAAATCCTTGACACTGCTTGAATTTGTTTGTTGGATTTTCAAGGATTCGTAAATACTTGGTTGTTGCCTAAAGTGCTTGAAAATGGCAGCTGTTGTTGGTCTGCAGAAACATTGTCTTCTGAAATGCAACACTTTTAAAATGCAGAATTAAAATAAGTTGGAATTATTATTTTTTTTAATTTGATTCTGTGCTTTGTTTCTGAATGACGGCAATGTAACACAACAGTACTTTAAATGTAGTACAGACGTTAACAGTTTTCTGAAGAGAGGCTGTGAATGCTAAAAATGCTAACTTTTCCCCCAAGTAACTGCGTAAAAAAAAGCCAGAAATAGACGACACACAGTTCTCAGCTACAGATCTTTTAAACCAAAAGCTTTTACGACAATCATCAGTAGAGGGTTAGCTAAAAGATCACTTACTGTATTTACTGTTGACACTAAGTAGCTCTAGCATCTAGCCAACACGGCCTGATAGCTAGCATGTCATACAGTTCATAACAAGTTAGCAAAGAAAGCACAATGGCCAGAAGTCCAACTAACTGACTTGACAAAAAGTTTTTTTTTAAAAAATGATCCTTGAAAGGTGTTTGAAAGGTGTTTGACTTTGTCCAGGAAGAGACATGGACTGTAAACCTTTGTGTTTATTTAGAAACGTCTGTGGGTGTTTGTCTATGGTTCCCCCTGTGGCCACTGTTGTTCCTGCTGTTCTCCTAATACAGGCTCAACCAAGGGTCAGGTTCCATACCAAGGTCACTTCCTGAATCTTTAGAACTGAACCACAGAGGATGTTGATGTGTTGACGTCACCTCTCTGAGCTTTTCTCCATTCACTCACTTCACTCCATTCACTCACTTCACTCTCCTCCTCAGTCACACATGTAAAAAAAAAACAAAAAAAAACTCTGCTGCTGGACCACATTCAACGGCCCGGTTTAATGCCCTTGAATAATTAAGGAGTGATGTCACTGCTACCACCAGCAGCAGCAGCCTCAGCAGCAGCCCCAGCAGCAGCAGCCTCAGCCGCAGCAGCCGCCTCAGCAACAGCAGCAGCAGCAGCCCCAGCAGCAGCAGCAGCAGCCTCAGCCGCAGCAGCCGCCTCAGCAACAGCAGCAGCAGCAGCCCCAGCAGCAGCAGCCTCAGCAGTGTTTGCGGGATGATAAATGACGGTCCTGCAGACTTTGAGGGAAGTGATGCCAAGATGTGGCTGAAAAAGAAACTTCTCGTTTCTCTTGATTCAGTGACAGTGTCTGAATAATCGTGACAGGCTTGTTAAACCACTGCTCTCCTCCTCGTCTCCTCCTCCTTTTCCTTCTCCTTGTCCTGCATCTAACACTTGAAATCCCAAACAATGCCCCCCCCCCACTCCAGGGGTACCCCAGAGAGGGGCAGGACTTAGCCCAGAGTGCCATAAACCCCTGGGTGCTGAACTGACTGTTTGTGATCTTGTGCCAAAGTTTCTTCTTTTTGTCCTTTTTACAGGATTCTTTAACATGTTCTTGTTTCTCATTGATTGATCTGCGACTCAGGGCTAATATAGAAGTGGATAGATGTGTTCAGTGTTCAAAATGTTTTTGTAAAGCAAAGTAAGAAGCTTTTTGGAAAGGAAACTGTTCTAGAGTCAGCAAATCTCATATCCTTGGGCGACATTAGGCCAAAAATAGACCTTTAGTTCTGTGAGAAGGAAAAAGGAATTTTCTAGAAAAAAGGAGTTTTTCCATTTTCCTCACATACACTGTGTGTATATATAGATAAACTATAAACTACTATTAAATACAGATAGTTCTAAGACAGTGATATTGTTATTATTTCATATGTTTCATGGCCAAGTCGTGGTAGCAGCTAGCTTTCCAGTGCTAAGCTAATGTGCTAATGGCTGCAGTCCTGACAGAGAATTTACACGTGATTTAAAAAGTCCTTTATTTCTCCTGAAATGGTGAAACTTACAGTGCAGTGAATTTACTCAGAGGGTAATTTGAATGTTGGAATAAACTGAGATTGGAGGAATAAACACAGGTAATTATCCCCAGCTGTGGTCTGGTTAGCATTGGGCCGGGGCTTGGCCTACTTTCCACTGCTGGATGAAGCAGAAGAGCAACAGATGTCAGCTTCATGACCGACGTGTAGTCAGTTCAAGGAAAATATTGTCGTGCATGTGTCTTAAATTATTGATGAAGAGTTTGAAGAGATTTTTGGGTTTAACGTCAAAAGTAATAAAGTAATAACAAAGTTAATCAAAAAGGTTCTACAGAACAAATATTGTTGCTAGTGGACGTTAGCACATTCCTCAAAAATAAAAATACAGAAATAAAGCTGTTAAATGTTCAACTTTTCTCCGTTCTCAGTTGCCACAGATTTTTCCACTGATTATTATTATCGTAGCAAACGTGTCCTAGATGTTCTCACACCTGAAGAATGAGACCCAGCGTTGACTTCTGGGACTCAGGTCTGACATGAACCTCAGTGCCCTCTGCCTGCTCTCACTTCATAACCCGCTCCGTGAAAATATTTGCTTGGAAACAGTCACAGCAGCAGCAGCTCTGAGGTCAGGGGTCTGCAGGAGGTTCCCTCAGCTGTTCAGTGATTATAAAAACAAACGTGACCAGAATGTTGTTTGTTATTGCCTTATTTGCTGTTGCACCTTTAAAGAAAGCCTGACAGAGCGTCTGAAGTGAACTCTTGTTTCTGCAGGTTGTGCAGTCTGACTCTGAAGAAGCTGGTGGTGATGAGGGAGCTGGATAAAGAGCTGATCTCTGTGGTCATTGCTGTTAAAATTCAGGTATGTTTGTAGACACAACAGGGCAGACACGCTTCAACCTGTCACTCCAAAACACCCAAACACTCACAGTTCACTGCCTGAGGTGGAGTTTATAATATCCAGACACAGAGTAGTCAGGTTTGTAATGGTGAAATTGGTGTTTGGGACATTTAATCAAAACTCTTAATCAAATAAGTCGTCTTTCTAGTTTAGTTTTAGCTCCAGAGCTAATGTGTGGCTACTTTTCTATGTATTTTTGGCTAAGTTTGAGCTAATTATGAGCTGACACTGGGATATTTATCTGATATTCATTTAATAATATTTGGTCAATTTGAACCCCGTAAATGAACTTTTTGCTCATTTCTAACACCTGAACATCATTATTTATACTGTGTGTCATATTAGTTGTTTTGCATTGGTTTATTTATCTTTATGCTGACTTTTAACTATGGAGCTCTGCAGCTCTCCTTTGTCAAAGGTTAATCTTAAAATATTTTTGCTGACTTCCTGGGAAACTGAGAGCTATTTTGAGACATGCGTGTATTGGTTAACTTCCTCTCACCGTATCCAGGTTACCTCTGTGTTTTTATTTCTCTTTAAATAATAATGAATAACAGCTTTAATGATTGTCGTCAAACACTTTTACGTTTATTTTTGATAAATAATAATAAGAAATGGAATAAATGTATTGTACTGGCAGAGTTTTAATTGTTTTGATCAAGCTAACTAGCTTAGATAATCCTAGACGCTAGACGAAGATTTGGGTTAACATGAAATAATGTTATATATTTATATAACATTTATATTTATATAAATAATGTTTTATATATATATATATATAATATAGTAATATTAGACTTGAACTAAATGCCGTTTCCTGGGTAGACGTCAGTGTAACGTTTGAACCACTGTCACAGTGAGGACTTTAAGCTCCCTGGTGTTTGATCCAAGACTATAACTGTGCTAAAACATGTGAAAACACACACTGTGTGTTTTAAAACGTGCTGGATCCTGTTGAATAATGGATGTTCTGCAGCAGAAATACTGACTCCATTACACAGAGGGAAAAACATGAGAAGCTGCAGATGAGAAAAACTCAGAATGTTGTGGGTCTGTCTGTTAATTTATTTGATTTCATTTCCAGGGCTCCAAACGGATCCTCAGGTCCCATGAGATAGTGCTGCCACCCAGTGGGTCAGTGGAGACAGAATTGGCTCTGAACTTCTCACTGCAGGTGCAGACACAGCCCTTTTTGCACGTGGGGACCTGAATGGGTTAACTCACAGGTTTGATGTGGGATACTGCTAATACAGGACTATTATTATTAAACTAATGATATGGCACTATTGTACATTTGAGAACTACAGCTTGATATTCCATTTCTTCTTCTTTAATCTGGGCTAAGTTTGCTTCATTTTCTGGCCAAACCAGCTGCTGCATGGTCTCACAATGAAGTTGTTTGTGTTTAATATCACTTGTTTTTCTTTCCTCCTTGTTTTTTTTGGGCTGCTCCTCAAGTATCCTCACTTTTTAAAGCGAGAAGGAAACAAGCTGCAGATCATGCTCCAGAGGAGAAAGAGATACAAGAACAGAACCATCCTGGGCTACAAAACTCTGGCTGTCGGGTCTATTGACATGGCAGAGGTGAGCGGGGTCAGGGTCATGTTTAGGGTCACTGGTTTAGTTGGGTTTACTTCAGTTTAGTATTTTATTTTTCTTAAATGTATCATCTGAAACTAAAACTTTTATGTCTTAGAAATATAGTCAATAATTAGCTTAGCAAATTAATGTAATTTATATTTATATTTATATTTACAACCTCTTCTAATATATGTCTATTATTTAAATATAAACTAACAACTTGCAACTAATTTTAATGTTGATTTTTACTCTGAAAGTTTGACTTTAAATACTCATATTAAGTGTTCTTTAGTATTAACATGATTCATTTATATGTACATGCAGTGTTTGTGTGTCAAACCACAGCCCTAATTACCAAAGGTCAAACTTACTGGATAAAAATATTGGAAGTCAGTAAAAAGAGACTATTGTTGATGTGTTTCTGCTGCTGCTCCCTGTGGTTTGTGGTCTGCAACACCTCTTGAGAAATGTTCTTCTTGTTGTTTATGTTCTTTTGTAACCAGAGTCATTTAAAATTGCAAGGTCACTGTTATTTCTTATCATTGGAAAACCCTTCTAAAATGAATGTGAATTTTAAAATAAAACGTTTTTAATGTCGTTAAAATACCTTATATTTTTGGTGAAAGAGCAGAATTTTTGCGCCTTGTAAAATGAACAGGCAGAGAAATGAGCTGGGCTCAACATTTTTCCTCCTCCTTCTCCTCCTCCTCCACCTCCTCTCAGGTGATGCAGCATCCGACGGAGGGAGGTCAGGTCCTGCCTCTCTGCAGTAACACGAAGGACATGCTGGGGAAGGTGGCAGAAATCTGGATCTTCTCCCTGTCCAGTCAGCCCATCGACCACGAGGAGGCAGCTCTGCAGGGAGGACAGAAGATCAAGTGTTCTGGTACGGACGCTCATTATCGCTGCCTGGGGTCAGAGGTTAAAGCAGCAGGAAGTGGTCATTATCAGCTCATGTCTAAACGTGACGGAACAGAGAGAAGAGATCAGCAGAAATCTCTGTGTGTGTGTGTGTGTGTGTGTGTGTGTGACTGCCTGTGTGTATTAATAAGATGGCTTCATGTCAAAATCAGAGGACGACTGAAATATTCATGACCAGTTTTATCCGTGGCTCTACTCCCCTTCAGATAACTACTCAGAGGAGGAGTACGAGAGTTTCTCCTCAGAGCAGGAGGCCAGTGATGACGCTGTGCAGGGACAGGTGAGTGTGAGGACGAGATGCCAAGGACTGAAATACTTGGCTGTGACATGAGATTAAATTGGTTTCTTCTGCCCAACAATCCACTAATGCCATCATGTAAAATCATCATTGGTCTTTGATCAGGAAGCTGCTTTTTAGAGCCAGCTAACGTTAGCAATTGAAGGTCAAGCTTTAGCCACTTTTAGCTTTTTTTCTCTGACTTACTTTAGTAATATTTCTCCAATAAGTGCTGCCTTTTCTGTTTTGACCAAACTTGTTGATTTTGTGATGAGGTTTTCGTGTTTTTTGTCTTTTGTTTTCCTTTTTGTAAGCTAAAGCTAAGTTTATGACATGCTATGTTGGCTAGCTCTAGTCATTAGCTGCATTTGATATAGTTTAGCTTTTATCATAACCTTTAAGTTTTTTTATTATTCTATACATTTCTTTGTTGTTTCATTACTATTTTTATTTTTTCTAAACTGTTTGCTTATTATGTTAAATTTGGTGAATTATTTTGAATTTTTGATTTTTTTTCAAAACTGTTTGCTAATTATGTTAAATTTGGTGAATTATTTTGGATGAGGTAAATGGCTAGCCCATTTATTAGCATTATTTTTGTTCAGCTTTTCTTTTTTCAAACTACCTTACAATAATTCTTGGCTTCATGTTAACTTTTATTTTATTTCTCTGCCAACTTGTCTCAGTTTCCAAGATATTTCCTTATTTTTAAGAATGTTTTGGACTCACTGTTGGCTTGTTTGGACATTTGTGGACCACCTCTAAACAGGTGTACTAATATTCTAGTTTTTGTTTAAGCTTTTATCGTAACGTAGCTAATTTTAAATTACATTTTGACAAGATTTTAGCCACAGTACATACCCTGGTCTGACCCTGTTCTGATTCTGTTCTCTTTTTTTGACATTTTTAGGATCTTGAGGATGATGAATACGACGTCAGGAAGCCAAAGAAGCAGAGAAGGTCGATCGTGAGAACGCCCTCTATCACCAGAGTAAGAAAGGACAAATATGTAGTAATTATTTCTAAGTTAAATGATCATCTAAAATGCAAATATGACAAATGTAGGCAACATTATAGTTTCTTGAACTCCACAGTTTCTTGTTTAAATGCCTTACAACAATTTTGATGGATATTCTCAAATATGCTCATGTGCAGCTCTGATGTATGGAGCTTTAGGAGGGAACCGGCTCTAATCTGTGATTTGTTAGTTCGACACTCGTAAAACCTTCAAAAATCAAGATTGACTTTATTGCCATTTCTCACACAGACCAGTGAAGCAGTAATTGTCAGCGTAGCTCATGTCAGAGCAGAAAACCTTAAATGCTTGTGACCATGACAGACTGTAAATCTCTCCTGCAGTTTACTCCTGCTTTTATTAGCCATTCTTGTCTGATCACTGTTGATATATACATATATATATATATATATATCAGGTTAGAGCGTCAAACACTAACTCCTTCATGATGATGGTTAAAGGTTTGTGTGTCAAATTTTTGTTCTAATTAATTGTAAGCCAGTGTGGGTTAATCACAATTAATTATTATTAATTGTGGTGAAACAGAATTCCTAAATATGACAAAGTTTTATATATATATATATATATTAATTGCTGGAACAGGAAGACAAATAACAGCAGGTAAATATGGAACGTTTTTATTTGTGACAAAATGATGGAAGTTTAGCTAGCTAAGTTTAGCTTCACTTGGTTGGTGCATAGTAGTCATCTGTTTATCTTAAGAGTTTCCCTCAAAATTTGAATTCATTTCAAAAATACTTATTACTCCACAGTCAGTTTGTCAGCTGTAGATTTACTGCCTGCGCCTGTTGAGGCCCCAGGAAGTTACAGCCTCATGAATGGACTGAAACTAAAACTAGCCATGTTGTAAAATGCATTTCTAATTTGCTGCACACTATTTTCTGCTTTAATGAGTACGAAGAAAATTCCTATTAGTTTTTATAAACACAAAGGAAGCAGCCCTCTCCAACCGTCCTCCCCTGCAGGGGGTGCTACAAACCCTGTTAGTTTACAGGCTAGGGCAAGGTTCTCCAGTCCATCAAAGCTCCACGTTCACTCCCATAATTCCACCTGAAACAGAACATGTTTGAGGACAGATTCCGTATATATTCACAGCTTTATTCTCAGGTGTGAGGCAGCAGGCGTTTCCACTGAATGCTTTAAATGCACTTTTCTGACAGCGAAACATTTGCATGAAAGTGTTAACATTAAATGAAGATGGAAAAGTAGGCGTGTGACTGAAATGCAAATGTGATTACTTTCGGTGCGTCAGCAGCTGTTCCAGGGAATCGCTCTTACTCGTGTTTTGCACAAAGTGTTTGTCGTTCAAAATAAGTCCAGATGTTTGAGGTTTTTCACAGCAGGATTTTCCATTTTCCACCTCAGCGAGTTCAACCTCTGTTGGTTAATGGACTCATACATAAACACCTCCTTGTCAGAGGGAACCAGAGATGTTTTTATGATTATGTCCCCGGGATCATATGACTTTTATTGAGCAGCACTGGCAAGTGTGTGTGTGTGTGATGAAGCCTAGGAGCCAGGGAGCAGATGAAGCATGATGCAGCATGAATATTGATTTGACATGAACACACACACACAGAGCCACATCGATCTGCAGCCTGTTCTGCAAATGTATCTGCTGCCGGTAAAAATCACCAACGTGGAGGAGCTGCAGCATCGACTGCTGGACTGAACTCTAACTGGGTCACATGTACAGTTGATGTTCCCTGATGTGTGTGTGTGTGTGTGTGTTTACCTTCTGTGTTTTAGCAGCAGAACTTTAAGCAGCGAGTGGTGGCTCTGCTGAAGAGGTTCAGGGTTTCTGACGAGGTTGGTGTTTTCTCCAGATATCTCAACCTGCTCCTCCTGCTCCTTTCTCCTCTCAATTACATGTGTTTGTTTGCTCCTGCGAAGGTCTTGGACTCAGAGCAGGATCCTGCAGAGCCGCCTCATGAGGTGGAGGAAGAAGACCTGGACCTGGACAGTGTGGAGTTTGAGAATCCCAGTGACAGTGGTCCAGAGCTGGACGATGACGACAGTGTCCTCAGTAC
>NC_024307.1:15233409-15233982 GCF_000523025.1 Cynoglossus semilaevis
AGACCGATCATCAGCCAGATACACTGAACCATAAAGTAGTACTGCCTGAGACTACACTACGCAGTAATACCAGTCTTTCCTGAGTGGTACTGGTACCCAGTTTTTGTGGATCATTTCTGACTAGATTCTAACTTCCTTTTTCAGGCCATATTTTGAGGGTGTCTCTCTGTCCAGCTCACAAACTGAGATCGGCAGCATCCACAGCAGCCGCAGCCACAGGGAACCTCCCAGTCCGGTGAGACCAGAATCAGTCCAACACCCACTCAGTGATACTGCTGAGAGAGCCATCACTGCAGGACTGGGTTTTTTTTTTCATTTTAATGAATTGATTTTTATCAATTGATCATTTGAATGTTGTTAATGTTTCAATTGAGGTGTTTATATTGGAACATTAATTAACAATACTTTATATTTTTATAAAATATAACATTCCAAAATAAAGTTCCATATAATTATGGAATTAATAAACATTCGATCATTTCCAGTCACTTGAAATTAGTGTTTCAACCAGGCAATAATATCCTGCTCAGAAACCTCCGTGACTAAACACAGAGTCACATCATTTCACTTCAT
>NC_024307.1:15234017-15280723 GCF_000523025.1 Cynoglossus semilaevis
TTATACTTTTTACTTTGGTTCAACTGTAAAACCCAGGATTCTGTCACAGCAGGTGATGTTTCTTTTCCCTCTCCTCTCAGATTGACCCAGATAAAACCAAGACTGGTGTGGGGGCCAAGTTTCCAGATGACAACGTGTCTGATAACGTCTCCTTTGTGAGTACCACCACTTGGAGCTGCCTCACGTCAGTAGATGACAACAGCCTGAATATGAACGCCTGTATTTGAAAGAAAAATACAGAGAAATCGAGCAAATTGTGATTTTAAAAAGAGACGGAAAATGCAGATTTGAACATGATCCGCTGCAGTTAGAGTCCAGGATTAAAGCTTTTCCAGTTAAAATAAACCAGACGTGATGATAAATGAGGAGTGAAATGTGAAAGAAGTCGTTTTTTCTCTCTTTTGTGGTTTTTAGGCCTTTTTTGGATGTGATTTGACTGCTTTTGTGTTTCAGTGGAATAATTAAACTGGAATTTCAACAAACGTTAAAGCTAACAGAAACCTAAAACTTGAACAGAACTGGTCTCTTTGTTATTGCTGGTACTGTGTTGTATTTAGGCAGAACTTTATATTTTTACATCCTTGCTTCCTCTTGACTATACTTGTCAGTGTTTTGACAAACAACAAACTTGTTTTAAGTGCACTTTACTGCAGCGAGGCAGCAGGTGTTTCCACTAACAGTAAAATCTCAGCTGACACATGACCTCAGACTGAACTGAAACTAAAACTGGTCAAATCTACATTTATTTTCCCACCGGCCTTCGTTCACACTATGTTCATCATTTTCCAAATCACATTTAATAACTTTTTAGCTGCATTAGTTTCTAAATATGGTCATTGAGGGAGAGTGTGATCAAATAAGTCTGCACACGAGACAAAACAGTTTTGGAACTAATGCTAATGTGTTTGCTGCTGAAGTATGTGTGAGGAAAGAGCCTGGAATTCTGCATGAAGTGCAGAAAAGACATAAATAAATAAATGCTTTAAACTATTTTGGTAGATGTTTATATGGATAATTCTAAATGCTTTCTTTCTTTTGTTGTGCTGCCACAGGAGCAGCCAGAGGCTGTGACTCCAACCACGGAGCTGGAGATGGACAACATGGACACCTTTTTAGAGCGACTGCCCCCTAGTGGCAAAATGACCAAAACAGAATCCCTTATCATTTCATCCAACAGGTAAAAAAACATCATCTAAACTACACTTACTGTACGAGAGTCACCGTCCCTGGTGTTACTGCTGGAGGTCATCTGACCTCTCTGCTCCTCTGGTCTGGGTCCACTCTCAGGCAGGAACCAAAGTTGGCCGGAAGACGAGGTCGTAGCACCTCTCTGAAGGAACGTCAGCCCAGCAGACCACAGAATGAGAGGGCCAACAGTCTGGACAACGAACGCTCCCTGGATACACGCTGCCACCTACAGGTAGGAGTGTACAGCTGCAGGTTGAACTGCAACTCTTTGACTCACTGTTGGGATTGACTGCTGAAAGTTTCGTCAGCTCTAAGAACGTCTGTTCCGTTTCGACCCTTAGATTCCCAGAAAGACAGTGTACGACCAGCTGAATCACATCCTGGTGTCTGATAACCACCTCCCAGACAGCATCATCCTCATCAACACCTCAGACTGGCAGGGCCAGGTAAGAACAACAACAACAACAACAAGCTTTAAAAGGCTTGTTTTATTCTCCTCTGTTACAGTATATTTAGATATCTCAAGGCTTTTCTTTTTTTTAAATCTACAAATACTCATGTCATCCAACTGTCAGGTTGCAGACAACCTTTTTTGTTGAACATTTATGCATTGAAGCTGTTGTGCTTTAAAGCTTTTTCTGTAATGACCTAACTATAAATAGACCATATCTGGGCTACACATTATATATATTTGATACACAATTCTTGAAAACTTGCTCTATTTCTTTTTGGGCAGATGCCTTTAGCTTTTTATTGTCTAACTTTTAACATTTATACATATTTTTCCCTGGGCCCTTTGGGTTTTTTTATTCTTCATCCAAGCTTTTGGTCTTAGTTGTTCTATGGTTTTATTCTATAATAATAAAATATCGCTGTTACAGTATGGATCTGTCTAGCAGAGCCAGGATTTGAACCTCATTAAAAAATATAAAATAATGTAAATAATTATTAATGTTAACAGGTAAAATGGAAACAATTTAGTTTTGTTCATATTGTGGTGTTTTCTGCCCTGGCCTCTAGGTGGCACTAGGTTCACTTTGAAAGCTTAAATTTGCTCCAACATTTTTTCAAAATAATAATATTTAAAAAAAAAGTAATGACTGATATAAATAATAGTTATTTATATAACTTGTTATAAATAACAAACAGTAATCACATTTAGCTCGTGATGTGTTATCAGCACGTGGTCAATTAAGGACCATTTGGTGAATTAGTAGCATGCTAGCATGGTGCTAGTGTTTTGTTTTTCTCTCAGTATCTGTCAGACATGCTTCAGAACCACCATCTGCCCGTGGTTTGCACCTGCACCACAGCCGACATCCAGGCCGCGTTCAACACCATCGTCTCGCGCATACAGAGATTGTGAGTCTGTCGTTCCCACGGTGACGTTGACTGACACAGCAGTTCACTCAGCTCTGATCATATAAGACACGTCACCCATGAACACTGTCACCTGTTCTGTCTGCTTTAGTTGTAACTGTAACTCCCAGACGCCCATTCCCATAAAGATCGCTGTGGCTGGAGCCCAGCACTACCTCAGTGCTGTTCTCAAGCTTTTTGTGGACCACCTCTCACACAAGACCCCAGACTGGCTGGGGTACATGCGGTTCCTCATCATTCCTCTAGGTGACTAAAAACACTCCAACGTCAGGTTTCCAGTCGTTTCATTCTGGTTTATTTTATTTTCACAATAATTCCGTAGTTTTTATACAATAGTGTTTACTGTTTTTTGTTTTTGTTTTTTTTTACCAAAATACAAAATACACTTCAATTTCTCAACACCTGTAACTGTAACCTAGGTTTCCATGTTGTTACATGATTTAAATTTTGTTCCCATTTTGTCGTTAGTCTGTTATACAAGAGTATATTTAAGTGCTGCAGTTGTTCACTAAGAATCCTAAAAGAAATGACAGAAATCACAGCATACCAACTTACCAGATATTTAAAACAAATCATCAATGATTTGATCTTCAGGTGCACATCCTGTCTCCAAATACCTGGGAACCATTGACTATCGGTACAACAGTTTGTTCCAAGACACTGCTTGGAGGGACCTGTTCCACAAGTCAGAGGCTCCTGTCATTGGTGGGATCTTTAAACTGACTGATTCATAACACATACAGAAACGATCCTCAGCAGGTTTACCAGCGACGATGTTGATTTCTGTGTCTGGTGCAGTCCAGGAGAATCCTGACGTGGTCTCCAGAGTGACCCAGTACATGTTAGGAGCCAACGGAGCACACCAGCTGCCCATCGCCGAGGCCATGCTCACATACAAGCAGAAAAGGTGAGTTAAAAAAACCTAAAAACTATTTTGTTATCGTGATTCATGTAAGACGTCCAGTCTGTTTCCACTCTACAGTCTGAGATTAAAGACCAAATGTGACAAATGTTTCTAATGCAGACTTCCAATTGTGACAAATGTTTCTAATGCAGACTTTACAGCAGTTTTTCAAAAGGGGATTAAACTGAACTGTGAAAAGGAAAAGTGATTGTCTGCAGGATCGGCAGAAAAGTACTTGATCTTAAGACTCAGTGGCAATTAATTCACTTCTTAGCCAGTCTAAAATGGTTTAATAAATAAAAACAATTACTGGCTATTGCCACACCGATTCTTTTAGTTTTTGTTTCTGATACATTTTCTCAACTGAATTATATTATATTATATTATATTATAATTTAGTTGATTAATTAAAGTGATTAATCATTAGACTGCTCTGGATTATACATAATTAATAAGGTAATTGATCAAGATTAATCGAAACCAAGAGTTTCACGAGAGCCTCTGTCCTCAGCGATAGTATTTGGTCTACAGTCCTTTATGGGATCATAATGTTTTTATTTTGAACATTTGCAGAAAATCGAAATAAATCTGTAAAATTGACAAACAAAGATTTCATAACCCATCAGTGATCCGTTGATCCTCTTTACCTTGACACAAAGTAACCTCCTTGGCTAATTCTTAGATCTGTCAAACGGACCACCTGGGGGTATTTAGGTTGTTAGTTCAATCCCCTTTTGAAAACCAACATGTTTCACTAATGTGGTGTTTTTTCTTTTTTGTGTTTTTGTCTAACATTTAAACAGCCATGTCTTCTAAACATATCACCCTGTTTCCATCCTGGTGTGGTGCCAATAACATATTTTATCTTTTTGTTGTTTGTATTTTTTTTTCTTTCTTTTTTCAAGGAAAAAGAGCTTTCATTTTGATTTTGCCGTCAGGTATTGTGCTCGGTTGAGTTTGTTCCTCATTCAGCCTGATGCTGAGTCATGCTCTGCTTTCTGTGTGTGTCTCCTCTGTTTGCCACTTCAACAGCGATGTGTAGTTGACTGTTTTAGCTAAGTAGCTTTAGTTAGCATTTAGCTATTCCATACCTAGCTTTTAGCCATTTCTTGGCTAAATCATTGAATTTTGGCTAATTTCCGAGCCCATTTTGTTACATTTTGACACAACAAATAAAATAAAAACCATTTTTAAAAAAATTCCCTACACATAATACAAAAGTCTAACGACTTAAATGAATGAAAACGTTTAATTTTGGGACGGAACAGAAGCTGCTGCTAAGACAATGTATTGGTCAGTTTAGCCTATTTTAATGTCATTTGCCCCAATAATCAAGAAACATATTTATTTCAGACATTATCCTTTGTTTTCCTGCTACTTAGTAAGAAATCAAAGGTCTAAATGTAAGAACAGTGTGCTGATAAAGTGGCAGGACTTTGTTCTTTGGTTTCTTTCTTTCTCCCTTCTCTTCTCTCTGCATCGTTTCCATGTGCTTTGGTTAATCAGTGTCTGTCAGTGTCTGCTCATATGTATTTATCTATTAGAATAACATAGAAATGGGATGAAAACGATTTGTTCTGACAGATTTACGGGGAGCGTTGGGTAAATCACCCAGTTGAACACAGTATTGTGTTACATTGAATTTGAACTTCATTGCATCATTGCCCTTTGCATGATGTATGACATGAGTCTGACTTGTTTATGAGGTGTTTCATATGCAAATTAGTTCATTAGTGATAACCTAACGAAGGCTGTTTGGCTGAAATAGAGACACGACATTCAAAAGGACAACAAATCTCTGTAATTGCCGTGTGCATCATAGGGTCAGGATTATGAGTCACATTTAATAAGAATTCACAAGTAAGATTTAAGTCAATCAGAACAAAAATAATTCAGCGATCCAAAAAAGTAATTGACCAATCATAAAGGGATTCATAAAACGTAATTGACCAATCATAAAGGGATTCATTATTTTTATTTTTAAATTAAATTTATATTTTACATTTGTTGTCAAGTCTAAAAGGTTAAAGGAAATACTATTAAACAAACATTTTAATGTACGGCTGCCAAAATTACTTCAATGATTTCACAGTTTGACACTGGGCCAAGTGGACCAGAGAATCAGGACTGAAGCTGACAACAGAAGAGTTTAATCACTGTATCCCACAAAAATAATCCAAGTAATCACAGGGTGAGGTGATGTGGACTAATCAGGATTAGTCATCATTAGTCATAATTAATCAAGAGAAATCAACATTCCTAAATAATTTTATTTGCTAGAACCCAAAGACAAATCACAGGTAGATTTATGTTTCAGAGTTGGTGGGGTTTAGTCATCGGCTTGTAGAACACGTCAGGAGTTTCTTTTGAAACGTCAGTGAAGGCTGCTGAATTAACTACATGTATCAACCACAGCTACAGTAAATGGATGAATGATGGAATTATTACATATGCAGTGCCCATTATTTGGCCCAAAAATCTGATTAATTTCACAAATTAATTAAAGTCAGTCCTATTTGTCATAATTATGAAAGTGCGCGTGTGGTGTCTGTAGTTTGTATTCATCCTACGTGGACTGACGTGCAGGTCCATCTTTTACCTGACTCAATCAAAACACCTATTTCAGCCAAATGATGTAACACAGTGTGTTCCACCGTCACTGTGTGACAGGAACATAAATCAGTCACTTTACTGAGCAGACGTCTGTCTCTGCAGCTGCTCCAGGTTTCATGACAACAAAGATGTTTGACATAAAAAACACCACCCGATTACCCACCGACTGTAGACGTTCTCCTCTGTTCTCTCGCCTCCTCTTCTATAGTCTCTCAGTTTCTTCCCTGGGGGGGCGATGGCAGGTTTCTTCAAGGCAAGAGCAACAACCTCTCTAACGTCATCAGATGTCCTCACAGCTAGACAACGTGAACATGTAGAGCTTCTGTAGAGTAGATCTCCATTCTGGCTATTTTTCTGCCCTTTTGCCAGGAAAATAGTTCATACGGCTTAAAAAACATAGATATGCACTGATGCTAGCAGGTAGTGCATATGATTGAACAGACCTAATGATAGGGATGGGCATCAATAGGAAAATTGTTTGTTTTTTTTAACCGTGAGAATTTAAACATTCATATCGACCATCATTAATACAGTTCATACAGTAGTTGTGACCAGATCACAGGACTAAAGCCGATGTTAAGGCTGCATTTAAAGCCAAAATTTGTCAGAATGTATCACAACACAACAACTTTGTCTCTGTCAGCTCCTCTGAATGTCATTCATCCATGCAGTTACCTGTGGCATTGGTGTATAGGCTACAAAAGAAGGATCCAGTGTAGCCCTAATTGTTACCAGGCTCCAGATACTGGAGTCATCTCTTTCTCTAAACACCACTGACATATGCCTTGCCAGGAATTACAGAACCCAAAATCAGAGTAATATCATCTGAAAAGATTTGAGCTCCAAATCACACAATTACAAAAAAAGATTAAAAGTAAAGGTCCAACTGACCTAAGCCAAAAAACAAAGTATTCTAAATGCCCATCCCTGTGTTTTTTTACAGTCTTTAGGTTGGTGCTCTTCCTTCTCCTCCATTTCCTTAGAGCCGTAGTACCACCACAGTAGTAGTGGATTCTGTTCACCTGATGGACTTGCTGCCCCTCTGATCTGGTCTGTCTCTGCAGTGATTGGTTGATTTTTGTGGAAGGCCAATCGCTTTGCATGTTTGTTTTTTTTTTCTCTTTCTCTTTCTGCTTCTCGTGCTGCCTTCAAGAGCCTGCATTTTGGGTTGTAAATTTGCCCGAGTAAAGCAAGCGCAGCATGTTCTCTTGATTGTCCTACCATTGCATACTTTGTATATGCGACATAGAACAACAGTATGTGAACCATTAGACATCAGCGCTTAGTGTCATTAGTTAGTGTCATTAGTTAGTGTCATTAGTTAGTGTCATTAGCTTTAGATGAGAGTATTAGTCTTTAGATAGTTTTTATAAAAGTCCGATTTTGCTCATATTTGCTTCTTTTATTCCACCCTGGTGCCTCATCGCTGCCTCCCCACAGCCCTGACGAAGACTCTTGTCAGAAATTCATCCCCTTTATTGGAGTAAGTGCAACAGTAACTACACTCATGATGACCTTTGGCCTCTGTTTGGCTGCTGTAGTTTTCAGCAGGTGTTTTATTTTCCCATCTGAAATCTTTCAGATGGTGAAGGTCGGCATGGTGGAGCAGACGTCGACAGCCTCCGGTGAACAACTGTTTCTTTCTGATTGCTTTTGGATTTTCATGAGTATCATTTTAAAACACTGATTTGTCTGTGTAGGTTCAGTTCAGTCATGCTGGTCATACTAAATTTACGTTTTGAATTCAAACACAGTTGTCAAGATGTGATATTTTGACACACATGTTGACAACACAGTTGTCAAGATGTGATATTTTGCAATGTAAAGGCTGGATTTATTCATCAAGATTTAATAAATATATGATTTTTAAATTTATGGGGATAAAAAGCCTTAGGTTTACAGTAAATCTAAATCCACCGAGCAGTTTTTTTTTGTTCTTTATGTTTTCGTCATTCGCTCACGGTTTATTTTAAGTCTGACTTTTTGCTCTGCGTCGTTTCAGGAGACTCTGATGACGCAGCTCCTCTGGGCTCCTCGCTGCTCTCCTCCACCCCTCCACAAATATCACCTGCATTCAAGGAGGCGTCGCCCACTCCACCGTCATCGCCCTCCGTCAACACCAGCTTCTTGGCTTACAGGTTAAAACAGCTGATACAACACTATGACCTCAGTGTACAGTATATATGGCTAAGAAATATAATAAATATACAGTAGATGGAAGCAATAGATGAGATTCTCAGAGATGGAGAATTCCAAATGAAAGCACATAAATCCTGCTGGTTGTTGTTGTTGTTGTTGTGTGTAGCGGTGGTCAGGCGGAGCTGATGGGCCTCCAGGTGGACTACTGGGTGGCTCCCACGGAGAGGAAGAAGGACATGGAGAAGCGGGACTCCTCCACCAAAAACACTCTCAAGTGCAATTTCCGCTCGCTGCAGGTCAGCCGGCTGCCACTGGGGGGCTCTGAACTTGGACACCAGCCCACCATGTCCATGACGGTGGTGACCAAGGAGAAGAATAAGAAGGGTGAGGTGGAGGTCCATGTTCTTCAGGTTGAATAATAACTGTCCAGTTAGTGGGAACTTCTTTTTCCTGTGACCATGGAGGCATCACTGGCCTCAGCAAATCATAGCAAATAATGCTCTGATATTTGACCTTGAGTGCCACGCGGTTGGAAAGTGGTTAGGGTACTTGCCTAACAGCAAGAAAATCACTAGTTCAACCCCTGGTAGTGTTGTTCCCACGTGGTTGTGGTTTTTCTTCAGACGCTCCAGTTTCCTGCCACAGTCTAAAAACAGGTGTAGGTGTAGGTCGGTTGTTCACTCTAAACTGACCCCAGCTGTGAATGTGAGTGTGGAGTACGTGACCAATTCCCTGATTTACTCACAGCGTGTGTCTGTGCTGTTTTTCCTCCTGTCAGTCATGTTCCTGCCAAAAAAGAGCAAAGACAAAGAGGTGGAGCCCAAGAGTCAGGTGATCGAGGGCATCAGTCGACTCATCTGCACTGCCAAGCAACAGCAGACCATGCTGAGAGGTAATTTCCTACACAGACCTCCTGCCACATCCTCCTTCTGCTGGAGTTCAGGACAACTGATCCCAGATGTTTTAACTGCTTGTTTTGGTTGATTCATCAGGAAACAAAAAAAATAAGCATCAAGGTAAATTAGTGTTCCCTTAGAGGTATTTGAGAATAATTCTGTTTTATTAACAGTTCACATTAACACAGCATTAAATAAAAAATAAAACATTAACTTTTAATAATTTAGGTTCAATTCTAACTACATTATTTACATTTTAAATATTGTTATTGTCTTCGCTAGATATTAGCTATTTTGGCTAACTCTAATCTATTTTTGATTAACCATTGCTTTTCTTTACTGTTTTATGTGCAACTCTTAAGGTGTTTTTGTGCTAACCCTTGGGTAACGTTTGTCATATTATAGTCACTTACTTTTAGCTACATCAAGCCAGAAAACAGAACTAAGAGTTCTAGTTGTGTTTTGGAGCAATTTAGCTATTTTCACTAAAACTTTATCTGTCATTTATCAAACTAGATTGTTTCTCGCTTATAGGTGCAGTATTTTAGTGTATAACCTTTAGTATCATTTAATTCCTTCCTGTACTGATTGGTAACTGTACTTTTCTTTTTATATCATTTTTTTAACTTGAAAATGATATAAATTTATAAATATAAAATGGGCTAACAAAGCTTTTTTGCTGTGTTTTTGCCTCAATGTTGCTATTGTTGTTTGTTCTTTATGCTCCCTCTCACCAAATCTGGAATATTTACTCTATCTATTTACTATGCACAGTTATTAATATACTTATATTACATAACATAATTTTGCATCTTTTTTAGATCTTCTGATCTTCTATGTGATATTATTCTTAGTTTGAATGTGATTGTCTGGTGTTTCCTCGCAAAATGTGATATTATTCTTAGTGTGAATGTGATTGTCTGGTGTTTCCTCGCTCTAGTGCTGATTGACGGTGTGGAGTGGAACGATGTCAAGTTTTTCCAGCTGGCAGCTCAGTGGTCGTCACACGTCAAACATTTCCCCATCGGGATCTTTGGACACACGAAAGGCCCGTATTAGCAGCACCTAAGAGACCCAAACCTTGAGGACAGCGCCCCCATTGGTGTCCCATCTCCCTGGTGCCAACACATTTTAACCCCGTCCTCCTCACCTTTTCCTCCAGCACACTTTTATCCTGCTGTCTTAATTTAAGCTCCTGCTTTCCTTCACTGGGTTGTCCTTCGGCATTTGTCCTTTTATTTAATCTAATGCTTGTTTTTTTATTTTCTATTTATGTAAAAATGTCTCAAGGCGAAGCTGTCGAAAATATTTCTTTACTCTGCTTTTTAAAAGGAAAATCCTGCTGATGTTTTATAGACTTTTGAGGGGGGAAAAAAGCATAATTGATTTCTAACCTTCGACCTAGAGTAGGAGTGCCCGGTTTGAATCTGTCGTCTTTTTCTCTCAATCTGTAAAGTTAATTTCCAGCACTTGGACGACAGGATTATTCAAGAACATATGGGAAAAACAACAAGAACAGATTTATTTTCTAACCACGATGAAGAATTTTACAGTGATCAACGCCCCAGAAGAATAAAACAAATTCAACGGCCCCTGACCTTTGAACCTCTGCACTATGTGAAGAAATCTGATGTGCAATAGACTGAAAACTGTGTGAAATACATGAACCTGGACGTTAACTTGTACTGGCCCTCTACTGGAGGTTTGGATGATTACAACAGTAATCCTGATCTTTGTTTTATTGTTTACTCCGGGTGAAAAGGTGTGAGGTTTGAGGATCAGTGGTTAGTGTTTTTACCAGTGTTGCACAGAAAAAAAACACACAAAACGTATTTCTACATGCAGGCAATGATCGATTCCAGCACAACAGCATTCAGTATTCAGTCTGACACACTCACTGCACCAACTGCAGTGACCTGAAGTAACTACCGCACCTCTGATCAGAGCGGAGAGCTCGTTGTTGTGCTCTCAGTAGGCAAGCAGTTTGAACCAATTTGAATCAGTGATCAATGTTTCTGGTCTATTGAAAACAGTCGGGTTGATGTTGTCCAGAAAAATCAAACATGATCTTTCAAGGTGCCAATGAAAAGAGGTCAGAGAGACACACGTGGCTGCAGAGACAAAAAGGTTAAAAACACAAATTTTGGTGCTAAATACTAAGACCTTCAACTTCGCTGCTGTTCTTCTGTCACACATTTCCTCCTCATCTCCTCCTACTCCGTCCTGCCCACACCTTTTCTTCACCTCTTTTGTAAACTGTCAGTTACTCCTGTATTTATAAGTATTTAGACCCATCCTCTTGATGTACCTCTACTCCTCGCTGCTTTATCTTCACACTTCCCTCAGTCTCGTTTACACACATGAATTCCGTGTAAAACTAACGCATTAACAGTGGGGAAAAAAGCTCAAATTGAAAATGATCAATGTTGTGTTTTAACACATGGGCAGAACGACAGTCACTGTGTGTCCAATAATTCCACCGTCCGTCCACTAATCGTTTTCATACACAGCTACAAACACTACAAACAGTAGGTCAGGTTTATCTTCATATTTTTTATATATCAATAATTCCATTAGTCAAAAACATGTGTGTAACACATACACCTCCCTGCTGTTGATTTCTCTTTCTGTTCTGATCAATCTTCTTCCCTGTGATTAATCAGAGTCCTCCTGCTGACACCTGATCCCTGCTCTCACCTTGGATTAGTTCCTGATTTCCGTATCTAGGTTTATGATAAGCAGAAAGAAAAAAATATAAATATATTCTTATATTGGTTTCCCTGAATATAAAATGTAAATGTAAGAAAACTTGTTCCTCCTCAAGCCTCACACTCTCCTCCCCCCTCATCCTCCTCTCCCCCACCACCACACTCCTTATCTTCTGTACCAAGCAACCCAATGTTGATATTCACCGGCTGCAGCTCCGGCGTTATCACTTCTACTGTGTGGTATTTTAGGCGACTTTGTAATGTACGTAGAGGTGAATGTACTGAAGGTACCTTAATGTAAAGCACTTTTCAATGTTTGTCCATTTTTAGACTCTAGTGTTGTTCAAACGCCCTCCTGGAAACTTGCAGGTTGGATCAACGTGTGGTTCACGGAGGCACAGACTTACAGTGGAGACACTGGCTGTACCTGTAGTCATGATGTCACCAGGTCATCTGGACCCTCTCAGTTCTGGTCAGTGACGGCCCTGCGCTCACAGGGCAGCCTCCTTGAGCCGTGTTAGATTTTAGTTGAGTTCAAAAGTGTATGTGATGTTAACCTTTTACAAACTGTTTTCTCTGTAGTTTTCGCTTCAGTTTTAATATCTGGCGTGAGCCGAGCAGTATTTTACATTTGAATTATCATTGAGTAGCAGTTTTATCATCATAACCTTTGCCAATTTCTTAATAAGTGCCTAAATTGCTTAAGTTTGACACATCAAATTGAATGAATAAAAAAATATCCCTGGCTAATGTGGTGTTGATGCAGCAACATTTGCAAGAGCAGTGATTTGTAGTCAAATCTGTCAGTGGAAAAAGTACAAGAAAAAAAAGAAAAGAAAATCACACACTGAGCAGTTGATGCTCAGATACAGTTTTGAATGATTAAAATCAACACCTGAGTTAAGACTTCAGTCCAAACGTCCATGTTTTTCTCTGCAGAGACAACGTTCTTAGATGTATTTTTGTTTTGTATGTCTGTCTCAGAGAAAGGTTTGTTTCCACTGAAAGATCCCCAGGAGGAGACTACCACTGTCGTCCCATAAACCGGGAGTAATAAAAGTACTACACACACTAAAGTCTTGTCCTCTTTTTATGGGTGTGGGAGGTGAAGTCAGTAATGATTGGAGCAGAGATCAGAACTGTAAAAAAGATTTGATGAAAAAAATCAACCATTTTAAACCAGAAGGACTGAAAAAAAAATCTTAAAGGTCCTCAAGGTCAAAATACAGACTAAAATGAAATGCCAATTCCATTTTGATGAAATATAAATAAATACTCAATCCAACATATACATCGAGGAGTTTAAAAAAAACCTTTATAATATGTACCGTACACACAAAGGACCGCGGTTAATCAATGATCTCGGGAAATCACTCTAGGCTCTCGCTGACGGCAGAGTATTGATCAGTGAACCGCTTCAAAAGTGAAAGTTCTGCAAATGTTCTCACAAAAAACAGCCTCCTTTCCCAAGTTCACTGTCTGCAAATGGGCTGTGGACCACCATATAAACCCAAGCTTTACATGACCAGCATGGACAAGTCCCAGTCAGAGACCTTTGTACCGACTGAGATGTGCTCTACGACTTCTTTAATGACTCCTCAGAGTAATACTAGTTGGGTTTTTTATTATTATTTTTTATTGTTTTCTATTATTTCTGAGGCCTCAGTAATCACACTAATATAATTCTATACGTTCTCTACATGAGCTCCACACAAACCCCTCTTTTTATATTCTATTACAATGCTTCTTAAACTATGGTATGTGTTCCGATGGTGGGCTTCTAGTCCCCTCTAGTGGCATGTTGGGGAATTTGATTTTGTTTCTTTAGCTAAAGAGTGCAAGTACATACAGTAAGTACGTGTCTACGTGTTCCTTTTTTCTTATAATTAAATTACCAGTTGTAGTAGTTTGTGTGCATAATCGGAGAGTTTTCTTCTTCACATACTGTTTGAACAGAGTACGTATGAGGTGCAGTATTCTATTGTTGGTCAGCCTACAGAAGTTTTCTTTTGACTTTTTATTCTTATCTGTATGATTTTCTCTGTGACTTTACATAAAGTCCCTTTATGTGTTCTGTAATTCCTTTAATATTTTCGATACGGTCTGTGGCTTGTGTTATTGTCAGGGTGCGGTTTATAGTTGGTTCTTGTCGATGCTGGCGACCTCAAAAGTATTTTTTCTAAGTTGTAGAACTAAAAGCATTTTATGACTATTCATTTTTTTAAACATAGAGAGGTAAATCTTTAAGTTGTAAAACTAGAAGCATTTTATGACTATTCATTTTTAAACATAGAGAGGTAAATCTTTATTATGTGGTCGTATGAAAATAATGAATTGTGCTTTTTTTTAACCAAATAACAGTGAGATGATGCTGAATCCTGGCTGACACAGTTGGAGTGAGGTGATGCTGGCCTGGGTGACAGACAGGGGGAGAGAGAGAGACAGAACCTGGGCCGGAGCAGGAAGCTGCCGCTGCTGGGACTGTGGACACTGTGGGACACAGGAGCCACGGAACTACGTCGAGGGATTCAACATAATGTAGACCCAGTCGTGTGCAACATTCAGCGGAAAACAGGGGCAGCTGCGGAAGGCTGTTGCGAGCCCGGATAATTCTGCTTAATTTGAGTTCGTTTGATAGAGGAAAATGAAGGAGCTGAAGGGCTGCGGTATGCGCTCCTCGGTGGGCTTTCTGTCCCGCAGAGAGCTCATGGGGCAGCCGCTCATGAAGGAAGAATTCCAGAGGCGCAGGTTTTCCGGCTGCACGAGCCTCTTCAAGAAGGACATGCTCGGACACTTCGGCTGCGTCAACGCCATTGAGTTCTCAAACAACGGCGGAGAATGGCTGGTGTCTGGTAAGTTGACAAATCCACCCCTTCCCTCAGCTTAACACTGTTTTAGATTGTTATAGCATGTTAGCATGCTAACGTGCTACTTAGCTCAGCCAGTCAATACAGTGCTGGCTAAATGCTAAACGAATGCTAAATTAGCTTAGCGAACAAGCTTACGTCAAACGGAACAATCTCCTGCAGCAACAACAGCAGCAGTGGTACCAGCCATCGTAGTGGCAGTACTTGCAGTAATGGCAGTAGTAATTAAGGCCGCAAGATAAACAGAACATTTTGCGACATTTTATAACTGTATTGTATTTTGTCAGTATAACGTGACGTACTTTAAATGAACTAATTTATGGATATATCATGTACCTTTCTTCATAGCAGCACAAATCTAGACCCCGAGTAAAATTAAACTCCTGTTTAACCGAAGAAAATTGAAAATGTTAAATTATAATTATTATAATATAATTATTATATTATAAATTATTTTTTATTGTAAAAAATATTTTATTTAAATAATCATCTTTTATACCCCTAGTGTATGTAGAGGAATTCAATTTATCTGAAATCTGTGTATTACTTAAATCACTTGTTAATTTAATTATATAGTTTAGTCTTATGTGGCAAATAGTGGGTAGTGGTCCAGAGTAGGGTGAATGGGATTAATAGGGGTCATATGGAAAACACTTTCCATACCAGTTTTGTTCGGTCAAACAACAAGATATTCGTAGTTTTTTTGTTGTTGTTGTTGTGGTTTCTCTGTTGACATAGCTGTTTGAAATTAAATGACCATGTTTTTTATGTTGTAAGAAAAAAAGAGATGGAGCTAGAACCAAACCTGTTGCAAAGCCTCATAGTGTCTTCCTATCCACCAACATCTTATGTCCTTAAATTATCAGTTGAATCTACATTAAACCTTTAGACTAACTCCAGTCCAACTAATTACCACCAAACCTCCCCTCTTTTCAGAGGTTAGATGAATAGACTGTGTTTTCTGACAAGAGTTTAACCATAAAAGTAAAGGTTAATGTGGGGTCTAAATGATGACATAATTGTAAAAAGACAACTTTAACATGTTAAATATAGTAAATGTTAATGTGGGGTATAAATGATGACATAATTGTAAAAAAAGACAACTTTAACATGTTAAATATTCAACGTACCTTGCTCTGATTTGAAAATAATTTGTGTCTGTTTATCAACTTTGTGACTTACCTTCTGAGATAAAAACTAAAATTCATTAGTTGTACACTATTTTATTTTATTTTCTTCAGGACATAATTAAGTTTAAAAACATGTATGTGGTCATGACCTTGACCTATAAACACAGAACATGTAAACAGTAATCATGTGTGCAATTAGTAGTAGTATTTCTCTAAATGCAATGCAGCTTATATAAATTCAGAATATTATTATATGCTTTCACCTCTGTATGTAAGTACACATAAAGAGAAAAACATGACGTGAGTACGATGTTGGATCAGTAACTACAGGTAGGTATTGTTAATAATTAACATTGGTTGATAATCTGAAGAGACTCAAATGGACCGTCTCTGTTCATGCATCGGTGTTTACGCATATGTGTGTGAGTGTGTGACCCAAGCTAAAAATATCTTAGAACTTGAAGTGATCGGGAAGAAAAAGAAAACTCTTAGCTGGCTCCAGGCTGTGACATCTGGTATAAGGGCAGCCCTGGGGGGCAGGGTGGCTAAATATTGACTAAGCACTTGTCATTTTGTACATTATATTGAAGATTTTCTTTTTAGGCCAAATGCTGTTCTTCATCGTTTCTTCCACATTTAAAAAATCATCACAAAATTCCTCACATGAATATTTTGATGATCTCCATAGTAGTAGTATTAGTAGAGTATGGTGTTCTTTGGAGGCTATTCCCTTCTTTCTCCAAAAATTGATAGGTTTCTGTTGGAGGCTATTCCTTTCTTTCTCCAAAAATTGATAGGTTTCTCAATACAAAAATAGTTGAGTTAAGTCACAGTTCCTTCCAGTCTTCCTTCTTAAGATTGTCCTCAGCAGACTTTAGTCTGGTCTTGGAAAAGTTAGCTTTTTATTGGCCCCCAACTTCACAGTCCATCACTACTGTACTTTATTTTTACTGGGGATGGCTTTGACTTTTTCATATCTGATACTGCAACTTTACAAAGTATTTGCATTAATCTACACATCATTGTATTTAGCTTTTTATGCACACAAACTACAATTTAAGGTTCTCTTTTGTAACTCAAAGATATCTTTGTATCTATCTATATCTTCAGTTTTAGTTCAAGAGAAAAAAAATCCCCCAAGAACGCAGCTTTTAAAAAAACCACAGGAACATCAGGAGGAAAAGTAGTAGCCAAACAGAAAGGCAACCTATCATTACAACATTGAACCATTTGGTGGAGTGAATTTTAGGTTGTTTTTTTTTTCTATAAATTTATGTATAATCCATCCTGGTCTGCAGGAGGAGACGACCGCCGTGTTCTCCTCTGGCACATGGAAAAAGCCATTCATGCTCGCTCCAAACCTGTGAAGCTGAAGGGTGAGCATCTGTCCAACATCTTCTGCCTGGCCTTCGACAGCACCAACAAGAAGGTCTTCTCTGGAGGTAGGTGCAAGCATAGGTTATCACAAAAATAAAGAAGATAAACGTTGACATTGTTTTGACACATTTTATCCATCAAGTGTACTTATCTTCCCTTTTGTCCTGAATGATTATTCACTTTCACTTTCCTCATTTAAACTTTGGTTTTGGTTCTGGCTCACTGGGTAATAACATCAACAAGAAATATTTGGCCTGCAGCCAAACGTCAGTGCCATCCTTGGAGTTTGCCGTTAGTGTGAAGGGTGTGAGGAGGTTGTGTTCGTTATAAATAGTGTGTAGAAATATTGAATAAAGGATGTTTAATCTAGAGCAGCCGTGCAGAGACAAAGGAGACTCTAAAGATTGATGGATGTAGTGAAAGAGAACATGGAGATGGTTTTTGTTTGGTCAGGAAGATGGGCATACAATGAAGTAGATGTAGACGATCTATTGTGATTGGAGCTGCTGGAAGAAAAGGAAGTAGAAGGATTGAGGAGATGTAGCGAAATCTAATTGTTATTTCCATTCACTACAATTCTGTTTCATTTCTTTCAGGAAACGATGAGCAGGTGATTCTCCATGATGTTGAGAGGTGAGAGAGACTAAACACATTCTAGGCTAGACCAGGTGTGTGGTTAGGTCTGACCTTTAACCCTTACGATGACCGTGTCCTGCAGGAGGGAAACTCTGAACGTGTTCCTGCACATCGACGCTGTCTACAGTTTATCTGTCAGCCCTGTGAACGACAACGTGTTCGCCAGCTCATCTGACGATGGACGAGTTCTCATCTGGGACACTCGTGAGCCGCTGCATGGAGGTACCTGTTTTCTTGGGCAAACACTTAAAACCATTGGTTTTTAGATAATATGTCTCTGAAATTAGGTAAAATGACACTACATCCTGTAAAGTGTTATAATTACGACACTAAAATCTGATTAAAAATGTCACGTCAATCTTATCAATTACAAATGTTAAGGACACGTTGAACAGTTCTGTGTAATCTGTGGAATACGGGTTTACTTCTGTGTATCAGGTCTGTTTAAGATAAAGATAATCTAAAGATTAGGTTTATTGATTGTTAAGTTTAAATTATATATATATAAAAGTTACTCAATAATCTATGCAGGTGTTAAAGTTAGAAAAAAGTTTCAGTAGGTAGTTGTCACCCTCATTAATATAACTGTGGAGTAATTAATGAGATGTTATATATTTAAAAAAGTCTTAAACAATGTAGAAATGGGAATAAAGTTGCTCAATAATTGCCCTATTAAAGTTCACAAATGAAGTCATTTGTTATCATTAGCATTTGAGTCCATCAAGTAGTCGTTGCTTTTGCTTTTGCTTTTGCTTTTGCTGTTGTTGTTGTTGTTGTTGCTGCTGCTGCTGCTGCTGTTGTTGCTGTTGCTGCTGCTCCGGCTCCGTAACAGATTTACAGCATCAGAAGCCGATTGAGATGAAATATAATATTATTGCTGATGTGATAAAAACAGGACGAGTCAGTGTCTAAAATTAACTTGCCCTCAGAGTTTGTGTCTAATGGTTTTTGATGTAAAAGTTGAGAAGCCGTTTGTTCCGAGTGTCATTGCTGTTCTGAATTGTCTTTGTGTCCTCTGGTTTAATGACCGTGTTCAGTCAGACTTGTTTATTAGGTTAAAAAAAATCTCAGTGGATCATTTTACAGGATTTCTATTCTAGATGCCGACCCCGTGACCACACTGGCCTAATTATACATTTGCATCTCAGCAGCAAATACTATCAATGACATCATGCTGTTGAAACAAAGTGTTTGGTTAAGGGCTGGGATGTTAACCTTAAATCATAAAAGATGATTTTGTGGAAACTGTTGGTCTAAAGATCATCACTTTTATTGATGATGTCACTCTTCATGTCCTCCTCCTCGTAGAGCCTTTCTGCCTGGCCAGTTACCCCTCAGCCTTTCACAGTGTGATGTTCAACCCCGTGGAGCCCCGCCTGCTGGCCACAGCCAACTCCAAAGAGGGAGTGGGATTATGGGATATCCGGAAACCCCGCAGGTCTGTCTGGTGTTTTTTTTCTCTCTTATTGTTTGACCCAGTTTTTAAGATCGACCTTTTATTAATCCCTGCAGGGACATTACTGTTTAGGACGAAGGCAATAAAGTAAACCATAGAGATAATAAAAAGCAGGGGAAGCAGTGAGTATTAATAGAAATAATAAAACATTAAAAGCTACCGAAGGACTAAAAGTAGATAAAAATAATTGTGATGCCATAAAAAATGATGTTGCTTTCTTTGCTCCACACTATAAAAGTTTGAAAAGTCACAGGAATTATTATGGCCATGGCTGGCAAAGAGGGCAAGACAGAGATACCAGTGGCTGCGAGCTGAGCAATACTGTACATGTATAACAATGCATTATAATATATGTAAATATATGTGTATATGTGTGATCTATACATATATTTATTAAATATATAATTATATACAATTCAAATGCACATGTATGTTTAAATATGTACGTATACAAATGTGTGTGTGTGTATGTAATTATACATATCGTGTGTGTATACATATATATGTGCACATACTATATATACACCTATTAGTTTATAATATATATATTTCTTATTTTCCTAATAAACAGTAAGATATTGTTTTCTTTAACCCAAAAAAGTAGAAACGATACTTGTCAGTCTTTACAAAGACGATAATTTCAAAAGTTTTATAAAATCTTTTTTTTTTGTGCTTTAGATTTTCTGTGATGAACTTTCTTTCAAAAACTGAGTAAATTTGGGTCAAAGAAAATAAAAAGAATATTTTTTTATGCAGAAGAAGGAAAATGTTTCTTTAAGTATAGCACAAATCTCCTCTTGCAACCAACACATCGTCGTCGTCGTCAAGTGGTTTATTGGCTTTTCTTTAGCTTCATCCAGTGATTTATTTCAGAAATGGAAGCCCATGTCCGTTTATTATGTTTTTATTTATGTTTTGTTCTTGTGGAAAAAAACTCTCTTCAGACTCTGCCCTCTATGCTGACGGCAGTCTGGTTTGTGTCACTAGGTGGCACTGTTGCCTTATCGTAAAACTCACTTGTCGCCTCTCTTAACAGAGGGACCATCTGAGAAAAAACAACGCTAATCTTCAAACCAATAAAATGACTCCTTGGAAACAGCGACTAAAAACCCGGCTGTGTTCGTGTGCGTCGGTGTGTTGTTGATTTACACAAACTGGTGCGAGATTAGATTTAAGTTATGAGAACACAGAGGACAACAGTTTAAATTAAACTCAGTTCTGAGTCACTTCTCCGCCACTGTTGTCTCACTGCTGTGTTTCTTCACTTTATTGTTATTTAATAGAAGACTCTCTGTTCAATATTAGTCTGAGAAATAGGTTTGTGCGCTGGGTACAGATTTGATAATAATTCAGTTAACTTTTTTTTTTTTCATTTAAGCTTCATGAATTTTTTAGCTTCTACCATCATCTCTTAATAACCCCACAGTCACTGACATCACTGAATATTTAAAATGAAGGAAACTAGTGCTAGTTAAATGAGCCTTTAAAGGTAGAAGTGTTGATCAAAGCAATTAGCTACAAGATATCAAAGCTAGCAATATATTAAATACATGTTATTCAAATGTAAAGGTAAATACTGGAGTACGTACGTCAAAGATGGACATAAAAGAGCAAAAATTATTTTTAAAAAAACTCGTAACTAGTAGAGAAAGAGCTAGCTAACTTTGATTGTTTCTCATCTCTGTTGACATGATGTGTTATTGTCCGAACTCTGATTCTCCTCCACTTTCCTTCTAATACGACATTTCTCCTTCCTTAGTTCGCTGCTACGTTATGGAGGAAACATGTCCCTTCAGAGCGCCATGAGTGTTCGCTTCAACAGTACCGGAACTCAGCTGCTGGCTCTGCGTCGGCGTCTGCCGCCCGTCCTCTACGAGCTACACTCGCGTCTTCCCAGCTTCCAGTTTGACAACCAGGGCTACTTCAACTCCTGCACCATGAAGAGCTGCTGCTTCGCTGGAGACAAAGATCAGGTTGGTCTTCACATGATCTAAACCTTAACTTAAACTCAACTGATTTTAGGTCCAGACAGATTTAGAAAATACAGACATTTTAAAGAAATGAGGTCAAATCTGTGGAAACTCTGATCTGTCTGTCCTCCTGCCTTCCACCACTGAAACCCAAGGAGATAATCAGGAACATGTGGATCATGGGTAAAAATAGAAGTTTCTGTATCAGTTACGTGTGTGAAATTGGGACTTTTGTTGGAGGAACAGCTGAGGTCTGTGCTCTTGGTCCATGGTCCTTCCATTGGTCCCGCTCAGACATGACATCATCTCCCAATTATGTTTATTATTTTAACATTATCCTCGTGTTGCTGGAGCTCTCGCTGGAGGATTTTCTACCCCAGACAGGGAGCTGGTTTAAAGGTCAGAGATTTGTGCCGTCATCATGAGGTTAGATACCTGGTATTATTTAATGATCTGATCTGATGATCAATGAACGACAAATGTCAGTTTATTTATCTCGATAATCCACATTTTTAACAAATAGCAATATTTTACTACCAACACACAGTACAATTTCTGCTACTCCTTCAACATTCAAAGATTTCTTTGGCTCCTGGTCACCATGTCTACACCATTTGTCTGTACCAGCATTGTTGTAGCTAATGTTAGCTCTGGTGGCTGTGCTCACAGGAACATGTTCTACAGTGAGGTGATACTGTAGTTCTTGGAGTAAACTGAAGGAGACCAACTGGGAACAAAACTTCTTAACTTAACTTCTTTGTGCATTGACGTCACTCTATATATTCTGTGCAATGTCCTTGTAGCTAGCAACCATACTTTAGGTACATTACCGCCACCTACAGGGCTGGGTGTGTGCTGTCACTATATAAGTCCTAGAATGCTGATGATGTGATGACATTTTTTTTTAAATATTTGTCAGTTATTGTTGTCTAGTAGAGCTGCTGCTGATGGTTTAGTTCAATGGTATTTCAGTTTTTGATTCAACAGTATTCAGAATTCCTCTCAGCTCCAACAGAGGGTGCTCTAAGAGCAGAGCCAGCAATCCTCTCTTCACTAACTGTGGACCAGCATGCCTATTTTATTATGCTGTTAGCATGCAAGAAATAACCTGCAGAAAAATAACTTGTTTGATATTTGGGGAAAGTAAAGAAGAAATTCAACATGTGTTTACGGTACAAATGTTGAAGATGTCATCCATCATAATTTTGTACTACTAAAATGACATGTGACAATTGATTTGTTTTATGCTGGTTCTGAAAGTTCAACAGCTGAAAACTGAGTTTAAAAAGTACAATAAAAAAAAAGAAAATCAGAAGAGGATTAGAGGAGCTCCATATTCATGAATGTATGAAGTGTAAAGAGTGCTCCGTCACTGTACACTAACCACTGTCATGTGTGATGACGTTGCTTGAGAAAGTCCTGACTTCACTGCAGTTCCTCCCAGTCCTGAAGACGTCTTTCATTTAGTTGTCCTTCAGGGATATTTGGGTCCAGTCTTGTGTTTTTGAATTTGTGTTCAAACAAATTTCCTCACCACAGTCCACAACCCCACTCTGTAATCTATGCACTGTATATTTTTCTGTGTGCTGTCATGCAACGAGGCCACAAAACCTTGAGCATAAATCTCTGCTATCTCCACGCTGACGGCCTCGTCAGGAGCATTAAAAGTGTGTGGTGAGAAGTCGGCCGTCTGCCAACGTCACACAGCTGCCGTCGCTGTGCTTGTTTCCACTGCTGCCTCACTTCTGTAGGAAACAGACGGCCTCAGGATTGCAGCGGTGGAGTCTTGGTTAGAGGAAACACTTCTTACAAATTTAGACGGCTTTCCTTTATTGGGCCTTTTAGCAGCTGTGTATCCAGATTATTTCAAACAACAAAACGTGAATGAAGCTCTGTAAAACCTGACACATCGTTCATGTATTACCTTTGTTGGTCTTCAGACCCTCATCGTACCAAATGAAACCTCAGCTATTGCAGGATTTTCTCAGACCTGTGTCACAGCAGAGTTGCAGAGTGGCAGTGTTCTATAGATGTTGGTGGGAAAGGGAGGGCGCGTCTTTAGGTGTGACATTCCACTGTGACGTATCCTCTGGGAACGTGAGGCCTAGCACACAGGTGTTTGAGTCCAGTGTGTGTCATGGGCTGTGGATTTAAACCGATCCGAGTTTCAGTCTGTGTTAAAGGAATAATATGCTCTTAAATCACCCACTGATGGGCCTGTCACCAGAAGTGGAACGCTGCGATATCGCTCAATAAACAAAACTATAAAAATGTTTGAAGGCTGCAGTGGATGTCTGG
This sequence comes from Cynoglossus semilaevis, assembly GCF_000523025.1. Lineage (NCBI taxonomy): Eukaryota > Metazoa > Chordata > Actinopteri > Pleuronectiformes > Cynoglossidae > Cynoglossus > Cynoglossus semilaevis. Next base: position 15,257,580 of record NC_024307.1, read on the forward strand.
CTGTAGCCTGTGCTGTTAGAGCTGTCAGAATTCTGCCAGGTCCACAGGTGGTCCTGTAAAGCGATCTGAAAGGCCAGTCGGAAAATGAATAGACCAAACATTTCCCATTTAATGTTTTTTTTTTTTTAAAAAGAAAACTCTGTGCCTGTGCTGCCTGGTGTGCTGCAACCTAAACTTTTTCACAAAGTTCCACCTCAGACTGGTCCAACTTGGCTAGTGTTAGCCTAGTCTTATGTGGACCTGTGGACACGGCTGCTTTAGATTAAGCTTCATTTCTATTTCATCTGGAATGGAAGGATATACAAATGTGACTGAGCGGTGGATAAACGTCCCCACAGTGACCAGCTCAGTGTTTACAGAAGGAAATTGAAAGCATTTGTTTAAATCATTGGCACACATGGGTTTCAAAGTCTGGACTCGGTGTCAGTCAGAAAGGCAGCAGCATGCTGGTGCCATAAAACGGATGTGCATGAAGTCAGAAATATGTGCCTCCAGGTGTTTAAATGAGATTTGTAGAACATTCTGGAAATATGCTGGGGGAAAGGAAAACAAGGGATAGACGGAGAAGGAAAGAAGAGGAAATGTTTTTAAAACAACCGTAGCTGCACTGCATGAAATCCTTGTTTCTAGGACACACTGACTATTTTTGGTTAAAGTTTTACAAAACCAAGAGTGTTTTTGCACAAATACTGTAATCCTTATCTAATGTGTTGGCTGTACCTAATAACCAATCAGAAGATTCAGAGAAGGGGAGAAAGGTTTTGTTATTGATTCCACTATGACGTTTGCCAAAATACAGTATATTTAAATTATTAGAAGCTGCAACACTCGACACATTTTCTGTCGTTCTATTTGACTATGCACCTGTAGCGCTAATGATTTGGTGAAAGTGCTCCCCCTTTTGGTCTGTTTTTTTTTAAACTCTACAAACTTTGAGGTCCAGAGAAATGACATGCAAACAGAGGAAAGTTGATCAAATCCATTATTATATAGATATTTGGTCACTTTCATTTCTATATCATAATTTTCTTCAAATGACTGAGTTTTGTTACAGACCAAAATAAATTCTATTTAATTTAAAAGGTTTTAAGAAAACATGAAGAGCCAGGAAACTCAAGCTGTAGAACTGATAATAAAAGTCTCAAGTTTATGTGATTTGCCTTTTTCTCGGCACGTACAGACAGTGATGTAAGCTGCTGTGGCAGACGGATGGTTTTTCTATCTGAGTGGAACATCTGTATTTATAAAAGCAGAGATCTTCTCCTCTGTCCAAACGAATTCTCTGTGACAGGTTGGAGTGGAACCATCTGTTTCCAGAGTCTAATGACAGTGGGGATGAGGAGTGGGAGCCGCGTCAGGGTCACACTGTCATGTCATGTCGACGGCTCATTTGATCGCAAATTATGAGACATGCAGCTCCGTTAGGAGACTCCCACAGCACTGCTTACTTTTCCTTTTGCTTTACACAGTACAGAGGTAAACATTTGCTTCTTCCCTTTGTCACAGAGTTATTTAAACGTCTCTGTTTTGACCCCACAGTACATCTTGTCTGGATCAGACGATTTCAACCTCTACATGTGGAAAATCCCCAAGGATCCAGAAGCAGGTGAGTTGGAACTTGTTTATCATAACGGCATTTCTGTGTGTAGTAGACAGCAGTATAATGAGAGAACCATACAGGCAGAGAGGCAGTACAGTAGAAAACAAGCAGCAGCACAGCATCTCTACCATCAAAGGTCGAGGAAACCTAAACAGTAACAGTGAAGTACACCACCTTATCTCCATGATATGTATATGTAGATAAATATATGAGCAAGTAAGTAGAAATATATATGTATATATAAGTAGTTACATAACACAAGACTGTAGATGAATTTATGAGCAAGTAAGTAGAAATATATATATATATATAAGTAGTTACATAACACAAGGTTTGAATATATATCAGTATGGATAACAGTTTAAATATGTATAAAAATTGTCAAACGTTAAAATAAACAGTTTATTATGTATGTTAATAGATTTAAAAAGACAATTTTCTTCCTTTCCTTTGTATTCATGTCATACTGTTCATCATCATTTATGTTTTTTTTAATTTGTCATGTTCTTTTCTCAAATGGCCGTTCCTGATTTAAATTTTTATTTTTTAATTTTTCGACTAGTATTTGAATGTATCACTTCTGACGACAACAACTGATTTGGTTGTTTTTTTTCCAGCTGGTCTTTTATTGACTTGCCCTCATATTCTTAACTAATAAAAAGGACGCCTTACTGTCATTGATTAGCTAAGGCTAATGGCTAAGAATCACATTTTAAACACTGGCAGGACAACAATGGCAACAATGAAGCACCAACATCATGTCAGTGGACCAAAGTTTTTTACTTTATGAAAACACAGTTTGCATTTAGAGAGTCAGAGTCCTGTAAAACGGCTCAGCTTAAAGGTAAAGGTATAAGCGCTGTGAATTGGAATAGCTTGAAAAGTAATTCAATTTGACCTGGGAGAAAAGGCATTTATCTTGACTGCAAGACATTTTCACCGGGGTTAGGAGGTGTCCCATCTGCCCAAACCAGCTGAGAATCTTGGGTAAAAACCCGCACGAGATCTGATTACAGTGGAGGAAAACAATAAACCCAGACTGCAGTGGTTTGTAGCTGCGCTGCAGCACCTGACACATTTATGGATTTTTATTTTCCCTAGAGTTACTCACTCTGAAAGTATGTGCTCTCACTGGACATATTTGGTTTCGTACTAACGGCGTATTGAGAGGATTACGTTACCGCTCCTCAGTCGTATTTCACCCATTGTGTTTTCACTGGTCCTGACTTGGGCTAAAGGATTGTGGCAGTTCTGTTTGTTGTCATCATCATCATCATCATCATCACCATCATCATCATCATCATCATCATCATCATCATCACTGCAGCTCTGACTGTGTCTCATACAAAATAGAAACCACACTGTGTTTTTCTCCCTGCAGGGGGCCCCGGTCGTGTGGTAAACGGGGCTTTCATGGTGCTGAAAGGTCACCGCTCCATAGTGAACCAGGTTCGATTCAACCCTCACACCTACATGATCTGCTCCTCAGGGGTGGAGAAAGTCATCAAGGTCAGTAGAGGAACCACTCGTTCATTCATTCATTCATTTTTCTACTTAATCCTGTCGTTGGCGAGTTCTCCATCACAGGGCCACATATTGAGACCCTTCTAATGACTAGATACAGTATACGACTGCTTGGGTTCACGCTAATACAGTGTACTCCTGTCTTTATTCGACTTGGTCCAAGTTTGAAAGCTAAGTGGCTAATTCACAGAGCCGTTGAGTGATTAACAGAGCCTTTTGTCGTGAGGAGCTGCTGCAGACCCAAGTCAGCAGAAAAGTTCAGTGGAAAACACACAGACAGCTGTGAGACTGTCCAGTCCTCAGTGCAGTGGACATCCACATCAGTGTCGCGTCTCAAAGTCAAATAACCTGACAGTTTTTTTTTACCACTTGAGGACAAATGAATGAGGAATGATGGCAGAGAAAAGTGTGTTTTAACAGAAAGGACAGAGGCTTAGAGGTGAGTCACACTGAGTCAATTCTTCTCCTGCTGCTGCTGCAGATTAATGGAGTCATTAAGGAAATTGTCCCTTAAGTGGACCGTCAAGCATCTGACTGACTGCGACCACACTTGTTGAGGCAGTAGATGTGCCCTTAAGTGAAACATTGATCTCCTGTGACACCGCTGCAGCCGCGGTGCGAGCTCCCTCTCTCTTTCCCCCCCGTAGAGTTGGGTATAAACAAAGATGGATTTCCTTTATCACTGACTTCTTCCTGTGAAAACTGGGTCACACACAGACAGGATGGGACGCTCTGGGAGTATTTCTGAAAGAGAGAAAAAAAAAAAGCCTGAGCTGTGATCTTCTGCCAGGAGTTTCTCAGTGCTTGGAGTTTCACTTAGACCTAATCAGAAGAAGCTGTGAGAGTGATTCTCTGCTGACAGAACTGTTAATTATATTTTGTCAAGGATAAAAAAAAATACAACATTTTTAATAAAACACAGCGGGCAATCGTATGACTCCTCTTTTTCCCCAGTTTTGATTTTATGCATAAATTCAACATCTCCACAGTTGTATCCACTACTTACCTCATCAGTGAACTGAACTGATTCTTTGGCAAAAACAACTTTTAATGCACTGAAACACACACACCACAGTTCCACCTAACACTATATATTCAGCTTAAACACCAATCAGGTTTTATTTGTCGCACATTTGAACTGATGTGACGGTGAGGTGCTGCTGGAATTTCCTTTTTTATTCCAACCTTTCTGTCCTGGTCCAGACAGAATCACTGTGGAAAGCAGTTGTTCCTGTGGCTGTTGACAAAGCCTTAGATTCTCTTTGTGTCAGTGCAGTAACAGGAGCTCCATGTTTTGTACATGTCACTGTACAGAGTGAAAGGTGATCCAGGCCTGAACTCTACATTGGAATAATCAATACCAGGGACATTTTCACACTTTCACAGACCTCCACTCTCCACTGGCTCCTGTTTATTCAACCACTCTGATGTGTTTAAGTCACAGTTCACGAAGCAGATTTTAAAACAACCTTTGTTGACATCTGCCTGACTCTTTCTCCTCCCTTCCAGATGTGGAGTCCGTACCAGCAGCCTGAGAGTCTTGGCGACCTGGAGGGCCGAGTGGAGGACAAGTCCCGCAGCCTCTACACTCATGAGGAGTACATCAGCCTGGTGCTGAACAGTGGCAGCGGCCTGTCCCATGACTACGTCAGCCAGTCTATACAGGAAGACCCTCGTATGATGGCTTTCTTTGACTCCCTGGTGCGCAGAGAGATCGAGGGCTGGAGCTCCGACTCTGACAGCGACCTGAGTGAGGAGGCCATCATGCAGCTTCACGCGCGGGGACGTCGATCCACCCGGCCCGTAGCCACAGCACCTCCAGCTGCTTCAGCGTCTGTGAACCACAGTGACTCTGAGAGCTCTTCTTCGTCCTGCTCTTTGGCTCCGCCCGAAGCCTCAGGAGGGGAGGATCAGTCCAGAGCAGAAGGCGGAACTGAAGTGGAACGACCCAGGAGACGTAGCAGGTTCCCGTGGAATCAGTCTGGGTTCCTCCTGAACGAAGACTCCGACTCCAGCGAGTTTTGGTTGGACCCCATGCCCCGGCCTCGATCCCCGAGTCCTAGGGACAACTCCACCATTTCTAGCCCCGCCTCTTCTCCTTCACTTCCTGTCGGAGCCTCCAGCTCTTCCACGTCCACTTCTAGTTCCAGCAGCGACGATGAAGAGAGACGCAGCGCCGTCAGGCGGCGCAACGTCGTTAGGCGTCACCGTATGAATGTCGTGTCCAGAGCGGGAGACCGACCTGAGCCTGTGCAGGCTCTGTTTTCAGCAGTAGACTCCTGCAGTTACCCGTCGATCGCAATCACCGACCCCTCTTCTTCCTCGTCAGGAGACGAACGAAAGCCTCAAAGTAGCAACAACAAGGAGGAGCAGGAGGAGGACATCGATACTTGTCTGAGTCCTTCTGAGTTTGTGTGTTTGAGCCCAGACCTGTCCCCTGAGAGTCAGGACAATGAGGAAGGATTTGACAGAACTGAGGTGAGGAGACGTTCAACTGCGTCTCCTCGGTCGTTGGACGGACACAGGACTGGAGGAGGAGCTGCTCCAGAGCCGGCTTTGGACAGTTCTGACGGAGGAGAGGAGTGTAACGCCCCGGCAGCTGCAGACTGTAACTCCCAGAATGGACGCAGCCCCGGAGTGAATGGGCAGCACAGGACTGTGGCATCACACGGGAGCGAGAACCGCAGCATCTCCTCGGACTCTGAGGCAGAGACTGGAGACGGGCCTGAAGACCGGAGGTCATGGAGAGAAAAGCGCTCAGCACAGAACGCTCTAAAACGGACTCACGTTGGATCAGAAGAAGCCGAAGCAGGCTGCTCGCCTTCAGAGAAGAAGATAAAAACATAACGACACTCGTTTCACCTCACTGAGGAAGTGGGTTTCTGAGGGATTTTACAACTGGGGTCTTTCATTGTGTGACAATGCAACGCTGTTGAGTAAGAGATGTTCAACAAAGGAAAAGTTCAGAACAGTATCGTCATCGTCCTTTAGGTCAAACCACAGGTGACTTTAAAATATCAAAGAAAGAGCGAAATGTCATTGATAACAATGGTATTTTAATTGAAATGCATTTATTTTTATGCAGAGTCAGTGTTAATTTTTTTTTTCTCAGCCATGTTTCATTGAAAAAAACAAAATGTCCATTCAGGATTCTAAAGCTTCTCCCAAACAGTTACTAAAAAAAAAGTCTTATTAAAGAAAGAAGCATTTTTGATTTCTACACTTTCACACTGAGCTTTAGTCTGAACAGCCTTAGTTTATTTTGAGAAGATTCTTCTTCAGGTGTTTTATGGGTTCCATAAAAAATTTAATTTTGAGAAGATTCTTCTTCAGGTGCCCCCTGTGTTTTATGGGTTCCATAAAAAATTTAAAGAGGAAATCCAACAACTTCAAGCACAGAGTGTTTGTGTTTGATTCCTGTGAAGTAGGAGTCGTCCTTCTGTTTGTAGTTGTGGCCAGGTTGTTACAGAGCTAAACACTGAGGGCAAACTGTAAGATTCTGCTTTTTCACATGGATCACAAAACATTACATTGTCAGGTATTAAGAAAAGTCTGCAAAGACGGACAGGACCATCTCTGGTTGCTGTCCAGATCATAGTTATTGGAGGTGTAGCTGTTTAGCAGCAGCCAACAAGTGGGAAGAGGTGTAGGATGGCCAGACATCAGAGTAATTCTTAGCTTCTCCAACCGCACTGTCAGCAGAAAAGTCTCAAAAGTATTAATCGTCTCCACTGTAAGCAGAAAAGTCTCAAAAGTATTAATCGTTGAGGTAAAAAAATAATAGTAACTTCTGGGGAGGATTCTCCAAGAAAATCATCAGCATCTGAGTGGACTTACCAGCACAATTGCACTGGTCCTGCTGCAAAGCACAAGTAACATTTTCAGCATGAGAAAAAGTGAAAATCAAGTTAAAGGATTAAGTGGAGAGCCCCCTATAGGTTTGACATTGTAACAGCCAGGCTACATTCAAAAACAACTACATCAATAACCAACAATTGTTGTGAGTATTTGTTGAACAACAGATGGATTTCTACCTTCAGGACCGACGTATGTTCAAGTTGTGCAATTGAAATGATGAGTTTTCATTGTCTCCGACAATAATACAGTTCTGTTTTTCAACACTTTGTGTCATTATCTAGCCCTTAGTTCCAGTTCAAGCCAGTTTGCTTTGTTTTGCTGCAAATAAAGACAGATTTGATCCTCAGTAACCAGACCACATCATCTTTGCTCGGCCGCTGCTCTCACCGTGATCGATGACACTGTAGTCCATATCTACAATATACGTGGATACAGGGGAAGAGAAGTGTCGTGATGTTGCTGGTTTTGGGTCCCTCGGTATCCCATCAAGTTACCATGGCAACACTACCAGAGTCTGTGACCCTGGGGAGCTGAGTCTATTTTTTTTTTTTATTATTAGGAGTTAAGACACTTGAGAACAGGAACCTTTTTACAATCTACATTCAGTATCACATTCCATCTGTCACACAATTACGGTATATAATATTATATTTTTACATTATATAATAATATATAATGATTATATATAATCATGTATACAGTAGAAATATGGTGCATCTTGATGAATGAAGAGCAGGCTCACAGTCTTCCTCATCAGATCTGCCCTTATCCTTCGTGGCTCAAGTTTCCTATCAACCTCAACAGTGAATAATTGCAGATGAACAGGAGCAGTTTTCCGCAGCTACAGTTTAACCGACAGTATCTTACTTGTCCAAATCCATGGCCTCATGAGCCTCTGAGGAAACCATCCATCCCCAGTCCACGTCCTCTGTCAGACTCCAGCAGCAGCAGCCAGTAAACCATTACAAAAGAAAAACATCTCCCAGCATCCTCGGCCTCATGAGCTGCTGGTAATCTGAGGGCGTCCAGACATGTAGTTGGCGGAGTTATCGAGCTGTTTGTACAGCTCTGCTGTCAAAATAATTTCCTCCACGTCTTAGAAGTTCTCTGTGTGGCTGTCACTTTATCTACAGGATGTAGACACCCTTCGTTTCACCCTCACACACACAAGGCTCCCCCTGGGAGCAGCGCTCACGTCGGGATATTGTACACGTTAGGGTTGTTTGCTTTTGGCCTGGTGTGTGTGTGTGTGTGTCAGACTGCTTCTGGTTTAATGATTGATTACCTGAAAATTCAGAGTCTGTACACCAGCTGTAACATCCTTCAAAATCACAAAACGATGGATTTTATTTTTTTCTTTTTCCATCATTTTTAGTCCCTTCTGTCTCTGAGGGTTTGATTGTGTTTGTCTGCCACCGTCGGTCACGGCTAAAGCTAAACAATGGAGTTTTTATCAGTATTTGTTCAGCAGCGGTGAACAGTTTCTGTGCTCTTTACCTCCCTTCTACTCTCGGTCACGTTCTCCACCGGGAGGAGTCCAGAGCAACCACAGTCTTTGAGACATTTTACTGGAGCAGAGGAGAAGAGTTTGTCAGATACACCACACTGGTTTGGGAGGAGACAGTATGGCTTTTTAATTTCCTTAAAAGCTCTAAAAATTGTTTCTTCCCTCACTCTGCTTCTCTCCCTCTCTCTCTGGAGTCCTGTGGTCGGACATTCACTCTGGGTTTTTTGCATCACTTCTGTAATTTTTACCATCAAGATTACTGAGGATATTTGCATTATTTTAAAAACAAAAAAAATGTCCCTTTCCCACGCAATTTAGGAAGGATCTGCACTGACCGTAATGGAACATCCTCAACAACCAGACCACTCTACCTAAAAGGTGTGACTGTTTCTCTACATCAGTGTTTTTTACTCACAATTGACTTGATCAGTATAAATCCTTGGCCTGTTTAGTTGAACACAACACTGTTATACTCACAGGAATTGATGAAAGACTTGCTCTTTTTTAGCTTCTATAGCCATCAGTTCCTCCTGTCATTGTTGCGTTGACAAACAGAGACAAATTATTTGCAGTAAAATAAACAAGTTAATGTTTTTGGACCAATCTGACTTTTCAGGGAATGCAAATGTTTTTTGTTTTTTTTTTATCAATCGAGGCTAATTCAGCCCTCTAGCCCGCCCTGGTTCGATCTAGGAGTTCAACCTGTGACTGTCACCTAACAAACCAGAACCCCTCCATATGCTAGGTCCAATTAATAAATGCTAGGTGACTCAGCTTTTACAGTCCCAACAGCAGGTCTGGAGCTGAGGTTATGGTGTGGTAAATGGTCCCCATTGTTCTTAAAGGGTTTTTGTCTGCCCAGGATGAAGAATCCCTCTGGGCTATTTCACCGACCAATCAGTTCACACACAATGTTCTGAGTAGATCTAGAGACTTTCTACTTTGGTAACATCATAAGATACCGGGTCAGTAAGGCCCTAAAACAACAACGTTTCGACTAAATTGGGTTTCAGTCAAGGTTACAGTCTGGAATTTCATGTTCTAGCTTCAGGTTCCTTCCTGTGTTTAACCACAGTCCTACCACAGAGTTGTGCTTCGTTTTCTAAAACTCTCCTCTTAAGGGTGTTTACATTCCTCATCCTGTCCCTACATCATGTATGTCTTTACCCTCTGATCCCAGCTGGGGCAGGCTTGACCACAAATCCAAACAGATGCTCATTTAACCAGGATTTAGAGGCTACACTGCAGGATCCCATACATGGCTGGGCTCGAAAAGCAAGGACACCTCCTGTCAGAATTCCCCTCCCGACATGACTGGAATACCTTGGGAACTGGCCAGAGACCAGACAGAGTTTCCGTACCAGCTTCTTCACATGACCCATTTGTTTTACCAAGCAGAGCTGGACTTTTACACACCACTGATTCATCGCACGGTACTGTCGGATTCTGATGCACTGACATCAAGTCACAGGACGCAGAGAAATTCCCTGTTCTGTGCCCAGTCTGGAGCGTGCCATCAGGATGGCTCGGCACGTTTCAGTGGTTAATTATAATGGGTTAATCCAAGTGATTAATAGGCCGTCCTCCGCAGCTCTCAGAGCATCAGGCTCTTCTCTCAGCTAGGCAATTAGCGCCGTGCTTCCTGCTCTGTAGGCTGGTTTTATTTATTTATTTTTAGTTTTCAGGCTGATGTGCACCCTGTGGGCTGGAGATGAAGCTGTGGAAAATGAATGGAACGGATAAATGATGTATAAAACTCGTTTAAAAAGCCCTTTTTAGCCACAGTAGCACCATCAACAACTCCAGTGCTTGAGGGCTGTCAGCCTGTGGGTCACTCGTTTATTTTATCACTCATTCATTTTAGACCACATTACACTGATGAGACCCAAGATCTTTGATTTTAACCACAAGAGGGCGGTAAAATTAATTTATAATTTTAACTCTGATTGTCCTCTATTTTATCAATACCCGGGTTTGTTTATTGTTTGGTTTTTTAAAAGAATCATTAATTATGCATTGTAGCTGATATCTGGGATCCAGAAGGTTAGCGAGAATGTAGTCCACAAATCTTTGATCCATTGTATAAGCAGAGAAACTTAAACTTAAACTATCCACATCTGGTATCCAAACTCTGCTGGACGAGACATATTTCAGTGATCTGCATGTGACTAACCTTTTTTTTGGACATTAGCATAAGAGCAAAAACTTCTAGACAGCATCCGAAACCCAAAATGTGGGCCACGATTTTCACACAAATCATGGGGTCTACACCTCTTCTTTAAAATGTAGATTCCTCATAGGCCAATCAAGACAGTTGTGTGGGCAACATCAGGGATCAAGAATGTGGGTCTCTTAGATCACATTGAATTTTGTAAATTTGTTTAATTTCAAATTGTCATTTTTGTTCACCCTAGATTAATGAGACAAACCTCTGCGACCTACGTCTGATGTCTAAAATGTGGCCCAAACTGTGCCACACTTTTACCTTATCATGACCAAATGTGTGGTTGGTTTGTGTAATCCAAAATGTGGGTCAAATCTTTCATACAAATTGTGTGTGTTTTTTTCTCTAATATGTGGCCCACATTCCTTTCTGTGGAACAGAAACAGACCAAGTTGGGCCCCTTCAACATTTCTTCTCAACCCCCAGTACCCACACTGTGAGTCTCATTCTTCTGAAACAATGATGGAATTGAAAACTGAAATATCTGGTCCACTTCTGGTATTCAAAATGTGGACCATTTCTGTTGTCTACATTTGCTGTTCACAATACAAAGTCTTCTGACCCAGTCTTGACCAAACACACTTGTGCAACCCACGTTGGATATCTACTGTGAAATGTGTGCCAAATACCCGTGGTTCCAGCTCAGACTGGCAAAAGGTTAACATTTTGTACGTGGAATGTGAGTGACGTTCATATGTCCCTGTCAAATTTGGACTATACCCAAAATGTGGGTCACATTTTTGTTGCTCTGCTCTGGCCCAGGGACGTTTCCTGCCTCTACTTCTACACATAGGAATAAAAGATATTCATTTTTGGGATTAAAGGAGAACTTCTTATAGTTTGGTACTTTTATTTGTACTTGACTTTGTTGAAGTACTACTATAGTACAGTACACATGTTACTGCAGCTGCAGACCTCAGGTCATTGACAAAGAACTGTTTGCTCTTCCCAATATATGAAAGCATACACAGGTCTTCCTGCCTTGTAAGGTAAACCTACAGGACTCTTTCCATTCTCTCTCTCTCTCTCTCTCTCTCTCTCCCTTACACACACACATATATACAGTAAAACACACACACACACCGCCTGAGAGCAGGAAAGATGCCGACATGGGATAGCCCTGCTGACAGTCAGGAGAAAGTGGAGCGCTCTTCCATATATGGACAAACTTCCAGCGGTGGATGTTTGGGAAAGTGATGTCACAGACTGGGAGCAGCAGAGCAGCAGAGCAGCAGACTGCCAGCTCACCTCCTGCTGCTCGCCCTGAGCGAGCCTGCTGGGACACACAGAGAGAAAGAGAGAGAGAGAGGTGGACCAATGAAACTGAAGTCTACTGTATGCCATCATCAGAATACGATCCTTAAAAAGTCTGATGGCTCTTCTTCTTCTTCTTCTTCTTCTTTTTCTTCTTCTCCTTCTTCTCCTTCTTCTTCTTCTTCTTCTTCTTCTTCTTCTTCTTCTTCTTCTTCTTCTTCTTCTTCTTCTTCTTCTTCTTCTTCTTCTTCTTCTTCTTCTTCTTCTTCTTCTTCTTCTTCTTCTTCTTCTTCTTCTTCTTCTTCTTCTTCTTCTTCTTCTTCTTCTTCTTCTTCTTCTTCTTCTTCTTCTTCTTCTTCTCCTTAAAACAACAACTCTGTTACAGAACTCAAACGTCGTCTCCATGCAGTTTTTTTTAATAAACAAAAGACTGAAGCACATGTGATGAAATGTTCTACCTGGCCAACTTTCAAGACTTATTATGGACCATTTCTGGCCCATAATGTGGGCCACTCTTCAGCAATAATGGACCAAATAACCCTCTCTGTGGTGTACCAAAATATGGACCACAAAAGATTTTCTGGTTTATCGTTGGGTCAAAACAATGTGGCCAACTCACTGGATGCTAGTTTTCAGTGCATCATATACCACACAAAACACAAACAAGTGTGGCCTACATTCTGAATACCAGATCTGAACCAGACAAGTTTGTGTGGGATGTGGCCCACATACATTTTCTCTTCTGTAGATAACCATAGATGATTACCAACAAGTTTATCTGGTCTACCTAGATGTCAGAACACCGAACCAAAACATATGACCCATATTCTGGGCATCAGATGTTTACTAGGTTGACCAATCGAGTTTGTCTGGTCCAATGTGACCCATTTTCTTGCTACCAGATGGTTACTACAGTAGGAAGGTTTACAGGTTTGTCTGTTTTGACATAGGGCCAGAAAAGTGTGGTCCACTATCTGGGTACCAGACCATGATCTCCACGACCGTTCGTCTACTGACATGTGATGGGTTGGTGCCCACACTGACCTTTGGAGATAACATATATGGGTCAAACCTGCAAAATCTGGCTGGATGATGACATCACCTTGTCTCCATCTAAACCAGACATGGGCAAACTACGGCCCGGGGGCCAGATGCGGCCTGTTGGGCTGTTTAATCTGGCCCACCAGACTTGTCCAAATGATATCATATTTATTTATAGTATAATTTTACTTCTGCCTTTTCTCTACAGTTTCAACATTTCCCGACTAAATGACATAGAAAAGTCTAAAAGCATATTAGCATGTTAGCCTTTATGCCAGACTTGTACGTGTCATTATCTTAGTTCACACGAACGCTCCATCTGATCAGGACCCACTGATCTGAACCTTTGCACATTTTCTTTTTAGTCTGAGGTTTTAATTTGTGCAGATTGACTCTAATAGTGTGCGTTAAGATGTTAAGATTTTTAAAGCTAACCATACAAATCTCCTCATCTCTCACCACGTCACTGCAGCCAGGTTCACTTCCCTGCTGAGTCCAGATGAGTCTGACTGGGTCACTGGAGGTTATTTCACCTCCATCCACTCAAACTCCCCGCTCTCTTTGGCATTTAGCCGTGTCTGAGCCGACAGATTTCCCTCCTCTTCACCTCTGCCTTCACCCTGTTGCTTCTCTCAGCAGTGAGCTCATCAATAAATGAGAGTCTGCTCGTCCACTGACAGCAGTAAATGCCAGCGCCACAGCAGAGAGCCCAGCTCCAGGTTTGACAGATGAGGCGGTGGCTTCACTTCAGAGACACTCTCTCTCTTGTCACCACGGTCGCCTCCCTTTATCATTTTGATGCAGTGACATTTGTGTTCCGTGGGTCCTTAGAAACTGGCTTCAACACCTAAACCATTATCATTGTTTGCTTGTTGGACTGTGGCCTGACATTTCTGTCTGTGAGGTTTCCAGGTGTCGGCGTCTGAGCGGGAATCCTCGGAGGTCGGGATCATAAACTCTGCTCCTTGTTTTTGTTGACAGGGAAACACGTCTGCCTCCGTCCTCCAGGACTTCTCTGGTTGGTTGATCAGACACAGGTTGGCTCCTGGTCAGCATACCAATGGTTTTCAGCTCAGCCACAGAACCTGTGCCTTTGACGTCTGTGCAAGTCCAAAGGTGAATGAGGTCAATTCTTACCTAATGTTTGAAGTATTATCCACAGCAGTTTAGGGTGTTTTTTTAATCATCAAAGTGACCAATCAACCTAACCCTTCAGGTTATCAGAATGTGGATGAAACCTCGAAAAAACCCACACAGAAACTTCATACAGAAAGACTATGAGTGTGTGTGTTTTTTCTTTTTTAAATATTTTGCTGTAACACAAGAGCACTTTCACTGTGTGGACACACGAGTTCATGCAATATTATCTTTATTGCGCAATATTGTCTTTATTGTGTAACATGCCTTATTGTTATTAATGTGAAATGTTGTTCAATATAGATTTTATTTATGTCATTTTTAACTATTTAACATCAATAAAGTATATTCTTTTCTATTATCATTTTATATCAAATGTACAGTTTAGTCTTTATTATGCAGTATGGCAGATACTCACACGTACAAATGTTGTTGTAGTACATTTGTGAGTCATCGGCTAAATATTTGAACTATGTGTCATACTTTCTGTGCGCGTACATATTTTGGCCCGCGGACCTCGGCTTGTCCACCACCGTTGCTTTTATTTCCCTAAAACCCCTCAGTCAGATTCAGTCAAGCTTGGGCGGTAAGCCTTGACACTGACAGCTCTGCCAGCCAATCAGTTCCAAGGAAGGGCGTGTCCTGTGGGCTGATCCAAACCAATCAGATCCGTCCTTCACTTCAGTTATCGATTCAATTTGTCTGGAGTAAAGTTTTATGCCAGTCCTCGACATTTTGGACCTGCCTTCAAAACCTCGGGCTAACCAGAGAGCGAGACGAGGGAGAGAGAGCGAGGAACAGAGAGAGAGAGAGAGAGAGACGGGGGAGGACCGTTAATTTTATCCGCTCAAACTCGCGCACACTCACGCAGACCGTGTCCGTGTTGAATGCGTGGAGAAGGAGGAGGAGGAGAGATCGGCAGAGTGAGCTGATCCCGATCCTGCTGTTCTACCAACACCACTGCGACCAGAAGCACAGAGAGGACGGGAGCACGGCGGCGGCGGCGCCTTTTTCTCGAACTATTCATCTAAATAAACAGCTAAAAGATCATTATATCATAGAAGAAGAAGTGTTTTTATATGTATTCAACGGCACGCCTGGATAACATGGACCAATATGACGACGACACCGTCTACATGCAGCAGGAGGATGACTGGGACCGGGATATGCTCCTGGATCCTGCCTGGGAGAAGCAGCAGAGAAAGGTGAGACTCTTCCTGCACTTTTCCTTTCCTTCCCACCTCCTCCTCCAACAACCTCCTTCCTTCCTTCCGCGCGGAGGTGTGCGGAAGTGCAGCCGTGGCTCGTCACACACACACACACACACACACCTCATCCACGCTCATTTTCGCCGTTTTTGTGTGTGTTATTTCACA
The DNA here is from genome assembly GCF_000523025.1 of Cynoglossus semilaevis. NCBI lineage: Eukaryota > Metazoa > Chordata > Actinopteri > Pleuronectiformes > Cynoglossidae > Cynoglossus > Cynoglossus semilaevis. The sequence goes on from NC_024307.1 coordinate 15,273,101, forward strand.
GCAGATGAGCAGCTGATCGATCAGCACTGACAGCTGATCGATCAGTACTGACAGCTGATCGATCAGCTGCTGTCCGTCACCTGGACTGACTCTGCTGTGTTCGCTGCAGAAGAAGCTGCTCAAACTTTTTGCTGTTGTTGTTTTTTTTTTTTGTTTTGTTTGTACGTGTCTGCTCTTGTATCCTGTGCTGTGTTATGAAATATCCTGTAGCCATGGCTGCAGCAGCTACAGTACATGGAGGAGGAGGAGGAGGAGGAGGAGGAAGAGGAGAGAAGGAGGCGGCCCCCTCATTATCTTTGCAGAAGGAGGACGTAGAGGAGTAGAGGAGGGGAGGGGGGAGGGGCTGCAGAGAGGAGGGGGATCAGACAGAAAACAATTAATACCTGGACAGACTTCCAGAGCAACAGATGTCAGCCATGCGCCTGAGTGCATATGGTGTCAGAGTGTGTCAGTGACACTGGTCACAACGGTCGTCGTCAGGATGTTTGGGGGGGAGTGAGTGCGTGGGGGGGGGGTCATGAAACTTTAAGGGGTCTCCTGAGGGTCACGGTGTGATCCAGGATTAGATCTGATGTTAGGAGTTTAAATGAGAGTTAAGAATCTAAGGCGCAGAGCACCAGCTGTGCGTCTGTTGCATGTTTTACGGGATGTTTTTACAGTTTTCATTCATTCCTCCTTTACCGTATTAACCTGTTGAATTGGGCGCACGGCGCTGGAGCCAAGGCTGGTAGTCATTGGACGAGGGCGGGGTGACATCCTGGGCATTTCGTCACATTTTTTCCTGGACTGTGGGTGGGGTAGAAAACAACATCGACAACTAGACAGAGACAGACGATCGAACCATTAATGTTCTTGGCGTAAGGCACAAGCGCTAACCACTTCACCACAGTGTAGACACTCCAATTTTGACATTTAATGGACAATGGATGACTGAGATAAGGTCTTACATCAGGTTAGGGTACATTATTTACGGTAACTAAACTACAGTATTGGTTACTTCATTCAAGATAAATCTAGTCTATGGGTTTTTATTGGTTATTGGTTACTTCATTCAAGATAAATCTTGTGTTGGTAACTTCTTTTGTAAGGCTACACCATGAGTTTAGTTTTATTAGTTTAAGATATGATTTTAACTATTAGGGATCATGTTGATGGCCGACGATCTTCTTAGACCTTAACATCTAAGTCATAGCAAAAAACACAAACCTGTTGTTGTGTGTTCTTCTCCAAAGAAACCGTACGGTGTAGGGTTGGACAATAAGGATTTGGTACGACTCTATACGGTTTAGAGTTGGACAATAAGGATTTGGTACGACTCACTGCAGAATCGTGCAACAGAATCCCAGACCTGTGGATCAGAACCACCAGTGTCTGGTTTGACTTGTCTTAGAACTAACGATGAGCTGTTTGAAGGTCTGGTTTGAGGATTTGGTCTGGTGTCCAGGATTTAGATTGGTTTTTATCTTGGACAACTTCAACAACCTCAAGAACACTTTTTGTGTGTAAAAAAACTACCCATAATTCAGAGCCATTGTTCTGAGAACTTCAGGGAAGAAGAGAGGAGAAGATAAAGTACAGAGGTTCCATCAGAATACAGTGAAAGGAAAGTTTTATTTAGTTGGTTCAACTAAAGACTGTATGCACTTGGATGTTTATAGGACCAGTAGGTGTCACAGAAAACAAAGCCTGGTTTAGTTTATGAGGCTGTGGATTAAGTTAGGATAAAGATGAGATTCAATGGGTTAAGGTGAGAAATAAATAAATAAAAAAAAGAAATGATGGTGAGAAATAACCGATATAATGATAACTAATAATATCTGGGAGCGTTATCGTCCCAGCTCTGTCAGGATGAACTCTGGGGTCAGAGTGTCACTGTCTTAATTGTGAGGTCATGTAATGAGGTCCCCAGAACATTCAGGGGTCTTAGAGTGGGTGATTAAAGACTTGGGTTAGGTCAGTCAGTGTTCTGTTTCTTTTATGGTTTAAATGTTTAAATGCTTCTCATTTTTTTGGAACAGAAATGAATATTTCTGCTTCTTTCTCAACTTCCTTGACTGTTTCTTCACTTGTGTCTCTGTTGTCCTATTTTAACCATGTTGATGGGTGTGACCGGGGTTACACTCATGCACCTAACACGTCCATACATTCAGTGCCATCCAGTCCAGCTCTTCTTCATATCGGTCTCCCAGCTGCTGCTGCTGCTGCTGCTGCTGCTGCTGCTGCTGCTGCTGCTGCTGCTGCTCGCTCCAGACTGGCTGTGAATGGTCTGTTCTGGTTTAAGAAGAAGTGCTACTATTTTTTCCCCTCCTTCTCCTCCTTCTCCTCCTCCTCTACTCCAGAGTGTGAGGAAAAAAAATGTGGAAGGAAAAAAAAAGAAAAAAAAGAAAGGCGCTGTGGAATCTGAGTAAGCGTTGTGGTTTGGGCTGGGCTTGTATGGAGCGAGCGTGCCCAAAAATGGTAATAATCAGCCCCGCTCGCTTTCTGCTGTTGGAAAACTTTTTCCCCCAAGTTTCTCCCTTCTCTCCCTCTCTTCCTCTCTCTGTGACTCTGCTGCTCTGCTCAGACAGTATGTGCTCCCTGTTTCCTGGATTATGTCATCGCCGGCCTGCTACTGGTCAAAAGCAAATAAAGGGAAATAAAGGAGAGAGGTATGCAGATATGAGGTCAGGTGTTAGCAGCAGCAGCAGCAGCAGCAGCAGCAGAAAGTATGTGAGGTCCTAAAGCCTTGTTGTAAGACTTGGTCTCAGAAACCCAATAACCTAGTGTTGTGAATAAGAAGAGAGTTTTTTTTTTGTTTTAATCCAAAGCAGTTCTGTAGTTTGACAGAACAGGGTTTTCTACACTTTGTCATTTATCCCTTTAGATGCAAAGTTATTATTACAAGTGCAATTCAACATGGTCACACAGGTGACAAGACAACACTTTGTGTTTCTGCGGCTACAGTGGGAGGCAGTTATCAGAAGTCCATGATGTCATAGCTCTGTCTGTGGACTGATCTGTCTGTGGATCTGTCTGTGGATCTGTCTGTGGATCTGTCTGTGGATCTGTCTGTGGATCTGTCTGTGGATCTGTCTGTGGATCTGTCTGTGGATCTGTCTGTGGATCTGTCTGTGGATCTGTCTCCTCTGTGCTTTTCCTCTGTAAAGAACAGAGTTGGGCTCCATTAGTCAGATGTACGCCTGCTCCCGTCGACAACTGTGACGTCTGCCTCACCTGAGCAATGGAAAAGTCAGATGAAGTGTGACATGACCACTAGGGCAGAGGTGACTTTGAGAATGTATTTGTGTCAGCGTGAACAGCCGTCCATAAATAATCAGATACGGGTCACATGTTGCGGTTAAACTTAATTGGGTTTAATTGGGCCTTCCATTCATGCGTTGCATCTGTAATTTACATTTAAATGTCAAATAATGCGTTTTCACAGGGAGAATTGTCAGAAAAGTGGTGAAGAAAACCATGTGCAGGGTCAGGGTGTGAAGCAGTGAGGATTACTGCAAGCTTGGCCTTCTTCATATTCAATGAGTATTAATAACTGTGGAGGCTCAGCTCAATAGGCTGCTGAGGTCATAAATACATAAATACAAGATATACTGTCCACACACAAAAATCATTTGTTAATATTTATACCGCAACATATGCTTTCAATTTAATTAAATATGAGTATATAAATAAATATAAATATTTGTATAAATATAATTTCAGTTTTATTCAACTCCTATTACAACAGTTGTTGTTGAAGTATGAGGCGTATGAAATAAGGTGAACTGGCTCAACTTGATGAGGATTGGAAGGATTTGTTCAACCTACAGGGAGAAAGAAGAATAACTCCTGTAAGAACAAGGTTGAAGGTTCTGGTTCTGCTATAACTGGGCTAACTTTTAGCCATTTCATGCTTAACATGGCTAACTAAGGCTAATGTTAAAATTCTTTTTACTATATTTTTCAGCCAAATGTTCGCTGTTTTTAGAAATATTAAAAAATGTTGGCAGTGACTGTAGCCGTAAAATATGCTTTTACATATGAACGTTTGGACTAAGACGATAAAACAGAGCCGAACATGTTGAGTTCAGGGCCAATTTAGTGATTCACGTTGGTGCACATCACTCCTGCATTACAGGGAGTGCTTTAAATATTTTCCAATCCAGTGCAAGTCTTAACCTGAACCCCCTCCTGACCCCCCCCAACCCTCATTCTGCCCCCGAGATACCAGGGCACTGGCTGCCTTTCTCCTATCTCTGAATCAGAATAAGCGTAGATCCAGGTGTGTCAGACTCACAGCACCAGAGGACGCTTAAAGCTGCAGCCGAACATGAGGACATTCATGGACATCTACACCCCGTCTCATCTCTGACATTAACACACACACACACACACACACGTGTATTTGTAGTTTGACGTTATTATCGGCTTAAAGCAAAATGAATGAAGTTGGAGTTCAGGTGTTAGCAGAGAAGCTAATTTGTCCAAGGTTTTTTTATCCTTATAAGGATAAAAGAAACCTCCTGTCATTCCAGTCTGGAATCCTCCTACTTCCCATCTCCCACACCCCAACCTCTGGATTCCCAAACCACACCCACATTCCGGTGCTCCGACTCAACAAGCCCAGGTCAGAGATAACATCCTGATCTCTTCACTTTTACCCAAAGACTTCAAGACCTGGAGTCTGATTAGTTCAGTCAGCCATGACCATCGTCAGCTCCTTCCACAGTGAAGGATCGAGGACAGAGTTTCTGTGGATTTGGAATGATTGTTCTGACTGATATGACAGAACTGTTCTCCTGTGTGACACAGCTTACAGTAACTGCCCTGCAGCAAATTAGTCATCAGCTTCTTTCACCACTGAAAAGTTTCCATTCAGTCTCATCTGTGAAACTGTCATATCAGATGTGTCTTCTTCAGATATGGTCTCCCTTTGTCTTATCTTTAAGACAAAAGTGTTTTTGCTACAATTCTGCTTAACTGCAGCCGTTTAGGCTACAGAGTTGTATCTAGAAAAGTGTGATTTCTGGCGTACCTGTCGCTGCTGTCCTGTATTTAATCTTTAAACTATTTCTTTGTTAGGTTTTGATACCTTTGGTCCAACCTTTAGCTGTGCTCTGTGCTAACTTTTTGCTATATGTGGCTGTTTCTGACTTAACTGTGGCTACATTTAAGCAAGTATGTAGCTATGAAATATGCTTGAACTTTATACATGAACTTTCAGGCTAAGTTACAGTTGCTCGTGTCGTTGCCTGCTGTGTTCTACAGTTAGACAAAGTAGTGGTTTAACTGCCAAAAGTTGTGTTTCTGAAACTTCTACTTTTATTTTCTCTGATTAGAAACCATGCAAATAGTAACGTACGACAGGAAACTGACCTCATGCCTGGATGACTGAGCTGATCTTTCATAGTGAGTAAAAGGGGAAAGAAAAAAGAATAAGAAAACTGCAGCGAGCTGCAGCTGTTTACAGGATTGCATAATAGGATGTGTAATGTCAGCTCTGACCACCTCCCAAAACGCTTCCTGTCATCGGATTCCTCTGCTCCCATCATGCACCTTGCACAGGCGCTCTAATAACAAAGGGCGTAGATCACAGACTGACGGTGACAAAGCAGGGAATGTCAGAGTGGATTCCTCTCCTGTGACAGGTGGCTCTGATCGCTGCACTAATGAAGGCCTCGTGGGCTCAAACGCCGCTGCTTTTTTCCTGCATGAAACGCTAACAAAAAGAAGAGTGTGTTCCTGTCTGGGCGCCTGACGTTTGCTAATGTTGACCAGAACCGGCTGAGACAAGAGACAAAATCTAGAGGAAACACTCAGAAGAAAACACTCCACAAAAAACCCCCACCAAATATCTCTGTCTCAGAGAAGATAAAAGGACTTTAAAAAAAAAGAAAGCTACAGCCACATGAAAAATTAATCACTTTTTTTTTAATCCAAGTACGATATTTGACGCACTAGTTTTTCAATGTTTTAAAAAACTGAAAATGTGTACTACAGTACATTCAGTTTAGTACAACATTTAAAGCAGTTCTGGCTCTAGACCTCATCCTCTGGTCTATTCTGGTCCGGCTACAACGTTTGTCAGTACCGGGTCCGTTGTAGCTAACATTAGCTCATCACATCCTCTTAATGCTAATGAGAAACATCACATGACGATGGTTTGGATTTTGGGCAGAAACTGGGTCTTTGCAGCGACCATGAGCCACCAACAAAGACGTGATGTCATTTACTGAATTAATTTCATGACAACAACGTTTGTCGGCCCCAACAGCTAAGGCTGAGCTGTGGTGATTCAGGCGTGTGTTGAGAAGATGTGGTGGAGATGCTGGATGAAGGAACTTCATTCAGAGTTACTGTAGCTTCTAGGAAAGAGGAGGATTCAGATGAAAAGAAGACGAATGGTTGTGGTTTGGGAGATAAGGAGGCAACAGATAGATATCTGCGTTAGACACCTCTGGAAGAAGGAGAAAAATAGATATCTGGGTTAGACACCTCTGGAAGAAGGAGAAAAACCTGTTTCCCTCTCACTCCGTTGACAGTTCCCTCTGTCCTGTAGGACTCAGCTGGACCATAAATCCCATCAGGGGCTCCCCCAGTGAGAGCCAATCACTGGCTGCCGTCACACTGTCAGAGCTCTGTCTTGTTTGTCTTGATTGATGGGGTCACACCCTGGCTGAGAGGCCTGCTGCCCTCCACAGCACGCAACATGGGAAGTTTTATGAGGGTTCTTGTAGCTTCGGCTAAAGGTGAAGTCGCACCTTTTCAAAATGAACACAGAAGACGCTGATTTTTTTTTTCTGGTCTTAAACTAGTTTTAACATACAATAAAACAAACCAAAAATATTTTAAAAAATTTAATACAAGTGTACATACGAGTGTGCCTGTTAAAAATATAGTAGATCAACACTCACAGTATCAATAGTAACGGTAACAGTACTTGTGCGCTTCCCAGTTCACTAATATTCCTATTAATCTGTACTAGTTTGGGACTAAGTTCCTGCTTCACGAACATACCAGTTTATGAATACACCAGCTATAAAAGAGAGTGTACCAGAGTACTATACTTAGTACTAGTACATTAGTTATATACTAGTTCTGCTAATGTTTGCTATTTAAACTTCACTATTTTGAACGCTAGCTAAAATTAGCAGCCTCCTTGATTTAGTACCGTTACAGTAGCTACTTTATGTTTACTTTTAAAAGGCAACACTAATAGTAAGGCACTAGCCAGTGTGTTACACTGGAAAATTTAGTACAACTATCATGTGCTAGTATTAATTCTGCTTAAGGTACAGTAGGGTACATGTACAGTTAGCTAGCTACAGTTAACTGGTTAGCTAGTGTGGCTACTGTATTGTCTCTGGTGACAATAATTACTATTTTAATTTATCAAAGGAACATCAACAGTTTCCACGGAAGAATCCTGACATACACTGTGTCTACAGTTATATACTACATTTACATGTTAGCGATGCGAGCGCATTAGCATGGCGAGGAACACCTGCGTTCAATTATAGCCAGACTGGTCTGCTAGGATGGTTGGACAATGTTGGAAAATGATCTGTAAACGACTCGATTATATTAAACTCTGAACTTGTTGAAAACTACTGAACATTTTAGTTGATGAATTGTGCTGTTCCT
>NC_024307.1:15284165-15288922 GCF_000523025.1 Cynoglossus semilaevis
TTTTTTATCCTTATAAGGATAAAAGAAACCTCCTGTCATTCCAGTCTGGAATCCTCCTACTTCCCATCTCCCACACCCCAACCTCTGGATTCCCAAACCACACCCACATTCCGGTGCTCCGACTCAACAAGCCCAGGTCAGAGATAACATCCTGATCTCTTCACTTTTACCCAAAGACTTCAAGACCTGGAGTCTGATTAGTTCAGTCAGCCATGACCATCGTCAGCTCCTTCCACAGTGAAGGATCGAGGACAGAGTTTCTGTGGATTTGGAATGATTGTTCTGACTGATATGACAGAACTGTTCTCCTGTGTGACACAGCTTACAGTAACTGCCCTGCAGCAAATTAGTCATCAGCTTCTTTCACCACTGAAAAGTTTCCATTCAGTCTCATCTGTGAAACTGTCATATCAGATGTGTCTTCTTCAGATATGGTCTCCCTTTGTCTTATCTTTAAGACAAAAGTGTTTTTGCTACAATTCTGCTTAACTGCAGCCGTTTAGGCTACAGAGTTGTATCTAGAAAAGTGTGATTTCTGGCGTACCTGTCGCTGCTGTCCTGTATTTAATCTTTAAACTATTTCTTTGTTAGGTTTTGATACCTTTGGTCCAACCTTTAGCTGTGCTCTGTGCTAACTTTTTGCTATATGTGGCTGTTTCTGACTTAACTGTGGCTACATTGAAGCAAGTATGTAGCTATGAAATATGCTTTTATACATGAACTTTCAGGCTAAGTTACAGTTGCTCGTGTCGTTGCCTGCTGTGTTCTACAGTTAGACAAAGTAGTGGTTTAACTGCCAAAAGTTGTGTTTCTGAAACTTCTACTTTTATTTTCTCTGATTAGAAACCATGCAAATAGTAACGTACGACAGGAAACTGACCTCATGCCTGGATGACTGAGCTGATCTTTCATAGTGAGTAAAAGGGGAAAGAAAAAAGAATAAGAAAACTGCAGCGAGCTGCAGCTGTTTACAGGATTGCATAATAGGATGTGTAATGTCAGCTCTGACCACCTCCCAAAACGCTTCCTGTCATCGGATTCCTCTGCTCCCATCATGCACCTTGCACAGGCGCTCTAATAACAAAGGGCGTAGATCACAGACTGACGGTGACAAAGCAGGGAATGTCAGAGTGGATTCCTCTCCTGTGACAGGTGGCTCTGATCGCTGCACTAATGAAGGCCTCGTGGGCTCAAACGCCGCTGCTTTTTTCCTGCATGAAACGCTTACAAAAAGAAGAGTGTGTTCCTGTCTGGGCGCCTGACGTTTGCTAATGTTGACCAGAACCGGCTGAGACAAGAGACAAAATCTAGAGGAAACACTCAGAAGAAAACACTCCACAAAAAACCCCACCAAATATCTCTGTCTCAGAGAAGATAAAATGACTTAAAAAAAAAAGAAAGCTACAGCCACATGAAAAATTAATCACTTTTTTTTAAATCCAAGTACGATATTTGACGCACTAGTTTTTCAATGTTTTAAAAAACTGAAAATGTGTACTACAGTACATTCAGTTTAGTACAACATTTAAAACAGTTCTGGCTCTAGACCTCATCCTCTGGTCTATTCTGGTCTGGCTACAACGTTTGTCAGTACCGGGTCCGCTGTAGCTAACATTAGCTCATCACATCCTCTTAATGCTAATGAGAAACATCACATGACGATGGTTTGGATTTTGGGCAGAAACTGGGTCTTTGCAGCGACCATGAGCCACCAACAAAGACGTGATGTCATTTACTGAATTAATTTCATGACAACAACGTTTGTCGGCCCCAACAGCTAAGGCTGAGCTGTGGTGATTCAGGCATGTGTTGAGAAGATGTGGTGGAGATGTTGGATGAAGGAACTTCATCCAGAGTTACTGTAGCTTCTAGGAAAGAGGAGTATTCAGATGAAAAGAAGACGAATGGTTGTGATTTGGGAGATAGTTGGTGTAACAGTAGAGGAGGCAACAGATAGATATCTGCGTTAGACACCTCTGGAAGAAGGAGAAAAACCTGTTTCCCTCTCACTCCGTTGACAGTTCCCTCTGTCCTGTAGGACTCAGCTGGACCATAAATCCCATCAGGGGCTCCCCCAGTGAGAGCCAATCACTGGCTGCCGTCACACTGTCAGAGCTCTGTCTTGTTTGTCTTGATTGATGGGGTCACACCCTGGCTGAGAGGCCTGCTGCCCTCCACAGCACGCAACATGGGAAGTTTTATGAGGGTTCTTGTAGCTTCGGCTAAAGGTGAAGTCGCACCTTTTCAAAATGAACACAGAAGACGCTGATTTTTTTTTTCTGGTCTTAAACTAGTTTTAACATACAATAAAACAAACCAAAAATATTTTTAAAAATTTAATACAAGTGTACATACGAGTGTGCCTGTTAAAAATATAGTAGATCAACACTCACAGTATCAATAGTAACGGTAACAGTACATATGCGCTTCCCAGTTCACTAATGTTCCTATTAATCGGTACTTTTTTTTTTTACTTTCGTTTGGGACTAAGTTCCTGCTTCACGAACATACCAGTTTATGAATACACCAGCTATAAAAGAGAGTGTACCAGAGTACTATACTTAGTACTAGTACATTAGTTATATACTAGTTCTGCTAATGTTTGCTATTTAAACTTCACTATTTTGAACGCTAGCTAAAATTAGCAGCCTCCTTGATTTAGTACCGTTACAGTAGCTACTTTATGTTTACTTTTAAAAGGCAACACTAATAGTAAGGCACTAGCCAGTGTGTTACACTGGAAAATTTAGTACAACTATCATGTGCTAGTATTAATTCTGCTTAAGGTACAGTAGGGTACATGTACAGTTAGCTAGCTACAGTTAACTGGTTAGCTAGTGTGGCTACTGTATTGTCTCTGGTGACAATAATTACTATTTTAATTTATCAAAGGAACATCAACAGTTTCCACGGAAGAATCCTGACATACACTGTGTCTACAGTTATATACTACATTTACATGTTAGCGATGCGAGTGCATTAGCATGGCGAGGAACACCTGCGTTCAATTATAGCCAGACTGGTCTGCTAGGATGGTTGGACAATGTTGGAAAATGATCTGTAAACGACTCGATTATATTAAACTCTGAACTTGTTGAAAACTACTGAACATTTTAGTTGATGAATTGTGCTGTTCCTCTTCAGGCTAAATACACCAAACAAATAAGATGAATGACTACTGCATTAATCTGTATCCATGCCATTTCTTCATCTTCTTTTGTTTAAAAACGTTGCGTTGCTGGTGATTGAAGAAACCTTTCCCAGCTGAGTGCTGAGCGAACGTTTCCCAGTCTGGAAGACATTTTCATGTTATTGTTGCAGTTTCTGTGCGCTGAATACTTTCTCATGTATTTGTTTCTGGACGTTTCTGCCAGTTCCCTTTCATCGAGGGGCCTGTTGTATATTGGGTCTATATTTCTTTAAAAGAATTCTCTCTTTGAACAGTGAAATGAGAGCGATTACCGGCTGTTATCGGAACAGCTCTCAAATACCAGGGCCCTGATGCAAATGTTCTCAGGCTCGAGCTCCAAATTTAGAAATGTTACAGATATCAGCTCTGTGGCTATAGGTCAATAAAATGTAATAGTCTTGCATATATGCTTGTGTGCTTTTCTCCATATGGAAATTATTATAAATAATTAGTTGTGGAGGAATTATTAATCTAACAATCAGATATTGTAATGAATTAATAGCAACATTTGACAGAATAAGAAAAGTTGTTCAGTGTGAATTATTTTGGTCAGTGAATGGTGAAATCAGTGACAATGATGAAGCTAAACAACTAAAGAAATCTTCTGTATTGGTCATAGAATTTCCATCTGTATACTCCGCGATTAATCAGAATTGATTTTCTATTGCAATTTTGGCTTCCCACGATCACACACTACAGCGTTGGGTTGCGTCACCCCCCCCCCGAACACAAACAATAGTTTGATGTTCAGCATGTTTTGAGGAAGAGGAAGCTGAATATATGCTAATATATTTTTTTCTATGTTTGTTTAGATTACGCTGATATGCTGCCACATCGTTTTTGATGTACATTTGTATTTATTATATGCGTATATATTGTAGCCCCATAAGATACAACATTATTTATATTTTTCCACTTAGTTTCTTTTCCATCACTTTAACGGTCAAAAAAAGCAAATTCTCAAATCAGTGAACAATCGTTTTGAATAATGTTAATTAATATTTCAATAAGAACCACAGTAATTGTGATGATGATTGTTGCCATAATCCAGCAGCTCTACTGTAGACTACATTCCCAGATGACCACAGACTCTTGACCTTGTCATCTGCTCTGCTGTGGACTGACTCCATCAGTCTGTTCTACTGCAGAGACGCTCTTTTGGGCCTCAGTTTTTCCCCCTGGTCATCATGGGACATAGAGGTCAAGGTGCATTTCCTTTGCTAAAGCTGTTCAATCTTTCACCATGTCTGGAAGCACAGTCATATGTTTGAACCAGTGTTCCAGCCGTAGGGGGCTTGTGGGAGATCCGTTTACATGTTTCCGAGGAATTCTGCCGCACCACATGGGAAGGATTGGGATGAAGTCCGGCCAGTCTTTCCTTTTGCTAATGCTATTAATCAAAGCACCTACATTCTCAAGTGGGCTCATAGTAAAGCCTGCCTTTGAAGCTGGGGTGGGGGGGTAGTTCGTACAGGACTCTGAGTCCATGTGAACATGTGAGAGCATTAGCTCCTGCTGCTGCTGCTCTGTAGTGGCCGCAGCAGCAGCAGCAGCAGCAGCAGCAGCA
>NC_024307.1:15289635-15297927 GCF_000523025.1 Cynoglossus semilaevis
ACGTAGCCGTAAGCTAACAGTTTAGCAGAGCAGAAAAACTGGAAACAAAAGCAAACAAAATCCGCAAACAGGCAACGCACACTTATGGGACGTGTTATTTTACACAGAGCACGTCATTCTCAACTTTACACATCAGTCTGTTTTACAGTTTTACAGCAGGGCCTGTGTTGTTCCTTCAGGGCCAGGACCCAAAACTGATGTTAATACGAAACCCAGAACTGGTGCCTTGTGTCAACATACACTGCCCTGTTAGTTTGCATTGACTAGTGTAGTAGTATTATATATATATATATATGAATATATGTTAGCATAATTAGCCAAGGACGTAATGAGGAAGCCATTCTAATTTCTGGACAGAGGAACTTCAAGTTCTTTTGTGTGTTTTTGGGCCAGTCAGACATTAGCCAATTATGCTGTGAGCTAATTCACACCTTTTTTTTTTTTTTTTGCATTACACAGAAATCTAATTAAAAACCCAATTCAAAATAAATGACCTTACATGAATGTTTTGAGTCAGGCAGAACGAATTGACCTTCACACTTGATCGTTATTTGTCTATTCATTTATTCATTGTGGTTTTCCATTTTTAACTTTCTAAGTAGGTGGCGTTGGTTTCTAAAAAGAAGCCATAGCTTTAGCTGTAACCAGAGCACATTTAATATCTCCCCCTGGTCTAATCAGGAAGTAGGTCTTCCTCTGCACACTGGGCGGTGTGTCCTGCTTATTTGCACAGCATGTGATAAATGGGCAATTGCAGCATTTGAACAATGAAGGCAGGATGTTTGGTATGGGCTTTATGTGCTCTGTGGGCAATTAGGTCTAATTCAGTGGTTGATCCAACTTCACCGAGGTGAATCATCTTCTCTGTGTGCTCAGCAAGAAGAGGACAAGAAGATGTAGATGAAGTGTTTGATGGAAACGTGGAGGCATAAATCGATCAGTCCATCTGGGTCATAAAGTCCTTGAGAAAAGAGCGGGTGGATATCACCAGGCCAGAGGCTGCACGTTTCCTCATTTGTGAAATAGAACAAATGTCCTACTGAACATCTGGATTTCAATCAGTGGTTTTAATTGATCGTCTGGTCCAGTGGTAGAGTCCACGGTCAATCAATACAGGCTCCCTGCAGGCACGTCCACAGCACGCGCTGATGACTCTCTGCTGATTGTGATACACAAAAACAAACACATTTAGCATCGGCGGCTACGGCAGCTCCGACCGACTCGTCTCCTCTGGTCACTGTGATGTTTCCTGCTGCAGGGTTAGTCCGGCGTTACCTCATTAGCCACCGAAAGGCACAGTTTCCTGCTGCAGGATTAGTCCGGCGTTACCTCATTAGCCACCGTGAACATGCAGCCTCTGTGAAGTGTTCATGGCAGATCTCATTACAAGTTGTACAACTCAGCCCGGCCCTGTGTCTGACGCTCCTGGCTGAGGGTGTAGGTGGTGCCGTGGTACAGTAGGAGCCAGAGTAGAAGCAGAACGGCTGATCACAACTGTGGGCATGTGGTACTGATCCCATTCCCAGAGAGGTCGGAACCCTTCCCTAAATGGAATAAAAGTAGTTGGCATATCAGTACTTTAATCTATTTCTCCAATAAAATGAATGGCCACGATACTTTAACAAGATTGTTTTCTCAAGACAACTCTCTGTTTCATCCACACTGGCTCTGTAAACAGAAAGACGTTTATTGATTGCCACATGATTTGCCCTCTGTTATCTTGAGAACACCTGCTGGACTCACGTTGGCATATACAGTAACTTTGTGAAAGTCTACCAACTCTTCTGGAAACACTTTAGTAGAGGTCCGTGGAGGGCAGTTGTGGACATCCGTCCTTCCCTCTGACTTTACCATGAACCCTTCCTTCCCTATTTTGCGCTCATCATAATTACAACCTCTTTGAACTTCCACTGATCCTGCCGTGGAAGCCCAGAAGAGAAACCCAGATGCCCACATCGTTTTTCTTCGACCTGCAATAAAGCACAGTTACCCTCTGGAAAACGTGGTTTTATGTTATTGTTCGTGGTCAAACACTGGGTTTCCAGTTTCTGAATTCTTTTCCTGTTTCATCTCAGGGATCTATACATTCATCAGTGAAAGCAATAAACTGTCATGTTCATACAGGAAACGGCTTTAAAAAAACGGCTTCTTTCTATCATTATATTATAATGATTTATATTATAAAATTAGAGCAAACATGAAAATTTTAACCAAAGTTGTGACAGAAAATTTGGATTTAGTCCAGTCCTAGTCTTAGTCTGACAGTCTGATAAACTTAACTTCATCTCTGTCCCAATTTAGTCAGTAGAATTTATTTGTTACTTTAGTTTTAGGCCAATAACATTAATAAATGCATCAATAATATAACTTTAGTCGACTCTTTGACTGTATGTCCCGCCTTCTAGCCTACAAATAAAGCTCTGATTGGCCCTGATTCTTTTCTACGTTGTACATGATGAAACCAGTGCTGATTGGATGTCCCTGCCGGATGTTGTGATTGGCTGAAAGTGGTTTTGATTATGATTCCGACTTCAGTCGGACTCACATGTGGCAGTGCTGATCAGGAAGCTTTATTTTGTGTTTGTACCTCGTGTGTAAACAAACACTGAAGCTGAAAAAAAAAAAAAAACCAGACTAAACACCTCAGTCCCATGACCCTTGACCTCCAAATACAACACATAAGAAAATAAATCTGGTTTTTATTTTCTGCTGTTCTGCACCTGAGCTGCTTCCCTGTTCGAGAACCATATGTATGAGATCATAGAGTCTGTGGTTCAGTGTACGGCCTTTAAAGAGCAGTGCTGTGAGAGTCATGTAGTGAGTATCTCAGCATTTTTTTTAAACTAATTTTTTTTTAATTTTTGTTTTTTCACATTTTGTCAATTATTTACCCCCATTTGTCTTTTCCAAAAAAGACAATAGACAAACACAAAAAATAAATTTAAAAAACCAAAAATGTAAAATGACCACCGTTTGTTAAAAACCCACTACAGTGACCTGCTGCAGCATCCACCGACTGAGACTGAGAGAGAGATGAAATAACAGTCGGACGAGTCGAGTCGACTGGTTCTGACTCAGCACAGTAATGTGGTGAAACAAGCTGTGAAGGCTCAGTCTCAAATCTTTAAAAAGACACATGGAACACAGATGAAAGTGGAACCGACCGGAAAGCCAGAACAAAGAAACACAAAAAAAAGGCTGAAAACTGCAAAGATTCTCCCCCCAAAAAAGTGATTTAAAAATGCTGGTTAATTTTCAGACACAATGCAGCAAAAAAGGCAGAGTTTAAGAAAACCTTATAACAGAGCAGTGTTGAGGATATTGTGTGATTAAATTACACATTAAAAAAAACATTTTTCCCATTCTGTTCTGTTGAGTCTGTCTTAATAGAACCCAGACGTCTCTCTTCAACACGTCCTCACAGTCTCAACTTCACCTCGCTGACTTTAAATTTCAGTTTTGTTGATCTGCTCCTCTGCAGTTGTACACCTGTATATGTGTGCTGAGACCAGGTACGTGTACAGAGTTCACAGTCTAGTCTTCAGGGTTTGTGGAAAAAAAACAAAAAAAAAACTGGAAAAATCATTGAATTTAAAACTGTCATTTTCCAGGCCTGGAAACCTAAGTTCAACCCAAAAGTTTTGGAAACGTTGATTTCTTTCTGTAGAACACTTAGTAAATGCAGCCTGTTAGGTTGATTTAAAATTGTTCATGAAATATGTCGTATTAAACAAATGTTTATTTTGTATAAAACTGTACATAAAAATAACATTCTCATTAGGCCTGTTTTTTGACAAGTTTTGAAATAGTTTTATTCCTGTATTTCCTATTCGTTAAGTCATGGAAACGTAATGCAAAGTCATGGAAATGTGTTGGATAAAATGTGAAAATATGAACTCTGAGTCTTGTTGTTCCGTGGGACAATCCTGAACAACAAGATGAGGGAGTCACACACACTCAGGCTGTGACTCAATGAACTCAATTTCTCTTGTGGATTTGCATGCAATTTGTGTTATGTGTGAGATTAGCAAAAAACAGTGCAGCTTTTCCACAGAGTCTACCCTCACACCTGTTTCCTACTGATGCAGTTTTAGAGTAAAATAAAAACAACAACAGTGACCAGTGACTCTGACTCTGACTGAGTCAAGGCCAAAGACCAAGAAGGCACAGACATGGGCTTTTAAATCCTCAACCAGGCTTGACTGTTTGGTTGTCAGGTAGCCCCCCCCCCCATCTTGGTTGCCTTAGTAACCCCCCTAGCGGTAATCTGTTGGGCAGCTTGGTTGCCATAGTAACCGCCCTAGCGTTAGCTGCTCTGCGGCATTTTCACAGACGAGTCGGTCATTGTCAAATGAACTGGACTGAGGAAAGAGCCATTAGCATGGTAGCACACACACACACACACACACACACACACACACACACACATGAATATGCATCAGGTCTGAGCCTCCACAGAGTAAACATCAGTGGCTGCTGTTCTTTGTTTGACTGCATCACTGCTCCGTCAGCACACGCACACGCTCTGAGGACGTGACGGCCTGGACGGCCTGGACGGCCTGGACGGCCTGGACGGCAGTCTGCGTCTTTGGAAACTCTGCCTGAGGTGCAGATGTGAACACCACACGCTGTGTGTTTGTCAGTGTTGACATCATTTTTTTTTTATATTGGCTCCTTTGGGGGGAATTCTCTCATGTATGCTTTCACTTCTGTACAAGTGCATGTGTGTGTGTGTGTGTGTGTGTGTGTGTGTGTGCTGGGTCAGCAGCCAAGGCGATAGATAAGTGTAATGGGACAACTCTGCTGAGTCAGCAGAGTGCAGTAACAGTGTGTGGAGAAGTGCTGCACCTGAGAGACGGCAGTGGTTCAACAGAACTGCACGAAGGAGGGGGTTCCTGATTGGTTAGATCTGGGTCTGTGTGTGTGTGTGTCTGTCTATCTGTCTATACATCCATCCATCCATCCATCCATGCATCCATCCATCCATGCATGCATCCATCCATTTATCCATCTATCATCCATCCATCCATCCATCCATCCATCCATTTATCCATCTATCATCCATCCATCCATCCATCCATCCATCCATGGCTAATTGGCTAAAGAAATCATTATTTTTTTCCCTTCCCCTCAGTTAGAATTCTTATTTTCAGCCGACAACAGAGGAGTGAGTTGAAAGTCTCTCACTGACTTCATTGTTGTGCTGTTGTCGTCCCTTCTCTCACTGCGTCTTCTGTTTTCTGAGGACAACTGTAGGCTTTCCTCGTAGGAGCCTGTTTCCAGCTCATTCTCGGAGAATGCAGTCTTCAAAACTTGGTTTCAGGAATCAGGAAATATCAGTTTATTTTTCTCCATTGTTTCCTCGTGTGTAATATGAATTACTTTCATAGAACCAGTATTCTGTAATTACAGACTTATGTTTGTGTTCAAAGAGGGATTTAAACTTATGAAAGGGCTTGGATTTCATGGCTGTTTAAAAATGTAAACAGTGCAAATAATATTCAGTATACATTCCAAATAAGTTGGAAATTTGAGCTAGGAAGTTGACTGAAATTACTATATTTTAGGTTGGCCCTGAAACCACAACTGCTAGATGTAAAAACAACAACAACAACAAAGTGCTGGAATCAGACCTAGAATGCTAACCTATGTTAGCATACACAACATTTTGGTTAAACTGCTATATTCTTATTGAAGTAAATTTAACTTTAACTAATTACTGTTACTGTTTCATTTCCCAGTCTGTCAAAGCTAATGCTAATGTAGCCTGTTTGCCTTGACTTGACACAGTGTGTTTAAATATAAAAGAAGCCAGTGGCCGCATCATGTATTGCATCTTTAAAGCATCAGGCCCCGTACCGGGGTTTGGGGACCACTGGTCTAAGGTACTGCGTCCATGTCGCAGTCTCCCCTAGTGGTGATGGTTTGAATCTCACGTCTGACGGTAAATTCATTTTGTTGTTGAACTTTTTCTGCGGTGTGGAGAAGTCACTTCCTTTTATTCCTTGTTTTCACAGTCTAAATAAGTCTTCTGGTAATTCAGGACACTGAAGACTCCTTATGTTACAGAGTAATCCCTGATCTTGGGTCTATATTTCGTCTCTGAGCGGACGTCCAGCTCTACCATCAGGTTGTCCTCAGACCTCGTATGATGCCTCTTCTTGCTCTCTTACCATTCACTCATTTGTAAAGATGGACTTCTCTGAGCATCTGTTTGCCAGAGCCAGGCTGCAGCTGTCAGGTGCAGTGTCCAGACAGCAGTTTGGCTCGTCCTCTGTGTCCACTTTGAAATTCAAAGTTTGGATACTGGAGAGCCGGCCCATGATTTACCCCTGGTTCTGCTTCCAAGGCAGGAGGACAGGAACTCTGCCAGACCTTTGTCAACTCTGATCAGCCTCTCATTGTACCATCTGTAGCACGGCTGGATGGCATTTTAAGGATGGGAATCATTTGGAAATTCTTCTCAACAATTGGAAAATACGTGACGGCAATTATTATTCTCCCTGGTTTTTATTGTACGTTCATGAATCAGGGGTTTTCCATCAGGAAATGAACTTAATAAACAGGAAAAAGTCATGAAAATATAGTCTTTTTTTATTATTATTTTTCAGAGGTGCGACGTTGGCGACTGATAGTTGGTGTGTTTGGAGTTTTATAACCAGTAAAGCCTTCTGGGCTTCACTACAGGTTGTGAACATGTCTTTCGTATTATCCAATAGCAAAACAACATAGTGTCACTGTCTTCTTTATATAAGGTTCAGTGCACTCTTCTAGATAGCTAGTCAATGAATGTAGTCAGTCTGAAGTGTGCTGCCAACTTTGAATTTGTCCTGATTCACCAAGTCTGAGTAGATTCTCTGATGTGAGCCGAGCTGTTCATGGCTGCTTATGAGAACCATCTGTTTTTCCGTTCCTTCAAAGTTCAACCCTGTCAAGACAACTGCATTCAGCAGAATAAACTTGATATTGTACTTTTATGGAAATTTACTCTCTCCCGAAAAAATCCATACATCACAACATTTCCATTCGCAAGACATGGGTTGGAAAGAAAACTGACATTTTGAACAACACTGTCTCACTGTTATTTAATACCTGGAAAAATCTGCAACGTCTCATAACATGATGATGCTGAAGTCCGATTTCCTCTGTCTGCAGGGATCTGTATTTGTTCATCCGTTGAACAGTGAAAATCTTGGAAATGTCTTCCGAGTGTGATCAGTGTATTTCCAGCAGGCCCACACTCTCTCCTCAAAGGTCACGATTATTTCCTCTGACAGTTTGTAAACTGTCGTCTGGAGCTCGTTGTCTGTGACAGCTGCACGTCTTCTTCTCCTCTGTCTGCTTGGCAGATTTTTCCTCCTTGTTCATTTTTGTAAAATAAAACAACATCATAAAAAACACTTAGCACCGTTTAAAAACATGTTTATTTAGGCTTAGGCCACATGATGGAAATGTGGTTTGTGTTCTCACCTTCAGCAAGAAAATCACCAGTTTGATGCTCGGGGTTAGCTGATGGTCTGACTGGGTTGACTTTGCCTGTTCTCTCCATGTGTGCGTGTGTTTTCTACAGGTATTTTAGCTTCATTTTCTCTGTCAGTTCTCAGTCATCTTAACCAGTTACATCAAGGACTGGTTAGGTTTGTTGAAGATGTTTAGATGTTTCATCTCTCTCTCATCCAAGAATCTTTTTCAGTTATGACATTCATAACTAATGGATGCAGAAGAATGTAATTGAAACCAATTCAAAATTAAAGCCAGAGCTTAGTCAGAACCAGTTAAAACCAGCTAAACTATAAGAAAAAAACAAACTGAAATCTCTAGTGTAGCCAGATGATAATTATTACCGAACCTTAAACCAGCAACAGTTAGCAGTGAGCCAAAAGGAATCAATAATGGCTTCACCAAATATAAAATTTGGAAAATTGCACATCAGAAATATTATACAAAACAATGTTAAATAATAAAAAGAATAGGAAACGTTGCTAAAAGTCTACCAGGTTAACTAAATGTTAGCCTAGCAAGAGGCTAAAGACAATGATTTTGATGATATTTGTCCATTATCTTGTAAAACTGTTAAAAGAGTGCTTTTGGTCTCCCGTTACCGCACGGCGATGCCTGTCCTATAGGAGATCACAGCGCCCCCTTTTCCAGCACATGATCCTCTAGGGTGCAGTTTTACATCTGGCTTGAATAAACTGTCTAATCCTCCACACATGAGGGAACCATCTGGGAGTCTGCCCGCTGGACGGGTGTAGTACTGTAGCACTTAGCAGCTCTGCTTTCCTGGCAGTG
>NC_024307.1:15297977-15309351 GCF_000523025.1 Cynoglossus semilaevis
GAGAGGCAGCAGAAAATAGACTCCATCTCCCCAGGAGGATCAACGCAGGCTGGATCATTTCCCCTCCGACTCACCCAGACGCTGCTCATGCTCATTACTGCTGTGGCTGTGGGTGGCGTTGGCGTTTTTTTTTAAAGTTGTGGTTTTGATAGTAAAACAAAAGTGGTTGTTGTTGTCTTCCTGCCAAATGCTTCTTGGCTTTTGTCTCTTCTCTTCTGGGTTAATAGAGTGGTTTCCAATGTGGGGGGCACATACCTTAGGGGGTGCAGACCTACTCCAAGGGGGCGCTAAAAGCTGAACGAAGAAATGTCAGTCAAGATCTGGAGCACAAAGCTCAGGGTTGAAGTTTTGTCTCTTGGGAACTGTTCAAGGTTTACAGCCCTTTTATTGAAGATAGTTAAAGATGTTAAAGATGTTGATTAGTGGTGGAGTGTGACTGGATTACAAACTACACTCATTATGTTCAGACTCAATCTGGATGAATACCACTTGTTTTTTGATCAATCAACAATGTTTGACACAATAGGCAGGATTTTACTGTTTAAATACATGTTGGTTGACAAGTGAATCCATGAGTGTCTCCCCCTGTCTGTCACAGAGATTAGTACACAGCTGCCCACAGTGACGTAACTTTACAGTATTCATCCTCGGTATTTACTTCATGGCCTACGGACAAAGTTAAGGTGCACTACTGCCACCTACTGTGCTGGACGATGTGTACCTGCAGATTCCAAGAATTCAGGGAAGTGTGAAAAATACTATGAAAGGCATTATTTTTTAACAGCACTATGGCAGATTCCAAGAAGTGTGAAAAATGAGACGAAAGGCATTATTTTTTAACAGCACTATTTTTTTTGTAATTAATTAATTTAAAAATAACTCTGTGCAACTTGTGGACATTGCAATGATAATATTATATAATATTTATATTATATTTTTTTCCTTTGTCGTTTAAATAAGTTCAGTGTAGTTTTGAATCTGTGAAAGGACTCCAGAATAGTCACCTCAAAAAAGGGGCCCCGTAGAAGTGTTTGGGAACCGCCGGGTTAGTGTTTTAAATAAAGATTCTGGACAGATTTATTTGTCTGTAGATGTTATAGTTGTAATTCATCAGTTTTTGGGGAGGAGGTTGATCAGGACACCAGAGGCCCCGTGGAGGTCTGAGAAACTGGCTGCGGTGATGAAAAGTGTTTTCCTGCGTTCCGTTTTCTGCCAGCAGTATCTCTGCCTCTTCCTGTTCCCTGTCTTACACTTGTCTGTTCAGATGTGGCAGCGCCTCGTACTCATGAGCTGGCTTGTTCTAGTAAAAAGGATTGTACTAATATGGAACTGGCAGACAGGCAGGAAATATTTTCCCTACTGAGGTTGATGAACGGGGGTGGAGAGAGGAATGGAGCTGTGAGCCAGAGGTGGAGAGAGGAACTGGAGCAGGGAGAGATTGTAGTCGTTTTAGCCTGAAATACAAACTGTACGTGTGATGACTTTTTATGGCTGCCATTAATGTGTCAGGACTCAGGACACTTTTTATCTCCGGAGTTTACTGTGATTTCGCAGCAGCTCCGGTGTCAGGAGAGCAAAGCTGGTTTCAACTTTTAAATACGGGTGAAAACAAAACTGTTCCAACTACTGTGTAAGATTCAACATCTGAGTCATTAATCACCGCTGGTAGTGAGAGAACTTTAGTATTTAGTGCCATAAAAATGTAAATAGATTAAGTCCATAGGACATAAAATACCCTGAGTACTGAATAAAAATGTTAAATATTATAGTTTGCTCCAAATTTAAATGTGTGACAATGAATCCTCAAATAAGTAGTTAATGAGTTTAACTGCTAGCTTATGCTAACTATATAAGTTCTCCTGGTTTGATATTGAAAGACGGACCATAAAACGTACGTTTTGTGTGAGTTACGGGACAAACTACTAAACTACATTGAACCTCTACTAGTTTTACTGTCTGGCTGGCAAACGTCCCTGAAAGTGATGCAGGGCAGATTCCAACTGCTCCTGACCCCTGGGGCTTTTACAGCCTGCCCAAGGTCAGGGCATCTGTGGGGGCGGGGAGGGCAGAAGAGCCGGAGAAACGAGGGGAGGTTTGGTGGTGGTGGTGGTGATGATGGTGCTCTCCAGAGTTACGACCTTACAGTTCCTCCTGCCCCGAGCTGGGCATCTTGGGTGGAAACAGATTGTGTTGGAGCTGCAGGAAGCAGACAGATTTTCACTGCTGAGGGTGTTGGTGAGCAGCTCTGCTGGTGCTGCAGACACCTTAACAGCTCAGAGTTTCACAGCACATACTGTACTGACTCAGTATTACACAGTCACACATGGAGTGTACAGGAGGCATGGATGCACAATACACAGCAGAGAACTGTAGTTTCCCAGTTCAAATACTCGCAGGCTGTAAACTGCACTGACGGTTTCAGGGCAGAAGAGGCCGCTCTGCTGAACAGCTGCTGTTGAGGGACATTAGGTTTTAGTGTCTGTCTCCTAATTATTCTAGACATTTCCTGAGGGGTTCCGTCATTAGTTCAGAGAAGTGATACAGATAATAGTGTGTGTGTGTTAGTCCATTAGAATTAAAGGGCTTCACACATACTGTATGCGGTGGCTCAGTGGGCAGGGATCCACCCAAGAGGCACACCTTTAATTCCAACTGTTTGCAGAAAACTTTGACACATTACCAGGCACCGGGCCCTACGAACACAGTGTTGTACTGTATGACTCTAGAATATTACATTTTAGTGTGTAATACCAGTACTGGCCAGTATGATTCTATCATCTATGAGAGTTAGGACTGTCACTTTTCACAAAATTCCCCAAAGAAATAGACGGAGAGAACTCGTCCTGCTCAACCCTTGGTTTAGTTTTCCTGCTAACAGGAACAAAGTTCAGTCAAGGATTACTCAAGGCTGATTTGTCCTTTTTTCTTTTAAATGTACAAATGCATATCTAACCTTTGGCTGGAAAGTCACGTCCCCATTAAGTGTCTACATGGTTAGAGCTGAGTTCATTAGAACTGAAGTCCGATCATTTAGTTTGATCAATAACTGAATCACGTCTGAGAAAACGGCAGAGAAATTGAGGGACGGAAAATTCCTTCTTTCCTTACATTCTGTGATTACACCACCCACTGTGTGGCAGTGGAAATATCTCCATGTATGATCAGCAAAGGAATGCAACAAGTTCACACTGGCTCTCTGTAGGTCTGCAGTTTGTCCGATAGACGTGGTGGAGGAAATTCCAGCACAAGAAAAAAAAAAGCAGTAGTTGAAGCTGATGAAGCTAAAACAGAAAGAGAAAGAGCTCCAGCTGAACCCCAGTCCACCCTGTTGGTAAAGATGCTCCTGGACCTGTCACCTCCTCTGACTATAAATAACCCTCCGTGTGGGGAAAATCCAACGCCTGTGGTTTCATTACAGCGATGGCAACAAAAATCTCCCGGGGTGATGGAGCTGCTGCTCCTCCGGTCGCCCGGCTAACACATTTAATTATGTTAAACTGAGCTGCTGCTAATCCTTCACAAAGACCTGCTGAGAAAGGAAACCAGGGTCACAGTGCTGTTTAAAACTGTGTTGAAGTTTAAGTTGATTTGGTACTGAATTCATGTGCAACCATGAATCCGTTACTAGCTTATGCTAACTGGTTTGGTAGTTTTATTTTTACTATTTTTTTGTTTCGTGTGAGTTACCAACATGTGAGTCCTCTGGTATTGAATCATCAGACTCTCAGTCATTTCAGGGAGCAGACGGTTCCACTGTGGAAGCCGACCTTTTTGCAGGAGACGATCTGTTGTGTCGCCTGTGAGGAGTGCTCTCAGGGCCAGATGTTTACAGCTACCGCACGCCTGCGTTATGACTCTGTTTGTGACGTAACTCTCCTAGCGTCTCCTAGTGACTATCAATGTTTCCAAGAGACTCCTGATGAAAAGGAGAATCCTGTTTTGAGGAAGTGTCATGTGGCCGCACATACAAAAACATGCCTCAGCCAATCAGTGCTTTGCAGCTGCTAGAATGTGACATTTTCAGCCTGTTACTCTTGTAAAAACAACAGTAATCAGACTTTAAAAGCCAGGACGACCTAGACCTTCAAGAGGTGAACACGATGTACAGACGATGGCGGCTAACAGCTTCTCTTGTTATACTTTGAAATGCAAACAAGTTCATTTGGTAAAGGAATAAAAAAAGAACATAAACACCTTTCATAGAAGAAATTCCACAATTTGTTCATTTTTTTTCTAAACAACCAAAAAGAAAGCACGTTTATCCAATGGCTAACTCAAACCGAGAGCCAAAGTTAACTGAAACTGCTAGTTTGTAGTTGCTCTGGTGCAGATTACATTTCTGACCAGATTAATAATTGATAAGGGAAAGAAAAAATAACCCATATAAACCAGACCAAGTGCTGTGGGGCCAGGAGCCAGACTTATTGAACAAGGATATTCTTTTTTTTTTTTATCACGTTCACATTCTCCAGGGAACATTTTGCTGCCTTTTAGTATTTCAAAAAGTGTGAAAATGAATCAAAAAGAGCAAGAGATAAAAAAAAAAAAGGATCCGACTCTTCTGTCAGAAACACAGAGAGAAAACCCGGATCTGCCGAGGCAGCAGAAACCTCCACCTAATGAGTGATTAAATTTTACAGTTTTTACGTTAGCTGCTGACACCGCAGTCTGGATATTTAAAAATCTTTGGCACGGCCTTGGCTAAGAATATTGATTAGGATTAATTGAAATATTTTAGTGCTTGGTTTAAATCACGACAAAGTTATGAGGAGAAGGGTTTCACAGAGAGCGTGGTCGCGTTCCTGCCAACTCCCCATAAATCTGCACTGCTGGTTCTCCTTCTGTCAGTTCCAGCATTGGAGATAAAACACCCTTTAATCTGCTTCCTCTGTTTCTTCTGTGTCTTCTGCAGGATCTGCACTTCATTCAGTGTTTTATTGGTTCTCACTTGGTCACTTTGCCAAAAGCTTAGCGTCCCTGAACACACAGCAGGCTTTGGGTCTGGACAGTGGGTCAGAAATCCAGATTGGGTCGGACTTGTCCATTTTTTGTCAACTGAGAAACTGTCTTTGATGTTTATGGACCTGGACTGGCAGGTGTTCGTCTTTGCTTCTTCTTTTGGGTGTCAGGTCAGAATCCTGAGCCGTGTGATTCTTATTATTCTTTATCCTTGTTTATGCAGCACCTGTTCATGTGTTGCTTATCAACTGAACCACGGTGGTTGATGTTGTTTGTTTTGTTCCTGACCAACACAAACAGTTATGACATCATTTCTCAAATGACTGCAGACTGGACAACTCTGAGGTCCTGACTGTGACGCCTGTGGCCCACGGGCCGCTATTTGAATAGGTAGGCCATGGGCCAATTGTAAATGAACCTCATTCTCAACCACAACGTATCATGGTAGTCAACAAGCCTCACCCCTGTCTCTGTTGTTGTACTTGTATCATTATCTTGTATCTCTTGTCAAATACTCTTTTACTTCTCAGTCGCCTCTTGGAGATAAGATTTTCTTTTGGTTTTCTTTCTTTTCTAGTCTGAAGCACTTTTGTTACTGCAATTCAGTTGGGATCTAGATTTTTTTTTCTATGTGCATTTTTATAGACTCCACCTGGCAGGTGATTAACTCTGCTTCTTCTGAGTGCCTCACCCTCAGATCTGCATCTTGAGCCTTAGGCTTGTCCTTTATGCTCTTTTTTTTAAACTAAGACCTATACGTCTCTTCCTTGCTTTTTTACAATGGAGACAGAAATATATGATATAGAACAATATAACCTATAACCCTGTCACTGCTGTTATTGTCCTGTTGAAAGGCAGGGCTGAATACCATTTCAATTCTCTGTCTTCATCAAAAACCCACAACACGGACTGTGTCGATCTCTGAGTGAAACAGACACAGAGGCCGTTCAGGTCCTGTTGGTTCTTGTAGCTCAACATGACGACCAGCGTTGGTCTTGAACACATTGGAAGTCTTCATAAATTTCAAGATTTATGCCGCCACATTATGAAAACTAACCAGAAGGAGGCGCAGGTCATGTCGACATCATCCACAAAGAGGGACCGTCTGACATTTCCAAATAGAACACAAACAGAATGGCAGCTTCACTGTGACCCATCAACTGAGCGATGCCTTAAATGGAATACAGATTAAATAGAGATGAGCAGAGCGTAGAGAAACTGGTGACCAATTTCTCCCAACAACGCCACCTACAGTATTCTCAAGTCTTAAAGTGTCACAGTTAATATTCCACCCAGTAATGTAGAACCTCCTGCCTCTCCTGGTCACAGATGTTCCACCAGTCCAATCAAGCCGCTCTGCTGTGACTGTTAAGTGGCTTTTGTTTTCTGGGCAGTAGAGGGCAGGCCAGGAGAGGACAGAGCCGGCTTTCATGGATCCCGGGCTCTGCTCCTACAGGTCCTCCTCCTCCTCCTCCTCCTCCTCCTCCTCCGTGGAAACACTGTTCCTGATGTTAAGGCGCTGGCTGTAATTAAGTGGGGAACCCATAAAGAGGCGTTCACAGCAGGGAGTATGTAACGGCCCACTCCTCATGCTAGCTTTTTTGGGGCGGCTGAGATCCTGCTCCAGATGTTTTCCATTAGCATGACTGGGTGCCAGTGATGCCAGAGAATGAGAGGCCCGCTACACCTACCATATACAGTACACAATGCTCCAGTGTGTGGAGGCGCGTTGGAGAGAGTGCAGGACTGGAGATTAACTACAGGGAAAGGTGCACCGACCAAAACCCTTTAGCAAAGCTCACATTTATACTGGGGGGGCGGGGTCACTTTACTGGCCCGAGAACATAAAGTAGTTCCGTTTAGTTAGGCCAGGTTTGATGAATACTAATATTCATAGATCTGGGAGTAATTGACTACTGTGAGTGAATATTATCTTGTGCTATATTTCCCAACACTTTAGTGCAGGGCTGTTCAAATGAACAGGAGCTAACAATAAGATATGGACCAACAAATATATGGACCGTCCTTCCACTTATCCTTTCTCCTTGAACCAGCTGTGGTCTTTTAGTCCTTCCACTTATCCCTTCTCCTTGAACCAGCTGTGGTCTTTTAGATACATACATACATACATACAACTGTGAATTGGATTGTGAGGGACTGAAGGCGGCTGTCAATTGGATTGTGAGGGACTGAAGGCGGCTTCATATTGTTGATGACAACAACTCTCCATCTTATCTTACGTATCTCCCACATCTTCTGTATTTGGTTAAGTAGCACATTAAAACACGTCATCACAGTTTAAACTCTCCGGACCTTGGACAGTGTCGCTGCCCTGGACTGTTACTGTTACTGTTACTGTTACCTGGTGTGTCGGTGTAGCACTGACCGGTTGTTGTCTCTCTTTTCTATGCAGACATTTACAGCGTGGTGTAACTCTCACCTGAGGAAAGCAGGAACGCAGATCGAGAACATCGAGGAGGACTTCAGGGATGGACTGAAACTCATGCTGCTGCTGGAGGTCATCTCAGGTACAACGCTGCTCTTCACAGCATCACCTCACCTGACTGCAGAAACCCAGGATGAGTTTAGCATTTTAAAATCTAAAGAATCGAATGCTCGCACTCTCGTATTTCTCCAATTCAAACCACATCACATCTGAGGTTGGACTGGCCAGCTTTGTCTTTTTAAGATAAAAATGGGTCCAGAATACACAGAAAAATGGAAATTCTTTACCTCAGATTTGACTGGAATGGTGAAAGCAGCTGCAGCA
The DNA here is from genome assembly GCF_000523025.1 of Cynoglossus semilaevis. Lineage (NCBI taxonomy): Eukaryota > Metazoa > Chordata > Actinopteri > Pleuronectiformes > Cynoglossidae > Cynoglossus > Cynoglossus semilaevis. Next base: position 15,305,707 of record NC_024307.1, read on the forward strand.
GAGCCAAACACCCTTGTAAAACCCAGAAGCTGAGGACAAAATAAATAAATGAGACCTCAGGCAGCCACAACCACACACTGTGGGAATGAAAACGCTGTTGATTTTTCTCTCCTTCTATGGTAAGCTATGTCTGGGCTCACCAAAACTCGTGCTGACAGTCGGTTTTTGTCTTGCCAAAAAGAAGCCTGGCAGTAAGTTTTTTGCTTCCCAAAACGACTGCTGACACCTTTAGAAAAACCTGAGCAAGCAAAGTCCAGCACCTAACTAATATGATGAGCTTTTTGGCAAACTCTTTAAGGCACTACAGTACAGTGTCTTAAGCTGCTTTGGCTGCTAAACAAAAGCTGTGCTGACTGTCATTTTCTGCCTACAATAAACGATGACGTTCAACTTCCTGTTTCCCAAATCTTCAGCTGACAGAATTAAAAAATACTTAACTGACAATACGGACTAAAATATACTGTGTATCCGTATACTCAGGTGTGTTGGTGTATTTGTATGTACTGTGTGTTTGTTTCTATATCTGTATGTCTTTGAAGAAAATATAATAAAAATCCACACTGTAATGCTGTAAACAGGACTCTATAGCATTAGCATTTAGCTTAGCTCTGATCATTTCAAACTGTTTGTCTGATTGTTTATATTTTAGAACTTTTTCTTCACAATGTAAAACTAACATATATGCACCAGGAACTTATATATGTGTTCATAAGAAATAAAAATAATAAAATAGGAAAATATGTCGTTTCTTAATGCTAAGCTAACAGTGCCACACTGTTTCTATAAAAGTGAAATAAGTGGGATTTACTGACAAACTTTTATGACTGATTAAACACCAGCCTTAACTGAATTATTTTGGCTTCCAAACGACTCATATATTCCAGTAAAATATAAAAAAAGATGTTTGCAGCTAATGTTGGTACTTAGAGGAAGTGCCAGCCTCATTCATCATGCTGACCGCTACATCTTTATTTTTAAAAGGTGAACGCTTGGCCAAACCAGAACGAGGCAAGATGAGAGTCCACAAAATCTCCAACGTTAATAAAGCACTCAACTTCATCGCAAGCAAAGGGGTGAAGCTGGTGTCCATTGGTGCAGAAGGTAAGGGACAGGAAGTGACTGAACCGACAGGTTTACTCAAGTAAAAGAGCTAAAACCACACCACCAAAACATCCCCAATTAGCCAATCAGAGAGATCGATATCTCCTGTTGTGTTGAGGACGGTTTTGGATCACGTCCTTCGGTCTCCTCCCGTTACCCCCGCAGCTCCACCGGCTGCTGTGCAGTTAATGAGATCCTTATTTCACAGTTTTCCGGAGAAGGTTGTGCTTTGCGGTGCATTTTCTGGGAGTAGATTTTAGGATCAGCAATGCCCTCTGGGTATGAGGCTGCACATTGTTCAGCACAAATAACCCTGGGATGTCTGTTCTTCTCTTCCTCCTCCTCCTCCTTCTCCTCCCATCGGAGCGTAAACAAGTCGTAAGCAGAGTAAACCCTCTTTCTATCTGTCTCTCCGTAGCCGTGAAGCTCTGCCCGTTTCTGAAACAGTTGAAAAATCTAAAGCTGTTTCAGAAATCTGTGTTTGTTTTCCTAATTTCTGTTGGTAGTTTAAGTGTTAATAGTTGAGGTCAGTGGTTTTCAAGGTGTGGGGCGTGTCTCACCTAGGTTGCCGGGGTGGAGATCAGTAGAGATGGAACATGAGGAAAAAGCGATATCATGCAGAACAACATCTCAGGTCATTTCTGAAGCTGTGAAACTCAAAAATGAGAAAGAAATCTCTGGTCATTTCTGAAGCTGTGAAACTCAAACAGTACCTACTTCAGTACCTACTTCAAACTCATTGTGTTTATAAAGGTGAGGGTGAAGTTTTGTTCAGATTGTGTGGGTTTGGTGTCCACAGGAGTGCAGTATGTCAGGGTTCAGTGATAGCTCCCTTTAGCTCTGCTAGCCATGTATAGGACTTAGACTGTTCCCCGTCTGTGCTTCCACTTCAGCTAGAATTCCCCCTGAAGACTGTGTCATTCAGTTCTCTGGAAGTGGACCAGGTTTTTATCATCTCTTACCATTTCCTGTTTGTATTCAAACTGTAATGCAAAACCACATTTCTCCAGAGCAGAAGCTCTAGCTATTTTGGTCGGACGTCTGTTAGAATGACAGTTAGCCAAAGTCTGATTTTTTTTTTTTGCTGGTTTTTATTCACGGTGGTTTCATCACAACAGTAATTATCTTCATATTCATCTGTAGCCGTGTTCTCCTTTTTTTTTAAGATTTTACATAGAGTTTTCTAACCGTCCAGGAAGTTCAAGCTCATCAGTATAAAGATAAATATATTTATGTAGCTATTATACGTACTATAGAGAAGATAAAATAATCCTGTTTTTTCCTTGTAGGTGTAACTGAAGCAGACATTGTCCTGGACTAAAATATTTTTATTTTTATTTTACAAGAAAAATATTTATAATCTGCTATCTGCTAACAAAGGCTCACAGTGGTAGAGATCCTGTAAGGATTATGCAAATCATTTGTCATAAATTGAATTAATATAAAAATACACCGTGGAAACGCTACGGAAAATAGTCAAAATATTTTGTCTTTCTGTGAACACACACTAAACTAAAGTTAGGCCAATATCGAAGGCTAAGTCTAAGTGGAAACACTAGCTTCCTAGAAGTCACGACCTAAACCTAAATAATATCTGAATACCCAAAATTGAACTAAAGTTAGGCCAATATACAAGGCTAAGTCTAAGTGGAAACACTAGCAGAGGAGCTAAAAGTTAGCAAAATGACAGAACGGAATTTGATAAATTCGTCCAAGATCAGCGGCCCACACTGATGGAGAGATGGAGTCAGGACCCTTGACTACGTATATATTATGAAGAAGAATCATTTTGTCGCTTCCTTCAGCAGGGGGCGCCTCAGCTACAGTACAGGGCATAGTGATTTGGACAGGTTGCTTTTATTTATTCAACCCAACCTGGGGTTGGTGGCTTGTTGGAATTGAACCACGAACGTTTTACATGGCAGATGGATGTGAACAAAATACAATTATATATATTTATATAGTTTTATTATTTACACACAGATATATATACACACACACATTGTAAAAATGACTTCCAAAATCTCATGCATATATATGTGTGTATGTATGCATATATATATAAACGTTTGTTTTCTTTTTTATTTGACAGTGTTTACTGCTAACCCTAATGAGAAGCATTAATGACATGTTTTCATTTGTGATGATTCAGTGGTTTGAGTCGTTAATCCATCAGCAGCTTCAGGCTCTGACTGAACTCCACTCTGTCTCCACTCTTTTCACTGTGTCCTGTCAATAATGGACATCGTCAGACGCCTGTTTGTCCCACCTTCAATAATCACTTCTTCCCCATTTAATCCAGTAAAGTCTACGGGGAACGGCGGCTCGGCGGCTGCTGGACTGTGATGGACAAACTGGACAGTGTGAGGTGTCACTCAGATGTTCCTCTGATTTTACGCAGTGTGAAAGAAGAGTTTGGTTCAATTATGAGGTAGAAGATCATGTCCAGAGGAGGTGTGATCTACGGGACTGGTCAGCCGTGGTCAGGGCCACAGATCCTGTTAAGGCAATATAAAACTGTCTCCCCCTCCTCCCCTTCACCCC
>NC_024307.1:15309481-15332978 GCF_000523025.1 Cynoglossus semilaevis
AGTCACAAAGATCTGAGCCTCTGACTGGTCCTCGTCATAACAGCAGCAGTCAGCAGAGTCGCTGGTCCAGGACAGGATTCCAGTCTGATAATCCGTCTGGAATTCTGGTCTGGCTTAAAAGCTTTCAAACCTCTGTCTCTGTTCACGGAGAAAAAAAGACAATGACAAATCCAAAGGTCGATGTTTGTAGTTGACTTGTAAAGAAAGAATTTCTAGACTGAAGAGAATGACATGTTGGATTTATTAGATATTTCATTTGTGAATAAATGAACTAAATGTTAATGATGGATTTCATCAGTGTGGCTGAGTCCACCGTTAGTGCCATGATTAAAAACAAAGACGTTAACACAGCCACCATGTTGTCAAAGACCACAAAAAATATCATATATTTAAATGTGGAACTTTTCTGTGTTCTTCAAACTTCTAGAACTGTGCTGTGTGTTTATCAAAATACTGCGGTGGACTTTACCTTTTCAAAATAAATCATTACAGGATACAGTGAGAGGAATTATGGGTATTCTTTGCAAATCTTTCCCTGAGCCTCTAAGGGTTGAAAAGACACATCATTTAATAGTATTTGTGAATGCAAATATTTTCTACACAGTTGGTGGGATTTGTCTGTTGGAAGTGTTGTTGTAGTACTGAACTGAACTGTGGTTTTAATTCTTTCAATTTTTGCTTTTGTTTTTTTTTTAATCAGAGATTGTTGATGGAAACGCTAAAATGACCCTGGGAATGATCTGGACCATAATCCTCCGCTTCGCCATCCAAGACATTTCTGTGGAAGGTACGCTGCAGTTCATCTGGGTGTGTGTGTGAGTGTGTGTGAGTGTGTGTGAGTGTGTGTTTCTCCCATTCATCCTCACTCAGTGTCAGTGTCAAACCTTATTCATGCTCCTGCGCCAGCTTCACACAGACAGCACACACACACACACACACACACACACACCGTGGAGTGGAGTCGTGTTCATTTAAATGAGAATGTTTTTAAAGAGGATTCTTCTCTCCTGCTCACACACACACACACACACTCACACACACACACAGAGACAACCCGAACCACGCTCCTGTCTCCTCCGTTTAGGTCTGTAGTAGAATCACCGTCTAATCCCATTCAGACGTCAGAGGTGATCAGACCTGATTTGTTCAGGTTGGGATTTAAGCTCAGTCACTTTTGGCGTGTTTTCACTTTCACTGTCGGCACCAGACGGTGAAGCGTATAGCGTGTGCACATCAGTGAAACCAGCAGGGGGCGGAGGGTGAAAGGCACGTTTCCCATTTAATCCACTCCTGCTGAGTCAGTCAAAATAAAAAAACACGCTCCACTGTGTAATAATAATAATAATAATAATAATAATAATAATTCAATTATTATTATTTTGGAGTTTTAAAAGTTAACTCAAATCTTGTCCTGTTATTATAATATCAGGACTTCATTCAGATTTTGCACCTGGTTTTCCAGAAGACGAGGACAAACTTTCTCCGTCTTCTCATGAAATCGTTCTTCTCCATCTGCAGAAACCTCAGCCAAAGAAGGCCTCCTGCTGTGGTGCCAGAGGAAGACGGCTCCTTACAAGAACGTCAACATCCAGAACTTCCATATCAGGTAGGACTCGATAGAAGCTGGTATTCATTAAAAAAAAAAAAAACAACCCGAACCAAAACACTAATTTCCCTGGCACACGGTGAACACTCGTCACTGATAACGAGCTCAGACAGTAGCTGAAACGTTCCCTCAGGCCTGCAGGGGTAATTGGAGCAGGATGTGAGCAGACAGAGGAGGCATCCCCTCACCTGAAGTCACTTTTATTTGGTCTGAATCTCAGTGGGAAACCTGAGCTGCTCTTTGTTTTTACACCTCATGATCATACCTGAGCAGGAGCTCGTTACCACGCTCTGTAAACAACAACATGTGCCGTCCAGCCTGTAGACCAGGAGTTCAGTCCTGTGATGCCTCACAGAGACGTTGAGTCATGAGGTGTAAGCTGTTCATTCATATACTTATAGCCATGTTTGATAACCTTCTACTGCCCCTGGTGGTCACAGTGAGATGACAAGGAAATAGAGTTGGACTTTAGTGGCAGCCATGGTAGGATGTTCTAAAAAAATATCTGTGTCTGTAGAGTTGTTTTCATAACTGGAGGTCAGGGGTTAGATTCTTGTTACATGCTGATGTGCCCCTGGGCAAAGTACTTACTAAAGTGTGTGCTGCAGCCCACAACCACCTTGTTTGTCCAGCAGATGGGGCAAAAAAAAAGTTCAGTCCTGTTTCATTTTACTCATTTGTTCTCCAGGCCACACAGTGGAAGAGTGGTTAGTATCTTTGCCTAAAAGCAAAACGTTTTGCTGGTTTGGCGATGCTGGCGACTGTTGGTCTCTTTGTATTGGGTTTGTACGGCGAGACACTGACCAGTGAGCAGGGACCAGTGACCAGTGAGCAGTGACCAGTGACCAGTGAGCAGTGACCAGTGACCAGTGACCAGTGACCAGTGGCCAATGACCAGTGACCAATGACCAGTGACCAATGACCAGTGACCAGTGACCAGTGAGCAGCTGGTTTTAGTGAAAGGTTGTGTTTTAATATGTGGGTTTTTATGTAGTATCACCGTAGTATCATGTAGTATCATTCCAACTTTGTACAGCCATTGATGAAGCTTTGTTATCAGATGTTCCTGAGAGAACATCACACACCCGGTGTGATCCTCAGATGTAGATGAAAGCTGAGGGGGGTGGAGGTGGAGGTGAGGGGGAGGAGGAGGTGGAGGTGGAGGTGAGGTCATCTAAGGAGAAGGTAAAAAGAGCCGATGATCCCAGAGCAGGAGAGAGAAAAAAAGAGGGTGAAATGTCAGAGCAGAGTCTTTGATGTGGCTCCTGTGTGAGGGATGACAGTCCTGAGAGCATCGGTCTCTACAGATGACAGGAACTCCAGCACAGGGTGAGGATTTCTCTCCCCCTTTTCTGCTGCAGCTTTAGGTATCACCCTGTAAAAGCCCCTCTGGCACGTTAAAGAAAATCCTTTATGCTCCCTAATACATTAAATAACCCACTGGCTGCCAGTAAATCTCCGTGTCGTTGTGAATTTACTGCCATGCTGCATTTAGACTTTCAGCAACGAGGCCACCTATCTGTGAGGCACGGAAGGTTGGACTAAAAATATGTCTTTAAGTAATTACACACCGTCAGCAGCATTGATTTACTGACAAAGTTCCTGCAGTTTTCAAGACAAAGTATGGAGATAGTTGGTGTTATGTCGCCTAACATCCCTTCCCTGCAGGGGGTGCTATAGTTGCAGTTTGAACACTAAGGACTTTGAGGTCAGTGATGGCTTCGTGAAGCTTTGACATTTCCTGCCTATTGTAGTGAAAGTCAGTTCTCCACTCAATGCTTTGAGCATGTTGGTGACACCTGCTGGCACACGAGTTGATGTACAAGCTTTTAAAGATGACGGACATTTGTTGTATTGGTAAAAAGTTACTTAAATCAAAGTAAAATCTAACTAATTATTTTATTATTTTTTTACCAGTAGTTCATCGTAATTAGGCATAGATTTGATATTGTTGGCTCTTTAGAAATAAATGGATGATTTTGTGGCTTTAATTTATTATTTATGAAATTAGTTTAATTATAAAGTCATTTTTAGGGTTTGTGTGCTCTAGCAAATATAACAGAAAAACTCAACAAATATTAAGTATTAATGTAAAAGAGTCCAAAGACTGGCAAATTTGTTAACTTTAAAGCCCAGTTCTGGCTAATGTGCTAACAGCTAACAGGCCGTCAGATTTACACCCTGCAGTGTGTAAATGTGGACCGTGACAGTCATGGAGTTTCACTGGTCTTCTCTCACATTTTTTATGTTCAGCATTTTCTTCTGTAGTTCATATAAATAAACCTGTGGCCGTTGTGTGGAACCTCTGCAGCGTTCAGCACCAACTGGACTCCATAAGGACCGTACATCACAGTGAGGTCATCAACCGCAAAAAAATGACTGTGGAGAATTAAAGCCAAACCAGAAGCAGAGCAGAGAGCCCAGTTTGTTCACAGTAGAACGTCTCAGCAGGTTTTTCTGAACGCGCTCCAGAACCTGGGCCTCAGCAGACAAACCACAATTACTGATTTGGTCACGGTGCTTGAAAATAATTTGGTGGGTCGTTTTTTACCCCAAGTCCAGGGCCGTCAACTTTTTCCCCTTACCAATCTACTTGTCTTTCATGTACACGTATATTCCAAATAATTATATAATACTCAATACTTAAACAGCCGCTAGAGGGCACTCTAGGCTTGTGTACTAGTATCTGCTACTCCTCTAAGTTGCACTTTTTTTTTATCCTTTTGCTGGTGGACAGATCCTTTTGCTGGTGGACAAATGAGGTAAAAATGGTGTTTCCACTTGACCTTCCCTTGAATCACACACGTCTCTCTGTTTTGTCTCTCTCTGTGTCTCAGCTGGAAAGATGGTTTGGGCTTCTGCGCCCTCATCCATCGACATCGCCCCGAGCTCATTGACTACGGAAAACTCCGTAAGGTAAGAGGAACTACACGACCGCTCATGAGATGAAATGAAATAGCTGAAATGGCTGAACATTTGCAAAACATGTACTGTCAAATGGACCGTACATACAGATTTATTGAAACCATAACATTTCAAATTACTTTAAGAGTGTGACTATATTTGTTTGTACAATAACAAAAAAACGATTCTGATAAAACCTAGCAAACGAAAGCTAAAGACCTGGAATATAGCTGTATGAAGTTGAACCAGGTTAACCAAGTTAAGCTAACACTTTGAATTCAAAGAATTTGCTAAAGATGAAAAGGTGATTTGCAATCCATTTTAAAAATAGACCAACTCTGCTAATTCAAAATAATAATCAAATAATAGAGAATACATTAATTGGCTACATACAAATCTGTAAAAATCAGAGCAACTCAGACAGTTTAGCCAGTGACGCCTTCACTGCCTTAGGAAAAAGTTGTCAGTTAAGTGTGTGGTTTTCTGTCAGAAACTTGATTCTCCCCTGTCTCTGCTGTGGACAGGACGACCCCATGACCAACCTGAACACAGCCTTCGACGTGGCAGAGAAATACCTGGACATTCCCAAAATGTTGGACGCTGAAGGTGAGCAGTGACACAGCGTTAAAGTGGTGAGAAAGTCCCGACTCTTTTGTTTCTGAGTTTGTTCCTGTGGGTTCAAATATTTTCTTCCTCAACTCCAGGTTTGGAAAAATGTCTAACGGCCAGAGTAACAACATTTCTTTCTGTGATGTAGCACACGACCCCCACATTTGATACCAAGTAGTTAGCATAGGGTTATGACAGTGATGCCTTTAACGTCCTGGTAAAAAGTTAAATTTTTTTAATGTCCTTAAAGGTTTGATTGTTTGTAAATGGGATCTGTATTGTGCTGATGTGAGCGACAAAATAACCCTAGATCGTTTGGAATGCTACGTTAGCTTAGCCCTCACTCTGTCTGAACTGGACGACCATTGTCTCCACAGGTTTGTTGCTGAATGAACATCTCTCTGCTGATACAGGCAGAGTGAGGAAAATAAATAGTTTTTGAAGGAATTCAAAAGAAATCTGAGGTCTGAACATGTGAGAGCAGACTGAGCTCGTCTCCTGTCACGCCATGTTTCCCTAATGGTCTGTGTTTATTAATAACATAAGACTGTAGTTTGTTTTGGCTTCATGAAGCCAACGGCTCATCACATTCCTCAGGGTAATAACTCAGGAAAGGAGTTCATGGCTATTTTGTAAGGGCTGTAAGAAACTATATTTGGACTTTTGATGCTCAGACGCACAGCTGTACAGACAGGAGGCAGAGCAGACGTCTACTGCTCTAAAGAAATGCTAGCTAACAGCCTGTAATATAAATGACAGCTAGCTCACCTTCAGACCTCTCATTTTACATACAGGTAGACATAAACAACACAGAACATCTGGACCAATCAGACAGCTTGCTTTTCTCTCCACTTCACTGTCATTGTTTATGTAAGAAGTTGAGTTCTACTTCCTGTTTATCCATTACCATCAATCTACCTGTGTAACCTCCTCCACCGTCCACCTCCTCCCTTGCCTCCTCTCTACTCCTGCAGACATTGTGGGCACTGCCCGTCCGGACGAGAAGGCCATCATGACCTACGTGTCTAGCTTCTACCACGCCTTCTCAGGCGCCCAGAAGGTACCCTGGATGCAGCGTGTGTTTCCTCCTCCTCCTCCTCCTCCTCCTCCTATGATTCACCTCCTTCTCCTCACAGGGTTCCTGTTCTATTAGCAGTGCACATCACCTGCTGCGAGGCCTCACTCTCCTGTAGCTTTCCGCATGGTTTATGTCAACCAAGTGCATGATGGGATTTTGACAGACTAAGAGGCAGTGAGCACATGGTCATTTCCTGTTTACCTTTTTGTAACGATCACAGCCTGATTACGTCCACTGGTGCTCCCAGAGGGAGGAGGTGTGGCCGAGTCAATAAGTGATGGTGATTGGTTGGATTGAAGACGTAGTTGGTGAGAAAGAGCAACACATTGACCTGAGGCTTTGTTAAGGCCTGAGGCCTGGTTAAATATTTACATGGTTTGTTATGTCCAGACCAGACACTGACTGATCGGATAAAGAGGAGAGAATTAAATAAGAAGCTGCAGTGAAACACTACAGCTCTGTTTTAATCACTAGCTAAAAATGTTGGCAAATAGATAAAAGTCAGTCAAAAAAAACATCCATCAATAAATACATTTAGAACGTTTTTTTTTCATGTTTTCAAACCAGTCTCTGATCAAACTAAAGGATTTAGAACGTTTTTTTTTCATGTTATCAAACCAGTCTCTGATCAAACTAAAGGTAACCTGGAAATGACTTGCTGTCTCCTCTTGTGATGACTCCCCCTGCTGGCTGCTGGTGTCTCTGCACTTTTTTACACTTGCCTTTTTTCTCCTCTCCTCTCCTCTTCTCCTCTCTTCCTTCCCTTGTGTCCTGGGCAGACATCATTAGCACCTTGAGGCCCGATGAGAAGGCCGTCATGACTTATGTGTCGTGTTACTACCACGCATTCTCAGGCAAACAGAAGGTGAGAAATGATGAGTAAGAAATAAACAAAATGAAATAGAACTGAGTGGACAGATGGCAGGGAGATGTTCAGTGATCATGGAGTGGGTGACACTGACAAAATAATATTAGACTCAAACAACAATACAGAGCCTAATATAATCATTTTAAATACAGTGGTTTCAGTCTTAATTAAAATACCACACCAAGTGTGTTTAATACACTAATACACTCATGTAGGAAGAAATGGCATAACCTACTACAACGTTCCACTACTTTCTAAAAATAAAATATAAAAAATACAATACACTAAATAAAAAAACCCACTGTATCACTGGCACTTAGACGAATATTTGTCTTTCAGTGTTTTGCCAAAGCCTTGTTTAAGGGCACTTTTTATTTGTCAGTGTTTTGCCAAAGCCTTGTTTAAGTCTGTTTGTTCAAAGATAGGTATTTGACACCAGCAGTACTCGAAATACTTACAATCTCAGAGCCAAGTAAATGAATACAATTCTGGAGGTTTTTACATTTGTACAATACTTGGTAACAAGTTTGTGAATCAAAATTGGAAAAAAATAAGGTCTCAATATTGGCCAGCAGTTAAAGTTGATTCTTTTTAAAAGAGCTTGTAGCCCTGAGCAACACGACTGCATCTTAGTTTGACTTATACTACGTCTTTTTTATTTATTTACTACACCCTGGACCTGTTCTCCGTTACATCCCAGGACCACATGTAGAGACAGACAGACAACCAGTAACACATACTTGACAATGAGTGTATTATACAAAATACATGTTATTTAAAGATATAAAACACACCAGTTTTCTCTGAAGTTTGGTTGTGAGCTGATCCCGCCCCTCCACCAATATTTTGCTTCTACTTTTTGGTCTTTTACTTATGACTTCGAGTTGCACTGCTGCCATCTCCTGGCTCTGTTTGAACATGTCCTTCCCAGTAAACCGTCTGTTTTTTTACAGTAATACAATGCAGCAGTATGTTTAAGACTTAAATTTATTGTAAAGTTTAAAAAAGAAAATCTTAGACACATTTTTAATGCAGCCTGAGAAACGAGCTGTGAGCCACAGTCCTGGACTGTTGGGTGATATATTTGATCACCTGATATGAGATCAGAAGTGGAGTCCCATTATCTGTGATTTAAGAAGAGTCCACAGAACTTCTCTAAGTCTTATAATAACAGCACTGCTTCCCTCTGATGTCACGACAGAGGATTTCATAAAGCACTGCTGGCTGTCAGAGCTCACAGTAAACAGACTCAGTTCAAACATTTGCTCACAGAAGCTCGACCTGCTCATCCTCACTCTCCTTTTAAGGCAACTCGCCCGATAGATCTCCCCTTAAAGAAATGCCTCAGACACAGTCGAGTTTCCTCTGTGATCTCAGCACAAAAGAGAAGCTGGAAGCTGTGGGGTTGTGTGTGGATGAAACACAGGTCGGTGAGCTGTGACGCCGTGGAAACCTGCAGTCAGTCTCACTAAAGCTACTCATTCAAAGGCCGTGAGGTCAAATGTCTCTGTGTCAGGTTTTTTTATTAGCCTGAATTCTTCAGTTCTTTTTCTGATCAACTGCATTTATTTCTGAGCTTAAATCTTTTTCACTTTTGCATGAAGCTGGAATCCTGACTTCAACTTTCCTCTGGAATTCTCAATGAATATTCCTCTTAACTCGTATTTTGCTCTGCACAGGGCACAGGGTTAAGAACCACAGACATGTGAGCAGGAATCACTGCTTTATTTCACGTGTGTAGACCGACACACAGTACCTTTGTTAGGAGGTTTGAAGTACAAGCAGCAGCATCTGTGACCTTGATGACTTTAGGAAGCAGTTAATGTCACAAAACTAAGATTGGATAGGATCATCACAATGATGGAAAAATGTAATAATAACAAGAAAAAAGGAACATTCTCAGGTTTTAATTAAAAAAAACAAAAGACTAAAACAAACAAAAGACACAGTTTTCAAAAAATCAAAACTCAAATATCTCTATCTCTACAGCCCAAGTCTTCTTCAGAAAACAGTATTAAGGAAACAAAAGTAATCCAAATAAGTATATTCAAAATAACCAGAAGATTTTTTTTTAAACTTTCATTATACTAAATATATTTTACAGTATTTGGTTCTTTGTCCCATCCTGTACAGACTCCTTCAACAAACCCAAAGAGTGAGCCTAAAACATGTTGTCATGGAAACCCAGATGGTTCCTGCCTTCTCAAAGCAGTAATAAATAAATATAAATGTTCAGGAAGTGTTGTGTCATGGATAAGCCCCATGTTTCCTCCAACTTCAACTTTAGACTGGATCAGAAGTTAGCCAAGCCTCAAGGCTAATGTCCCTGAACTGTCCAAACTGTTACAGTTGTCTTCACTGAGTCTTAATGAGTCTATAAATAATATTGTTAATTTATGTAATTTATGTATGTGTCCTGAGAAAAAGAATTCCAACCAGGCGTCTGTAGCAGAAACTTTGAGCACGGCCATCGAGCACTGTCAGCTGAAAAGACTGGTAGGATAGCCAACAGGTAAGCTAAACTAGCTTGGGGCTAGCTACCATGTAGCCAAAACGCTCCACACGACTATTGAGATAAATATTCAAAAGTTCAATGAAAATAAACTCAAACCAGGTAAACATTAAGAGCCAATGGATAAATGTTTATGTTTTTAAACATAATCTAGTTCATTTTATTGGCTTGAATTTGCAGTTGAACAATGTGAGAAGTAAAGACGGTAAAGCTCAAATTAGCCAAATACTGCAAAGAAAAAAAAAACGTAAACACAGAAAAATGTATGTAAAAATAATATTTTAATGTTGAACATAATTAGTTACAAAGTGGCAGAAAATGACAAACAAAAACAAAAAATAAAAGTTTGCCAATATATAGCTGAGATTAAATAGAGATTGATAATAAGAAATTAAACTGTAATTCAATAATAAATCATCTTTAAATTAGGTAAATCTTATTTGTGGTAAATGTAAACTCATAAATATTTGCAATTGGCCAAAATGAAGAAAAATAAAAGAAATAGCCAAATAATGGTGTGGCTGCAGATCTGTAGCTTCATTTCTCAGGACAACTTTATAGCTCAGCCACGTGGACATGTTTAGATATACAGTAAATGAGTGGAATACTTCACTAAACATGACCATGTTTGTCCCTGCATCTCATTCTGCTCTTCATCACTGCTCTCCCTCATCATCCAGGCAGAGACAGCGGCCAACAGGATCTGCAAAGTTCTGGCTGTGAACCAGGAGAACGAGCAGCTGATGGAGGACTATGAGAAACTAGCCAGTGATGTGAGCACACACCCCTGTCACTTTCCTTTGCACCACACCTGCACCACCATGGTTACCCACGTACTTATCCTCCTCTTCCTCCCCTCTCTCCCAGACCTGGGGTATCTGTGCTCCACTCAGGGGTAGGACTAGAAACCCTACAGTGACTTAATGTTAGTGTTTTTCATGTGTTCTGAATGAAACCCCTGTGTAATGAGGTGGACTTTTCACGTGTTAATCAAATGCAAGAAACCAGATGAAATCACAAAGTCAGGCTGGAAGTTATTAGAATTCTGAGGGAAAAAAACAACTCAGATTTCTATGGAAAACAGCAGAAAGCAATAAAATCAGAGAACTGACACAAAGGGTCAGGATTTTTCTACATAAAAACAACACTTATTGTTTGATGTGCCATACAGGTTTGATGTAAAAATTCTGATTTCTTTTATAGAAAAACAAACATGTTTTTTTAAAATAGTTTGTCCCTTCCTGTAAAGATGAGAAGACAGACAAACGTCAAGAGAATTAAATGTCAAAATGGTCACAAACGGATTCAATTTCAAATTCTAATGAGAAACTATACTCTTATTACTTAGTATTGAGTTTATTTGACAATTCTGTGGACATTACAAATATTTGAACTAAACAAAACAATTTTATTTCATTATTCTGTGGACATTACAAATATTTGACTGAACTAAACAAAACAATTTTATTTCAAATGGTCAATGAGAAAAAATAGAGCAGGTTTTGTTCATTGCAATGAATTATGGAAAACAATCTAATCCAGTCTTTTAACTTCTTTTTCATACATTATTTACATACAACTTCACCCTATTTCTCCATCCAACCATTGATGTTCATTCATTTTGCCCTGTCCTTTTGCATGATTTTTTCTTCTTTTCCCTAAACTTGTTTATCCTCCATATTTTCCTGTCCTTCCTCCCACCTACTCATACACACACACACACACCACCACCACACACACCTCAGCTGCTGGAGTGGATCCGCCGTACCATCCCCTGGTTGGAGAACCGTATGCCGGAGAACACCATGCAGGCCATGCAGCAGAAGCTGGAGGACTTCAGAGACTACAGACGCCTCCACAAACCACCCAAAGTGCAGGAGAAGTGTCAGCTGGAGATCAACTTCAACACCCTGCAGACCAAGCTGAGGCTCAGCAACAGACCTGCCTTCATGCCCTCGGAGGGGAAGATGGTCTCGGTAGGTCAGGGCCACAAACTCTCACTCTGGAAAAACTGAATTCTCTTAAGAAAAAAATGGGGAAAAAAACACAATGTTGTTTTGCAGACTGTGGTTCACGTGACGTCAGGAGAATACTTAGCTTTGTTTCAGTGTTGTCAGGCATAGACAAAGGTAGCAAAAAGCTAACACAGCCAACATTACATTGTAGCTTAACCATAGCTACTGGTTCATCAGAATTAGCTAAAGGTCATGTACCTTTTTAATGAAAGCACGGTTCCCTAAAGTTCCACTCCCCACCTGTTTAACCTCCTTATGCTTTTCCTCCGTCTCTTCAGGACATTAACAATGCCTGGGGTAATCTGGAGGGAGCGGAGAAGGGCTACGAAGAGTGGCTCCTGAATGAGATCCGCAGGCTGGAGAGACTCGACCACCTGGCAGAGAAATTCCGCCAGAAAGCAGCGATACACGAAGCCTGGACTGAAGGTAGTGATGATTCAGTCCTGCTGCAGTGACGTGTAATGGAACCTACTGCCCTCATGTGACCAACCATTGAACTGAAGACGTTATTGGACTAGTCTATTGTTTATCTGCATCATTTATGGTTTATAAATAATGCCAATACTAAGTTTCCCATCACCTCCCCCTGCAGGTAAGGAGGAGATGCTGCAGAAGCGTGACTACGAGACGGCGACTCTGTCGGAGATCAAGGCTCTGCTGAAGAAACACGAGGCCTTCGAGAGCGACCTCGCTGCACATCAGGACCGAGTGGAGCAGATCGCAGCAATCGCACAGGAACTGAAGTAAGAAGACGCAACACTTTGTACACCGTGGACTACCTCAAAAATAATTGTCTCTCCAAGTAGTATTAGCATGAGCTTCATTAAAATACTGCAGCTCAGGCCTGCTCTACAGCTATACCAGTGTATGAAGTACACAACACAAATGTTGGCTGTTGATCAGACGAGGACATACATTTATTTTTCAAACTACATACCACAAGAGGGGGCTAAGTACCCTGCATTTACATGTGCCACAGTTTGAGAACCACTGCTGTAAATAATGAAATGATTTGGGCTCTCTGGGAGCACACATTAAACCGTGGTTGTTATTCACTCTGAATGGCTCTGTGTTTGTGTTTGTGTTGTCAGTGAGCTGGACTACTACGACTCCCCCAGCGTAAACGCTCGCTGCCAGCAGATCTGTGACCAGTGGGACAGTCTGGGAGCTCTGACCCAGAAACGCAGTGAGGCTCTGCAGGTGTGAGGGTTTGAAGAGGAGTCCGTGATTAAACCATGGAGACGAGAATGGAAGCTGAATAGAATTTACAGCTTTAGACACTCGTGTGACACTTGTCTGTGAAGCAAAATGAATCGAAGTGTTATTCAACACTCTGAAGAGACCTTCAAGGGCTCCTCGTGGCTCGAGGAGCCCTTGAAGGTCTCCAGACTGTTTGTGAAAATATTTAAACCCACCTCAACTTTAAACGCTTCCCTTCTCCAGCTCTTTGAAAGGTCATACATAAAATGTGCTGTCTGTGAATTTGCCTTTGAGAAAGAGTTTGTTTATCCTCCACAGAGAACCGAGAAACTGCTAGAAACCATCGACCAACTGTACCTTGAATTTGCCAAAAGAGCGGCGCCGTTCAACAACTGGATGGAAGGCGCCATGGAGGATCTGCAGGACACCTTTATCGTTCACACCATCGAGGAAATCCAGGTGAGTGGAGAGAGGAACACGGAAATAAATATGAGATTCAAGCAGCATGAAAACACACCTCGTGTTGGACAAAAAGGCAAAACTTGATTTAATCTGAGTCCTATTCTTCAGCATTTCTAAATAATAAATACAGTAAAAAAAAAGTACTCAAAACTAGCAGGATGTACCTAATATACTGGCCTGGACATGGTTTTTAGCATGTACTGAAAATTTCTTCTAAAAAATTTTAATGACCATAATAATTGGAAACAGAACAAAAGAGCACCACATGGTGGCAGGAATGGATTTGTGTGCGAGTTATTAGATCCTAAAAGAGCACCACATGGTGGCAGCAATGGTTAGTGCTCTTGTCTTACTAGAAGATCCCTGATTGGCTGATTAAATCCATGGTCTTGTTGTGTGGACTTTGTCCAAAAATGTGCAGATAAGAATAATTGAACAATTGTTCATCCCAATCTCTGC
This sequence comes from Cynoglossus semilaevis, assembly GCF_000523025.1. Lineage (NCBI taxonomy): Eukaryota > Metazoa > Chordata > Actinopteri > Pleuronectiformes > Cynoglossidae > Cynoglossus > Cynoglossus semilaevis. The sequence continues at coordinate 15,323,195 of NC_024307.1, forward strand.
ATTTAACACAAGTAGATGTAATCCAACACTGCTATGCTGCTATGCTAACCTGGAATGCTCACTATAGTACTATATTGCTGAGCAACCTCTGATCTGTGGGGAGGTACAGCGCCCCCGGAGGTTTTGAACAACGCTGTGTTTTCTGTGTCTCAGGGACTGAGCACGGCCCACGAGCAGTTCAAAGCCACGCTGCCAGAGGCGGACAAGGAACGTCAGGCCATCCTGGGAATTCACAACGAGATCGCCAAAATCGTGCAGACTTACCATGTGAACATAACCGGAACCAACCCGTACACCACCATCAACCCACAGGAGGTCAACGCCAAATGGGACAAAGTAAGACATTGACTCAAACACAGAGCGTGTCAGTGGTCTGCTGCAGCTCACTCCAGTCCTCGTTGGTAGAATATAAATTCTGCCGTCTATGAGTGGGGAAAAAAACCAAACATTGGACAAACAACTAGAAAATGGAAACAAATATTTTTATTGTTTATATATACAACTGGAATCAGCCCAGCGTCCACTGACGTGTTGTTTCTGGCAGCATTTTGCAGCATTCAGTCAGTGCAGCCACACTGGCTTTTTGTTGGCCTTGTCTCACGCTGCGACACGAGAGTTTGCTTTGAAATTGAAAATATTTTTCCGTTCCTTTCAGTTTCTATTTGTAGCCTTGAAAATGTTTTTCTTTTCTACTCCAAACCCACTGAAGCTTACCCTCAGCTGTTCAATGTTGATGGATTGTCATTGAGTTTCCCTCCTGTCTCTGAACAGTCGCTGTTGAATCAGATTTTAGACGAGAGGTGAAACATCTTCAACCGTAGCCAGTCAGGTTTCCTGGGTGACTGAGAACGTTGACACACGTCTAATCACGTCAGACTTCAGAGAGCTTTGATGAGCGTTGTCTTTGATGAGAAGATGAGTTTTATGTGAAGCATCGTGTTTTCTTCATGTCTGACTCCTGTGTCCACTGCAGGTCAGGCAGCTGGTGCCACAGCGTGACCAGGCTCTAATTGAGGAACACGCCAGACAGCAGAACAACGAGCGTCTGCGTCGACAGTTTGCCAACCAAGCCAATGTGATTGGGCCCTGGATCCAGACCAAGATGGAGGTCTGTTAGAATTTTAGAGCGATGCCGGCGGAAACGTGTCGTCCACAGGTCCCTTGTACAAACTCCTGTGTGTGTTTGTGTGGCTGCAGGAAATCGGCCGCATCTCCATGGAGATGCACGGCACCTTGGAGGACCAGCTGACGCACCTACGCCAGTACGAGAAGAGCATCGTCAACTACAAGCCAAAGATCGACCAGCTGGAGGGAGACCACCAGCTGATTCAGGAAGCTCTCATCTTTGACAACAAACACACCAAGTACACCATGGAGGTGAGAGTTCACTGCATGGCTGCTCTACTCTGTGACTCTCCACTCAACATGAAAATCTTCATCGTATGGTGTGTGTGTGTGTGTGTGGGGGGGCACCATAAACCCCTCAAACCCCCGCCCCCAAACTAGTGCATAGTAATGATTCTTCAAGAAGTTTATAAAACATGTAACAGCTGATAATTTAGTGGAAAATATTTTAATGTCCATTAAGGTCTGTAGAAAATACTTCTGCAGTTAAATCTCCTCAGAACAGAGAACAGCAAGAGCGCCTCCCAGTGGATTCTGCGATTTTTTTAAAATTAAAACCCTAATTCATTTAAAAAAAATGTCAATTTACATTGAGATAAAAATATATAAGTTAAGCTGCTGTTACAATTATAATAGAAAATAATAAATAGTGCTGTGTTTGTGTACTTTACAACAGAGGTCTTGTTTTACTGTTCAAAACAATCTTACAATCTAAAAACTTCTACTACATTTATTATAATAAACTCATTTTAAAAAGTAACGACACCACTTTAAACAAACACTTAAACTGCAAACATGATCAAATCTGTATCCCTCCTGTAATCCTTCTGTACCAACAGTGGTCTGTGTACCCCTGTTTGGATTGGTTTAAGAAAAAAACAAAAAGAATGATTAATCAAAGGTCTCCTCTGTTGTCTCCTTTAGAATAAAATAGAGTTTGATTTTTTTCTCTCTTGGTTCGTCCTTTGTCAACCCCCATGTCTCTCCTCATGTCTCGCCCCATGTCTCTCCCCTGCAGCACATCCGTGTGGGCTGGGAGCAGCTCCTCACCACCATCGCTCGCACCATCAACGAAATCGAGAACCAGATCTTGACGCGAGATGCCAAGGGAATCAGCCAGGACCAACTGAACGAGTTCCGCGCCTCCTTCAACCACTTTGACAGGGTCAGTATTCAGACGGAGTCTCTCTGTAGACCGTTGATGCAGCAGCAGTGCATTAGTCTGAAGATTAAAGAGCAAACTGCCACGTTCTGGGACAGGAATCCATTCTATTACAGTTCTTCTGAGCTAGTGTTTGAAAACTCCTGTCCTTATAATGACATCAAACATGTGTCATCAGTGTCTGGCAGCTGGAGTGTACACCTTTATTTCATATTGGCAATGTAGGAACCAGAAATCCTTGTTCCAGTCAAGTCTAGTCAGGAGTCCTGGAAATAGACACTAGTCTGTGTCTGAGGTACAGAGATTGTAGAACACTGTCTTCCCACTGAAATCTATTTCTATAAACCCATCAGTCCTCGTCCTCGTCCTCGTCTGACCCCACAACTGTGTGTTTACACTGGGATCACTATGACAGGAACAGAACCAATTATGGATCTTTCTTTTTTTTCCTCCTCCTCCATCCGTCACACTCTGACTCTACTATTACATCATACATTCTCCTCTAGTTAACCAGTATCAGAGGAGGAGGATGCAGACGAAGGAAATTGAATCTGGAGGAGAATTTCCCTTGATTCTACATTTAATTGTCTTGTCAGGCTTAAATGTTGATTTTCAAACAGAGTAAAGGGAAAAAAGACTAAACGACAGATCAAACCTGGACATAAAAATGGGGAATTTGGACTGTATTTTACTGAATTCATTTAGTTTATTGGAAAGTAGCACTTCTGTGGAAACAACAGTGTTCACAATAAAGTTGAGGTGACTGTAGTGGGGGAGATGGCAATAGATCCATCTACCTATCAATTCTAGGAATAAAGGGGGATGGCAATAGACCCATCTACCTATCAATTCTAGGAATAAACGTCTAATTACATTTTATTTTATTTTATTTTTTTGCTTTTTACAATAGTGACATCATATTCTAATGAGAAACGACCTGAACTGGACCAGAGTCTAGTCATTAAAAAGGTACACTGATGCCAGCAGTTGAGTGAATAATAATAATAATAAAAATATCCATGTCAAATTACGTTTAGATCAAATATATCAAAATATGGTGGAATCATAGCTGTTATAACAGTTTTTTTGTGAGTGTTTTTATGGCTGACGTTCACCTGTACAAAGAGGTCAAACTGAAACTGTTGCTACTGTTGTTGTTTATGTTGCTGTTGCTGTTGTTGTTGAGTACATGTCTCATGAATAACACCAGCCTCACCACGAGGCCCAGTAGTTCTGCCTGCCACACTGCACATTAACGCCTGTGAATGCCGCCGGCCCAGCATGGCAGCGCTGCTGCCACCGTGTGTTCACCTGCACCAGATCCTAATCAATATGCACTGTGTGTTCTCTCTTTTCTGTCTCCTCCTGCATGGCCTTCCCTCCCTTCCTCTCTCCCTCCCTTCCTCCCTCCCTTCACCTCCTCCTCCTCCTCCATCCCCACCTTTCTGCATGATGTACACCCTCAACCCTCCTTCCCTGTTCTACCACCACCTCCTCCTCCTCCCCCTTTTCCTCACCTACCCCCTCGTCTCACCTCCTCACCGTCACTGACACGGCTGTATGTGTTGCTGCATGGCCTGTGGCCCCCCCGATGCCTCGTCTGGCACTGGCCGCCCCCCCACAACACCTCAGGACCGCTCGGGCACTCTGGGCGCGGAGGAGTTCAAGGCCTGCCTGATCAGCCTGGGCTTCGATATCGCCAACGATTCACAGGTACCTACACGTGGCTACACCCTCCTGGTGAGAGGTTTAACTGCTGTCTTTTTTTTTCTTTTTGCACCTTTTCTCCCTTGTTTTTCCTTTCTTCCCCTTCCATTAAACTCCTGGTGGATTTTCCTCATCTTGCAACATCCTTTTTTTATGGATTGTTGTGGTGTCTCTGTGAAAATCTATTTCATTCCACCTTTACTGTATTTCCTACAATGGTTTCCTCCTCTCTCCCTGGCTCTCCATTCCTGTCTCTGGAACCTCCCTTCGCTCCTCCTTCTCCTCTTCCTTCTGGTTTTCTTTGTCCATGGCTGACCTTGTAGAAGAGAACAGGAATCATGGACGCTGAAGACTTCAAAACCTGCCTTATCTCCATGGGGTACAACCTGGTAAAACCAAGAACTCTCTTCCATGCTCTGTGTGAATGTTGAGACCAGCAGTTAGTGTTGGGTGTAACCTCAGAGGTAGAGTATGCAGGAGTTCTGTCTTTATAAACACTGAGCGTGTGGCTAGTCCTTCCTACATCGCACAGTTGGAAAGCCTCGGTCCATGGGTTTAGTGAACTGGTACAATAATATTGTTTTCTAGAAATCTGATCCTGTACATTACAGTCAATATTAGTGATTAACTCTTGATGGAATAGTCTGATCAACAAGACAATCACAGCAAGACAGGCTGAGCTAATGCTACTTTTGGTCATGGTACTATAGCACTGAGCACCATGCTGTCCAGTAGAGCTGTACACCTCTGATGCCACTACTCCAAGTGTGTTAGCATTTGGCCCCTAAAATAAAATGCTGTCAACTGACTTATTCACCAACCTTTGCTCAGTGAAGCTGGTCTGACACAGGGAGTCTGACTGAAAGTCCAAACCTCTGCAAAATCATGCTAGCCTTTGAGATGTTAATGAAGCTTTAGCTCTGCCAGTAGTGAGAATCAATCAATGTATTGATAATGTATTGGAGTAACCATAAGTGGATGACTGTGGTATTATTACATATACTGTATAGTGCACATCATTGTATCCATTTAAATTATTAATCTGATTAATCTCACAAATTATTTACCAAGAGTTCCCTGAAGTAACTGCAGTACCAAAAAGTTCATGTTTAGTTTTATGTAGTAATTTTAGTTATTTTATGTTTCTGTACTTCTTCCATATAAGGGTAACTGTATGATTTATTTCTTTAAAAAATAATCACCATACTCTACCTTCAAATATTTTCTTTATTTTTCTTCTCACTTTTTATATATAAATGTCACCCTCTGTGAAACATCAATAAATTCCCTGACAGTTCCTCTCTCTTGCCTCCAGGGTGAAAACGAGTTCTCTCGCATCATGAGCATAGTTGACCCCAACAGAATGGGCATCGTCACCTTCCAGGCCTTCATCGACTTCATGTCTCGCGAGACAGCGGACACAGACACTGCCGACCAAGTCATGGCCTCCTTCAAAGTCCTGGCTGGAGATAAGGTACTTCAAGACCTCTGTAGACCTGGTAACATAACTGATGTGTAAACCAAGGCTAAAAAGTACCCGGCTGATACTGAGAAAGGAAGTAAATGACCAAACAACAATAAATACAGGAAGAAAAGGTTTAAACATCAAACATCAAGAAGTTCTAGAACAGTATAGTTGTACCCAAGTCTTTAGCAGTGATGCTGCTCAGATTAACAGTAGAATGTGGGCGTTGACTTGAACTCCACCTGGTTTTTCTACCTTGTCCATAGTCTGAAGTCTGGTGCACTTCCTCTGGACTCTAATCTTTTAACCTTATGGTTTGAATTTTACTTTTTGGACTAGAAATGATTTGGACTCTACTTGAATGTTTCCTTAGTGATGGCCAATAACTCTGAATCACCGAACACTAAATTTGGTCTCCTTTTTAGAGTTATTTTGGATCAGGGCTCCATTTTTTTTTTAACTTTTTCTCCGACTCTAACTTGTATTTCTCGTAACTTGACCACATTTTTACATGAAGGATTAGAGGACTGAGACTTCTTCTTCAGTGTCTTTGCCTCAGTCAACATGAGCTTCTTTACTGTCAAGGTGTCTGTTAGAACCAGATGGCCGCGTCCATGTCTTACTGTACAGCACAGTGTGTACCGTCAATGACTCATTTATTCCATCTATCGGTATTTGTACACTGAGCTGCAACTGTGCAGACCAGCACCATAAACAAACACCGTAAACAGTATTACACTGAAACAGTGTTTATTCTAACTGTGACTGACAATGACAACAACACTTAAACATTACAGTTGTTGAACCGTTCTTTCAATCTGATGTAAAGTTAAAGTACAAAAAATAGACTACATGGGATTTTCAGACTTGGAGTTGTGATCCATGAAATCATGCTCTATGCAGATGATGTTACTCTTTACCTCATATAATAGAAGCTTAAATCTTGGCTCTGATTTCAACCATAAACACCTTGAATAACCCATAACCTCAACAACATAAATATTATAACATAGGGCTGTGTTCAGGAACAGAGTTGTTTAAGTCATTGTAATAACATAGGGCTATGTTCAGGAACAGAGTTGTTTAAGTCATTGCTTTCAGCTGATATTTGGGAAGATTCAAAAAACTGTCAAGTAGATGTTTTCTCACTTTATACCACAGTAAATGTTGTTCTTCTCGTCCTCAACAGAACTACATTTTAGCTGATGAGCTGCGCCGAGAGCTTCCTCCAGACCAAGCAGAGTACTGCATGGCCCGCATGGCCCCCTACACTGGCCCTGACGCAGTACCTGGGGCCCTGGACTACATGTCCTTTTCTACGGCTCTGTACGGAGAGAGCGACCTGTGAACTCTCTGTCAGTCGTCCTGACTGGGACCACCACCAGCCTACCTGCTCCACTCATTGCCACATCCTCAGCCTGGACCCTCACCATCACCTCTCTCCTCACATTCCTCTTCTGCTGTGCCCATTTTTTGTACGTCTCTGGCCTTATTATTTTTATTTTTTTCGCCCTTGTTTTCTGTCTTCTCCTTCACCTCGTCACCCAACCCTGTCCATCCTTCTCTCTGCTCCTTCACACTCTGTCTCCGTTGTATTTGCTTCGATGCAGCAGCTCTCCAGGTTTACAAAGACGGAGAGAGAAAACATTGTTTGTTTCTGTTTCTATTTCCTTGTCATTTGTTTTTTCTTCATAAAGTGAATAAAGTTAACATATTTTATTATACTGAACAAAAAGGTATTTTTCTTCACCTGATTGAAAATAAGAGACGAGAATTGTAATAAAGAAAAATCGATATAATGTCTCTGTTCACTGCATTATTGTCTGTTCAGACAGTTTACAAATATTATAGAATACATATCATTTTAGTTAGCTTTGTTGCTATATATATTTCACGCAAAGCACTTACATTTAGTAGGAGATAACTATTGATAATATAAATACAGTATATATAATAGTAATATATATTACATTATTATATAATCATATATTATATATTATGATTTTGATTATTTTGATTAATTTGTAATGCTGATAAATACTGTTGATTTACCTTTTTTTAAGCTGTTTTAAAAACAATCAACAACTATACATCAATATAAAAAATAGTACCTACAAAACGGACTTAAATGTGAAGGTAGTATAATTGAGACCTTGTGATATAAATGATTAGGATTAGAAACAATATTACAGACTCCCAGAATAGTTTAGTATTTTTGATTCTGGAATAGAAAACAGTCCCACGTGAATTTTACAAATTAAGTTATCGCATGCGCAAACGCCCAGAAAAAGGAAGTCAAGAAAAAAAAGGAAGCAAATTAACCGCACCTTGTGGTTTTCATAAATCAGTGGACCTGGAAACTCCGAGAGTGGTAGGAAAACATTTTAAAATGCGCTCTTTAACAGTGTCGTGATTACTATATGTCAATGTTTAATCGTTTTAAATATTTACTCGAATTTTGTAACACTTTTAAAACTAATTTGGAAACTATATGTAACAAACAAAATGGAAGAAAGATGATTGGACATTTCTTTTTCAGCAATGCACTACACCACACTACACGCACAACTATTGCGATATATTGTTACAGTGTTAGTAAAGAGGGACATGTAAACAACAAAAATGGGGTCTCAAATTTAAATATTAAAATTATTTATTTAAAATTGAATTACATTTCCAACTGTCAACGTTATCCCTCGTTCTTCACTAATCCCGACAACGGAACCCAATCTCAGACGCGCTGCGCTCCGGAGAATTTACCGTGTAGAACCTTCCCGGAACTGTGTTTGGACTGTGACCCATTCGTCCAATGTTGTCTTCAGAAAAGTCGTCTTTTACTTCAAAAAGGAGTCATGTTCAGCTTACAACACTTGAAGAGAAATAAGACGTTCAAATATGGAATTCCCATGCTTGTAAGTATTATTTTAATTCTGTATAAGCTGCAGTAAAGCTAAGTTAGCCCTCATATCTGTTAGCATTTTGGCAGTGTCATGAACACAGGACTGCTGTCAAAGCCAAAAAGACTGTATTGATGTTAATCGGTGTTTTATTTTAATTTATTTTGCCTCCGTATACTGTTAGTACCTCCACCGTCTAATGGACATGACTAGCGACTTTATTTATTAAATCTTTCTGTAATGTTGATCGCTTTTCTTTGCATTTGATGGTAGTGACTGTGTTATTTTAGAAGTTTACCAGTTACTCTTAAACATTTTGTCTTTAAACATAATTAGTTGATGTATAGAATGTTATATTTTTCTTTGTGTATTGGCTTGCCCCTGATGAAATGTTTATGATTTGCTGGTACAAAAATGATTAGATATTATACTGAAAGGATATATATTTGTACCCAAGTCTTGTTTTGAAAAAATTCATTAATAATGAAAGTAGTCATTTGTAGCCCTGGACGTTCTTTGAACCAACAAAACCTTTAACTTAAAAGTATTTTTCTTACGACAAAAATGTAAATAGTTTGTTGTACTAGTAATTTCTGTTTACGCAAGCTTACTTCAAGATCATGAAATATAGAGAGAATTCTGTGTATATTTGTAATATACTAAAATTACATTTTTTTAAATGACCAAAGCCAAAACAGAATAACAGCAGTCTTTTTTTGTTTATAGTTGCTGGTTGTCGGAGGTTCCTTTGGCCTCAGGGAGTTTACACAAATCCGATATGACTCCCAGAAGCTCAAAAGAAAGGTTTGTGGTCTATAAAATAGATTGAGATCCTGAACTGATAAATGGATAAAAAAAATACACTCAAAAGTACAATAAAATGTGTTACAGTAAAAATGTTACAGTAAAAACGAGTACCATTAGTCTGCTAGGATATTACTCTAGATTAGAATGTATGATTGCTCCTCCATGTGGTCAGTGCTGTAATTACACCTGAGGCTAAAACGAACCTTTTCATTCGAAAAAGCTCAGTGACCTCTGACAGCTTTGTTGAGTAGAATGTCAAACACTTCACAATCACTGATTTCAGAAACACACTGCAGGCACAGGCACAGGCTTCACCAAGTGAGTCGGTACCAGAGCTACAAGTGAGAACGAGCTGCAGTAATTCATTAAGTGACAGAGCCCATTCATTAGTGTGACAGAGGAGCGACTCTTTATTAGAAGTCATTACAGTCTGATGAGTTGGCTCCAAGGGCAAGTGGCTGTTTGCTGCTGTTTCACTGTCACAAACACTGATGCATGTCGTCTGGGCCGCAGCCAGGCGGCAGGGGCATCTTTTCTTATTACTGTCCATGTGAGGCAGCTGGAGGTGGAGAGGGGGGGGGGGGGGGGGGGGGGGGGCGGGGCGGGGCACACGGGGGGGCT
>NC_024307.1:15336853-15338851 GCF_000523025.1 Cynoglossus semilaevis
GGCATCGTGCTGCGAGCACCAGGGTTCCTTTACTCTCTGTACTCAGACAAAGACCTGTGGGAACTCCTTTACTCCACTTTTCTGGGAATAAATATTTATATCGCTGCAGAGAGTCTCCTTTCACAGGGTGGTTTAACTTTCTGTACTGGCTTAGGTGCCATTTGAATAACAGTACTTGCATTCTTGTTTTCAATAAAACCCAGCGTATATTGACGGTGATGACCGTTCTCCAGAGTTTCTAGCCAGCTTAGCAGCAGCATCAGTACTATTTGTGTCACTGGATCAGATTTCTGTTGGCCTGTTGCCTGTGTTTTTATATTCATGTTTTTCTTTATTTCATTACATTTACTGTACATCATGGCCTCCCTTGTTGTGGTCCTCAGACCCGGGTATGAGAACTACTGCCCTTCAGGTTGGATCCATATGCATGTTTAGATAAGATGTTGGGATTGTCCATTTGTGGGGTCCACGTCTGGACATACCTGGGATAATCTGGGAATCTGAAGCCCCGACAGTAGTTGCCAAGAAAGTGTCTCAGTGGGACAGCCAGTGTTGTCCAGTGCAGAAATAGACCACAAAGGTCCACAAGAGAAAATTCTGCTGGACAGGACAGTAGTAGTTCAATAATATGGTGAAATGAGACAAAACCAAAGGTTCAACAGTTTAAGAAAATCTAATGGAACTGATTCACGACTAAAGTCGCGTTCCTGCTCCTCTCTTTAAACAGTTTCCAGTCCTGTTTTTTTTCCCTTCATGTGATATTTAAGTGATTAAAGCCTCAGTCAGAGAGAATGAAACCCTGAGATCCAATTAGCATTTTCATTCTTAATGATTAATCTCACCCAGGAGGTAAATTTGACCTTCAGGATGTCTGGACTTCCTCTAACAGTTTCTCCCAGCTTATATCAGAGTTCAGGTGAAATGTATTATCGTGTTAATAACGTCTCTACAGCAGGTGTCACGCCACTAATTTGGGTTATTAGCTCCCTGCTGAGAATGCACTACTGCAGTCTGTATATATATATATATATATATATATATATAATGTGCCACAGTAACGGAGGTCTAATTAAAACCCAGTCACACACTTATGGAGTTCATAAGTCAGTGCAGTAACTGCAGCATTATTGCAGTGAAATATTAAGACTCATTAAATGTAATGACACAGAATGGGGCTAATTTCAAGGCCTTTTTCTTCGAATTATGAAGAAAAATCATGAAGAACAGCAAACAGGAGAAGCAGTAGCTGAAGAAGACGGCGCTTTATTAAAACCTGGTCCAGGACTTTGGTTTGGTTTTAGTCAATGTAGTGATTTTCAGAAGTTTTCCATTATGCCTCAGCTTGTTGCAGTCGATGATCTTTTACCTTTTCTAATTCAAACAAATTTTTTTTTCTCTTTTATTAATCTCTCAAAATATCAAGTCAACCAGTATTTTCACTTCTCATCCTTCACTGTTTTCATTCATTTCTCTCTCGTCCACAGTTGGATCCAGAGCTGGAGGCTCTCATCAACAAGGAGAAGCAGAAGGTCGTCCTGCAGGAGGAGTACGAGGTGAGAGGAGTCGTCGTTGTGCAGCTGCTAAACAACATGTGACACAAAAATGTGTTGGTTCGGAGTTGGTCTGTCGAAGATCGGATTAATATTTGTAACATATTTTAAAGAATGGGCCGAATGATGTGCTATATGATATTTCCATACACTGTGGGAAACAGTTCTGTTTCACTGAAGTGCCTAGAGCTTGATGTAGAATAATCTATTTGTCTTTCAGTTCCAGTAATATGAAGCAAAAGGTTTCGTCATATTTAGGAATGTTGAATAATCTCAATAAATTGCAATCATAAATAATCATGATTAATTGACAACCATGCTGTGATTAATTAGATTAAATATAAATATAAATAAATATACCATTTGACAGACTTAAATCTGTATGAAGTTGTACCTCCCTCTGCTTCGTCATTCTTTTCCCACAGTAAATTAACAGCAAAACTTATTT
>NC_024307.1:15339420-15349669 GCF_000523025.1 Cynoglossus semilaevis
AATATATATATAATAAAATGTGTTTTGTTGGTTAAAGTTTTTTCAGTGTTCTAACAATAACAAGAACATTGGCCTCAAGGACTTTGTATGAACTAACAAAAACCCTAACATTGGCCTCAAGGACTTTGTATGAACTATTTAACTATTGATACTTTTTTTTTTTAATATAGTTTGGATGTAGATTTTGGCAGCTTTTATTTTGAAAATTATAATTGACGTCAAATTAGAAAAGACTAACTATGTCCAGCTGTTCCTTTATCATTTCTCTCCTCTTCCTCCTGCTGCTCTTCACGTCGTGGTACTTCTGACTCTGCCTGTTTGTAGCCGTCTTTACATTCCCTTTTTATTCCTGACTGTTTTATTCCTCCTGAGACAAAATGATTCGTCTTCCTCTGATGGCTTCACATCAGTGTTTGCTGGGAGCTCAGACGACGGTTTCTCCTCCTCGCCTCTGTCTGCCTCCTGAAATAGTGCCGTCGTAAACGTCCTGCTCCTGAACGGCAGTGACTGTGGATGTGTTTGCTCTAATCACACAGCACTTTCTCAGCTTCATGCATTTTTGTGTGTGTTCTTGCTGCTCATTGGTCGCGGTGGTGGTGGTTGTTGTTGTTGTTGTGTGTGTGTGGGTGTGTGTGGAGCCGAGCCGAGGATGTGCCATGATTGCCTGACAAAGCAGAGCCGTCCAATCATCTGTCAGACAGAGTGAGTGGATCACAGTCTGACTGAGGTTTCTGCTGAGGCTGCTTCTACATGTGGACTAACGTCTTAGGAGCTGAATCACACACACACACACACACACACTTTAATTACACATGGTATTAAAACCCCAAAGTATAAGCAAACCTCTGGCTCAGGGGCCCATTGTGGAACTTGGATCACCCACATGTGGCCCACACATTTTTTTAATTAATGATATAATTAATAATATGTGTGTATGCGAACTAGGACTAGGACTAGGACTAGGACTACATGTTGGTGTTCCTGATAGTCAGTGCACTGACTAGATGAGACATCTAGTCAGTGCACTGGAGGGAGGGGGTGTGTCCCAGCCCATAATGTCTCACCGTCTGTTTCAGCCACAGCCAATGGCTGCTTCTCCTGGCAGCGTCTGAGAGGCCCCACTGGTCACTAATGTAAAAAAAAAAAAAACAAATTGTGATAATTTCATAGACTTGTTCCTTCACTTTAACAGTAACTTTTGATTGAACTTTAAAATAAAATAAAATATATATTTATTTTTTATTACAAATAAAATAAATCCTAACAAAATGAGGTTTGCTAGAGACATGTCTGGCGCTCTATGACATCATCACTGGTGCTCTATGACATCATCACTGGCGCTCTATGACATCATCACTGCTGTGGTAGAAACAGGTTGGACGATGGCTCTGTTGTCCTAGTATTAACCACACGTACATTAGTCAGACTAAAAGGACTAAGTGACATTCTATTGATTTTCTTATGAAATGTTTGGTTTGACCTTTGTCCTTCAGAAGGACAAAGGTCAGAACAAAGCTTTAATTTTGCAACTGAAGTTGAACAGAGCTACGTGTCAGCTCTTCTCCTTTATTTTCTCTGTTAGGTCCTCTCCTCTGCAGGTGTGTGTGTGTGTGTGTGTGTGTGTGTGTGTGTGTGTGTGCGTGTGTGTGTGTGTGTGTTGGCTGAACTATCAGTAACCTCACTAATTGCTCACAGAAGTCATTTTTTCTTTCTTTAAATGATTGTGAAGGACAGAGACATGAAGGGTCTCCAGCAGTGGAGAAGCCGACCTCAGACGGTGAAATGTCTCCGTCCTCTAAGTGACCTGTCAGGATGCAGGACGTGTCGAGGGTCTTTATCTCAAGCCAAATCTCATCATCTTCAATTTTTCATGAGGAAAAGCACGAAAAGCTGCATCAAACATTCATTAACGACGGCTAAAAAGGGACGGAAACCAAATCCAATATTTACCAGGTCGCTCCACGAGCAGAGAAACTAATGAGGTTTGAGATTCTAAAACTGTGGAGCGGGCTGGAATTCTGGGTCGTGTGACCCCTGAGGGTCTTCAGAAACGACAAGAAGACAGTCCAGGTGCGGCTCCGCAGGGCCCCGTCAGTGTCATCCCGGCTCTGCGTCCTGGTCTGTGAGTGTGGGGGTAATTATCAATCAGAGCTAATCTACTGCAGACGCTTCACACACTCTTCAGACGGTGGTTCATTACCACCGCTGTTCTTCTTCTTCTTCTTGTTTTCATCTCAATCAAAGGCGTGATCTTTGAGTTCAGAGAGAAAACGTTCTTCAAACATCTGTGAAGTCACAGAAAAGTCAGCGTTAATATTTGATCCATCAACTTGACCTGTCAATCAAAGTAGACATTAATTCAAGTATAGTAAATAACTCCTTATTTGTCCTGGACCCTGGAGCTCTTCCGTCTTGACTCTGAGACACTCGTCTCCCTGTGCTACAGTGGAGACGTCCACTCAGTCATGTTGGTTCTGTGGAGACAGTGCTTCTGTCCGTCCTCAGTGACATTGGCTGATTATTTGGAACTGTTGTCCCGCTGCAGAGTAAATGTTGCTCCATCAGCTGCCTTCCTGACGGGACACTGTGTCTGCTTGTGTTTCTCACATCTGAGGTCATCTGACCAAGTGCCCGACTCCATTTGCAGGAATGCAGCCATTATTCTGCGGTGGAGTCCGTCCATGCTGCAGTCACCCGTCTGTGCATTGTCCTCCAGTCCTCTGCTGAACAAACTGCTGTCGACTGCAGACAGATTGTTCCAAAACACTTCATTTTGTTTCCATGTCAGAGGTTTGACGTTTTGGTCCAAAGTCTTTTTTGATGACCGTGTCTGTCCAGACTTCTCCAGACAGTCCATCCTGTGATTTCGGTCTGTTCTGCCCTGGTGTCAGTGCTGAACATCAGATTTTAAAGGCTGGGAGGCAGGACGTGTCTTCTGTCTGCTTCATCGAGTTTCCCCGGTCGAACCCTGAGTCTAGTGTTTTCAACATTTCCTGTTGATTTGTGCCTCTTTTAAAGAGCGTCAACAGCATATCATGAAACCCCAGCCTGAAGGAGGACTGAAAGAAGGACGAGGAGGAGGAGAAGAGGGAGAAGAACGAGGAGAAGAGGTGTTTGTTGTTGTTGTGTCACAATAAATAACCTTGAATTCCCCGGCTCAGATGAATCCACTCCTCAAATTAAACACAACCCTGACAGCTCATAAATAAACAGAGTGATGCAGAGCCCCACTGAGCTGCTGCTCCCTGGCTACCTGTGAATTCAGCTTCACTAATACCCACAGAGAGCAGTAGTTACACGTGTGTGCAGTATCCATGCTCTGGTGTCTGTACCAGGACTGCTGTAGCTAACGTTAGCTCTGGTGACTGTACCAGGACTGCTGTAGCTAACGTTAGCTCTGGTGTCTGTACCAGGACTGCTGTAGCTAACGTTAGCTCTGGTGTTTGTACCAGGACGGTCCTGGCTAACGTTAGCTCTGGTGTCTGTACCAGTATTGCCGTAGCTAACGTTAGCTCTGGTGTCTGTACCAGTATTGCCGTAGCTAACGTTAGCTCTGGTGTCTGTACCAGTATTGCCGTAGCTAACGTTAGCTCTGGTGTCTGTACCAGGACTGCTGTAGCTAACGTTAGCTCTGGTTTCTGTACCAGGACGGTCGTGGCTAACGTTAGCTCTGGTGTCTGTACCAGTATTGCCGTAGCTAACGTTAGCTCTGGTGTCTGTACCAGGTTACCTCAGTTTTAGATGTTTTTCTTTGTGTTTCTTCAACCTTCATCTTCCAGAGAACTTCTGTGACACTGACATCTAAAAGTCCAGCAGAGTCCAATCATAAATACACTTGTGCAAAACAAGGACAAAATGACAGGTCACTGAGTTGAAGTAATCATCTCATCTGAGGGTCTCGACCCCCGCCGGCCCCACTTTGGCCAACAGCCGTGTCTCCATGGCAACGTGTGGCCCCTGCCCAGGCGGAGGGTGTTGAGAGGAAGTGACGGCAGCGATCTGTGCACTTCTCTGCCTGCCTCATTATGTGGGGAATGAAGTGAAACAGCCGAGGGGTGCATTTGTTCTGCGTGGACTCCCCCCCCCCCCCCCCCCGGCGGCCGAGCCTCTGTCTATTTATAGGAGGAGAGAGAGAGAGAGAGAGTAAATAAAATAAAAACAAGGGTCATTTCCCTCGGTCATTTCCCTCGTTCTCTTCCCTCACTCTCAGCAGCTTTAGTCTATTTTTCATGCTTTGATTCTGTAGCTGTGACATTTTAGAGTCAGTGGAGGAAGTGAAGGTGGAGACGGTTTTTTCCTCTTCTCTCACATCAGTGCTTCTCTAAAAAAGCTCAAGTACAGAAATGTAGGAACTTTTTTCACAAATATCTATATTTGAACTGGTTATGGATTTTTTTTATAATCAGTGCCAATAACGACCTGGTCCTCTGGGACGATGCTGAGACAACTCTGATCTGAGACGTGGGTCGGACTGGACTTTGACAACAGTCCTGAATCTTTTCTGCTCTCTGTTCATTTATTGATTCTTTAAAAAAAAAAAGAATTCACCGGTGAGTTTGGCTGCATCAGGTCAAACAAGAGACACAGATGTATTCTTCTCTTTGCCCTCTTCCTCCTCCTCCTCCTCCTCCTCCTCTCTCTTCTCCTCCTCCTTCTCTCCACTTCCCCTCCACCCCCTCAGTATGATTTTCAGTGTGGCCTCATATCAAGGAGACAGCTGCAGGTGAAGGATGTAATGATGCTGCAGCTCAGAAAATGAAGCAGCTCCACTTTAGTGAGGACTTTTTTTGAAAATGTATTTTCCAGACCCTGGCAGTGGGCGAGGGAGGAGAGCGATCTTGACCTCTGCTGGTTACATTCTCAAGCTCTAAAAAGAGTTGAAATTTTGAATTAAAAGATTCAAAAACGATTCCACAACAAGTCGAATGTTCAAGGAATTTTGTTTTTCCAAAAAGCGAAATGCTGAAAAGTAAAATTTGTTTTTAAATAAAAAGAAAATGAGAAAAGAAAAACAAAAGATGACCAAAGGTTTAAGTGCATCAGAAATAAAAAGGAAGGAAGTGAAAAAGTTTGTCAAGCGATAAATAACTGTAGGTTATAACTGGCAGAAAGGCCCAGATAATAAATAACCCAAAGTGTCAAATGTTGTCATGTGGAGATGGAGTGTACGTAAACACTGACCCAGAAAAAGATAAAGAAGAAAATAATAATAATGAGGCCAAATTAGTTAAGTCAGTAAAAAAGCTCAAATCGCTAAAAGTAAAAAAAAAAAAAAAGCCAAACTGCTTGGCTTTTTCATCCCCTGATCAGCCTGTCCAGTTCTAAACTCTTTTGAATTATTTGATTGCTTCAGTTATTTTCCATCCAGGTCATAAAGCCACCTTTATAATGGCCTGCAGTCAGACGATAACGTCCAGCGTAAACGTTCACAGCTGTGGAATTAATTATGATCCAGATTCAGCGTATTCTCCTGTGATGAAGCCAGGTACAGTTTTTGGCTGCTCTCCTGTCACAGATCGCTCGCTAATGGAGTGTTACAGCAGCGGCTGTGTTTCCTTTGTGTGTGTGTGTGTGTGTGAAGATAATAATTGGGATCCCCTTCTCCTTCCTGTTAGTGTGTTGTGGCCCAGACAGCAGGTGAGGCTGGTGTCTGTTGACTGCTGCCGCTCCTTCTTTTCCATTTCTCACTTCATTCTTATTTAACCTTTATTTTGCTCGTGAGTCGCAGCGAGATTAAAAATCCATTCAACAAGTCCGACTCTGACACATATTCCATTAAGACGCTACAAGACTGTCAGGAAAAGTGGGCATTAGAAACACAGTTTAGGTGAGAATGTCCTTCAGCACCTTGGACAGTTCTCCTCACCTCTCAGTGGCCGGGCCACACGGTGGGGAAGTGGTTGGTGCTCTTGCCTTAAAACAAGAAAAAAAAAATTAGCATGGTGGGGGGGAGGGGCTGGACCAGTGGAGGAGGGGCTGGACCAGTGGTTGATTGTCTGTCGTTGCCCATTGACATCTGGCACTAGTGCCCCCTTGTGACCCTGCAAAAACAATAAGAGGGAGCTAATGGATAAATGGATGGAATGAATAGGAACTGATTTAGTCTCATTAACAACCGTCCAATCAACAAACAGGTGGAAGAAACTCCTGGATAGTTTTGTCTGGTATTTATTCCTGTTTCACAAATTCCAACTGTAGGTCCAGGAAAAAGTGCCACAAAACCCGTTCATGCGTCCCAGTGTTGGTCTTGAAGCAGTACTGACCATCTGTGTTCTGTGTTCTGTGTGGGTGAAAAGTAAAAAGCTCCTGGTCTGTGTTTGTGTCGCCCTCTTCTGCCTGCAGATGTTCTCTGGATGAGATTTATTAGACAGTAGTGAGGCACGAAGAAGCAGGGAGAATCTGAGGGTTCTGACTCTTCTGAACGGTCAGCACTGATGAGACCATCTGGGTGAAAATACAACAGAATACTCTGCAGATTCCACACACTGTGAACTGTGAACTGGTCACCTGAATGATGGAGGCTACTGTCTGTTTGTAAAAAGTTAGACTCCATCCCCTGACCTCCTCTGCTCCTCCTGTGATCATCAGACAAGTTTTAGTTTCAATAACAATCCTCTGAAATGTTACATTCAGGATATACTGATGAGGATCATGTCGTATAAACATTTGTATTATTGCAGTTATTACTGTTAATAACCGACCCATATGAAAACCCTCTTGACTCTGTGTATCCATGTGGATGCACAGCTGGGACCAGTGTGAACTGACGGTTGTTGAACGAGGTGACCTTTCAGCGGCTCCGTCTTTTTCTATTTAAACGTTGTTTGTCTCCTCCCACTGCGTGTCCTCGGGGAGCGGGGCTCTTTGCTCTGTGTCTGACTCCCAGCATCATCACAGCAGCCTGTGTGTCTGCAGCCTGCAGCTCTGCCCGTCCTGATGTCAGGTGACTCTCTACCTTTCTCACCTCACAAATTCACCCATTCATCCGTGTCGCCCAGAGGTGATGTCACTGTTAAATCCCCGGTGACCTCTCACTCCCAGGTGCTATACCTCACCCTGCTGGCAGCCGGTGTCGCTGCCGTACAGTGGTGCAGCGGCAACCCTGATGTAGACACTAACAAACAGCCTGCGTCAGCAATAGACCCTTTGAAAATATCACTGAAAATTAGAATGAAAATGTTCAGGGAAGCCTCCGTGGCATTTAGGGCCTACTTAGCTAAATAACTGACAATGTTCTGGTTGTGTTACAGATACAATTTGTCATAAAAGTAAAAATGTTATCTCAAATAAAAAATATATTTGAAAAAATAAAAGGTTAGCTGATGTTACTGCAGCACAGAAGATAAACTACATTTCCTATAAATGCTATAAAAAAGGCTAAACGATAACTAACTAACTAACTAAAGATGTAGCTCAGGTTTAGCTAAAGTTAGCAGAGCAGAGAAAATAGAAGGACAGACGAAAAAAAGGTTTGAAGTCTGACCAGAAATGATTCAAACCAGTACAAGGAACCAAAACAAAAGTTAGCAAAATATCTAATGTTACACAAAACACAGCCAAATGGATGGAGAATGATTAGATAAAACTGAGCTAAACCAAGCTAACTGCTAACCAAGAGGAAAAGAAATGATTTTTGGATGATCAAAATGTGTCTAATCAGAAACATACAATAGTTATTTATAAGAATCCTTTAGCTAGCTTAAAGTTAGCATACCGCCGAAAATAATCTGGGAATTTAAACGGTGGCGCTAATAGATAAAGTATATACACAGTATAGTCTACAAAATACAAACGTTTCAGATTGAGAGCAAAGATACTCAGCAGAAACCAGCCAGTGCAGCGTTTGAGTCTGGGCTCCACAGTTTTTTACTCCCTGCTCCAGGTTTTCTGCAGCGTTGCCAACATTTTAATAAAACTGATCCAGGACCTGCAGGGCGGTGGAGGCAGCTGAGGTAGCTTCACTTCCACCCAGTCGATGCAGCCAGCCATCAAACCTCCTAGCCCTGCCCCTCAGTGGGGAGCACCACGGCGCCTGCTGTGTTGATTTCAAGTATGATCCATTAATCATGGGCCGACACTTTCAGAACTTTGATGAGAGCCGGCATTGAATTCCAATGATGGGCTGCACCCTGGCTGCAGGTGCCCTCAGAAAACCTCCACGCCGATCAGTGCCGAGCGTTTCCTGCCTCCAACGTTCCACCACTTTGACCACGGTCTCCACTCTTTATCTGCTAATACAGCAAGTCTACTTCAGGTAATGAGCATCTGTTAGCCACATTAGCTTTGATTAGCCAGAACATTAGAGCAACTATTAAATAACCAGAGGAAAACCAAGGTTTTGACCAACTTGTCATCAGTGTTTAACCCATCCATAACCAGTCTGGTTATTAATGGTTAAACTGGTGCAAATCAAACCATCAATCCCCAAATTCAAAGTCCAATCTTTTGTCCTCTAGTCCACAGGCTAGAAGTTAGAACGGTAACTTAGAGTATCTGTCAATACCAATGCTAATGATACAAAGATCTGTTCTTTTATCCTCCTCAATGTCGTTGCTGAGTCAATAGTGTTTATTGAATGTCCCGGAAAGTTAGTTTGAACATTTGGACTAAAACTCCTGAGTATAATCGACCGTGACAGGACTGGACTGGACTGGACTGGACGGGACTGGACTGGACTGGACTGGACTGAACTGGACAGGACTGGACTGGACTAACTGGACTGGACAGGACTGGACTGGGCTGGACTGAACTGGACAGGACTGGACTGGACTGGACAGGACTGGACAGGACTAGACTGGACTGGACTGGACAGGACTGAACTGGACTGGACTGGACTGAACTGGACTGAACTGGACTGGACTGGACAGGACTGGATTGGACTGGACTGGACTGGACTGGACTTTACTGGACTGGACTGGACTGGACTGGAGTGGAGTGGAGTGGAGTGGACTGGACTGGACTGGACAAGACTGGACAGGACTGGACTGGACTGGACAGAACTGGACTGGACTGGACTGGACTGGAGTGGAGTGGACTGGACTGGACTGGACAAGACTGGACAGGACTGGACTGGACTGAACTGGACTGAACTGGACTGGACTGGACTGGACTGAACTGGACTGAACTGGACTGGACTGGACAGGACTGGACTGAACTGGACTGAACTGGACTGGACTGGACTGAACTGGACTGGACAGGACAGGACAGGACTGGACTGGACTGGACAGAACTGGACTGGACTGGACAGAACTGGACTGGACTGGACTGGACTGAACTGGACTGGACAGGACTGGACTGGAGTGGAGTGGACTGGACTGGACTGGACAAGACTGGACAGGACTGGACTGGACTGAACTGGACTGGACTGGACAGGACTGGATTGGACTGGACTGGACTGGACTGGACAGGACAGGACTGAACTGGACTGGACTGGACTGAACTGGACTGAACTGGACTGGACTGGACAGGACTGGACAGGACAGGACTGGACTGGACTGGACTGGACTGAACTGAACTGAACAGGACTGGACTGGACTGGACTGGACAGGACAGGACTGAACTGGACTGGACTGGACTGGACTGAACTGAACTGAACAGGACTGGACTGGACTGGACTGGACTTTACAGGACTGGACTGGACTGGACAGAACTGGACTGGACTGGACAGAACTGGACTGGACTGGACAGAACTGGACTGGACTGGACAGAACTGGACTGGACTGGACAGAACTGGACTGGACTGGACTGGACTGAACTGGACTGGACAGGACAGGACTGGACAGGACTGGACTGAACTGGACTGAACTGGACTGGACTGGACTGAACTGGACTGGACTGAACTGGACTGGACTGGACTGAACTGGACAGGACTGGACTGGACAGGACTGGACTGAACTGAACTGGACTGGACTGGACAGGACTGGACTGGGCTGGACTGAACTGGACAGGACTGGACTGGACAGGACTGGACTGAACTGAACTGGACTGGACTGGACAGGACTGGATTGGACTGGACTGGACTGGACTGGACAAGACTGGACAGGACTGGACTGGACTGGACAGGACAGGACAGGACTGGACAGGACTGGACTGAACTGAACTGGACTGGACAGGACTGGACTGGACTGGACCGTCATATCGTCCATGTAATTATGGGGTTGCAAAGTACTGAGCCAACACAGGAGACATGTTCTAGAGAAACCAAGTAATGAAGGAGACCCCCCCTCACCCTCACCCCCCTCTCCTTCAC